>NW_024423786.1:25584769-25729876 GCF_017311325.1 Ursus maritimus
CCCCCCCCCGCTCCCCCCCCCGCGCTCCACACTCACACACCAAGTAAGAGCCACAAAATACTTGCAGCCTTTCCCAAGGTTCCATGACTGTCTCAATGAAGTGTCTCCTGTCACATTGGAATTTTTTTCTTACTCTTTAACATACTCTTCTATCTCTCACCACTGGGTTTTCTCACTTTTGGGTCCTTTTTTTGTTGTTTTCTTTTGGTTTGTTTTGGTTTGGTTTTTTGTAGGTCCCTTTGATAGGAGCACCCAGAGTCACCTTTAGTTTCTCCTTAATATCATTTATTGTTCTTTCCCCCACAAACTTTGAGCTTTCTACGGTCTCACTCACCCCCATCCCCTAACCCCATCCAGCACTTTAGAACTAATTGTCAGGAGAATGAAAGACTTGCAAGTGTGCATTAGAAAGTGCTGGCCTGGGGCGGGGGCCGGGGGGTGGGGAGGTAGGGGGAGGCAATTCTAACAAACTCTGCTCTTATGCAAGCATCAGGATACTGTCATCTGTGTTGTACATGCTTAGCAATTCCCTGGCACATAGTAAGTGCTCAATAAATAGCAGCTGTTAATGTTTTTGTTCTTTATTCTTTATTCCTCAGTCTCTTTCCTCAGTCTACATTTTCAAATGTAGATTTGAAAGGACATGAGAATGAAGCCAGGTGGACTTGTTTTAAACGGATGCACGTTCTTTCGTGAGAAGAGGTCTGTTTGACGTCAGTCCCCAGATCTTTTTGGATACTTCGTGTTAACTAGCAGTGTTGGTGATACAGAAACTTTGGTAAAAGTGAATGGTTTTTATTTAAACTTCCAGGAGGATAACGTGGAGTACACATTCTAGTGACGCGTTTGGGTGCTTGTTGCCATATTTAAGGCATGACAGAAAAATTGCTTCTATTTTGAGTCTTATCAAATATGTAAGGCTGTGGTCTACATTTGTGGATATATTGTTTCTAAATCTGTTTGGGTTTTATGAAGAGACTCACATCCTTGTGATGGGTCGGTCTCCCTTCATGACTGTTGGGTCATATGATGCATTTATGTTTCATTTTGTAACAAAACACCAAAACTCTTCTTGGTGGTGGCCCCATATTGCAACCTTACCAGCAGTGTGTGAGAGTTCTAGTTACTCATACTTTTGCCAGCTTTTGGTATTATAAGATTTTTAAGAAGTATTCTAGGAATTGTGTAGCCATTAAGCATTTCTTTTCTACATGAATATAGTTACATTAAAAAAAAAAGCCAGTTTGATTTGAAGGGAAAATGTTTAGTAAATACTACTGCTCTTCCTGAAATATGGCCAAACTTGTGTGAGTAGGTGACTGAGTGAATTTGTAGGAATAATACATTTAATTGTGCTCCATCTCCATCAGCTGAAAAATGAACAGCATGAGCCTGTCCCGGGTATCTAATGAATTTCAAGCAATGCACATAATTGCTTTATTACACAGAATGATCCTTCCTTAACATTGGAGGTAGTTTAAGGGACTATAATTTTTTGAAGTCTTGTTATTAGATTTTGATAAGCAGGACCCAGATTAATTTCACAGCAGGTGAAACCATTGACTATTAACAATTTAATCTTAGTAGGGTAATGATTCTTCTATTAGCAATCTGGCCTTGAGACCTTTTGGACAGGTGCTGAGTGACAGTTTGTCCGAAAGCCTGATGGTGCTGGGAATACATAGCAGGAGGAACCGACATATTGCGTCTCATCCCTAAGATTTTGTTTGCTGCCTCAATTGGCTATATCAAGAGAATTTTCACATTAAGAAAAGAGAGCTAATGAGCTCCAAATCCAGTTCCTTTTCTATAGCCATGATTTGTAGAGTTGATAAAGAAGGTCACTTTCTGATTCCCTCAGCAAGGGTCACTCAAGCCAGGTACACTAAAAGTTTATGAACCATAAAAGGTGCATAAGAAGCAAGTAACCACTCAAGCTTTAAAAGGCAAACTTTTGGGGGCATTGCTAATTCATACTGAGACATTTAGTAGGGTGTAGCTCAAATTAATTTGTTAAGTTATGATCTGGTGGTGGAAAGGGTTGATAGTATTGATGACCCTGGTGAAATCTTGTAGGCATTTTAACGCTTAAAAAGGACTCTGTTTAAATGATGAACAGATTGAATTTTTTTTTAATAAAGATTTATTTATTTGAGAGAGTGAGAAAGAGAGTGTGCGAGCAGGGGTGGGGGCAGAGGGAGAGGGAGAGAGAGAATCCTCAAGCAGACTCCCCACTGAAAGCAGAGCCTGAGGCAGGCCTTGGTCCCAGGACCCTGAGATCATGACCTGAGCTGAAATCAAGAGTTGGCCGCTTAACCCACTGAGCCACCCAGGCACCCCAGATTGAGGCGTAAAAAGTAAAATCAGGCAGAAAAATATTGTATCACCTTCTCAACTTTTTATGTAGTATATTTCTATCTCTCTTTTTTTAAAGATTTATTTATTTATTTTAGAAAGAGTGTGGGTGGGGAGAGTGGCAGAAGGAGAGAGAGAGAATCCTCAGGCTCCCCGCTGAGTGTGGAACCCAACAGGGGTCTTGATCCCAGGACCCTGAGATCCTGATCTGAGCTGAAATCAGGAGTCGGATGCTTAACCGACTGACACCCAGGCACCCCTATATGTAGTATATTTCTATTCATTAGCTAAAGGCAAGTGCTGACATCAGTGCTGGTTTTCTGTGACATGGGAAACCTCGGAACATATTGTTTATTTGATTCAAGTGGAGCCTATATTCTTTTGCATGTTTTTGCAAGGACTAAGTTAATATGGGAGGTATTTGAATAGGATACCCAAGAATCAAATTGTTCAAGATTCCAGAAATAATCATTTTATTCAATTTATAAAATGCCAGAACAACTATATACCCATTGGTACAATTCAGAGTCTGGGAGTTATTTAAAGAAACAATCATTTTGTCTCTTCCCATTTCTTTCTTTTTTTTTTTTTTTTAAGAGTTTTTATTTATTTATTTGACAGAGAGAGACAGCGAGAGAGGGAACGCAAGCAAGGGGAGTGTGAGAGGGAGAAGCAGGCTTCCTGCCGAGCAGGGAGCCTGATGCGGGGCTCGATCCCAGGATCCTGGGGTCATGACCCGAGCCAAAGGCAGATGCCTAACGGCTGAGCCACCCAGGAGCCCCTTGTCTCTTCCCATTTCTGAACCCACCCTCCTAAAGTTACCTCTGTTAAGAATTCAATATTATTCCACCCACTTAACTGTTTATTAACTCAAAAAACATGCAGCATCCATAGGGCTTCCTTTTCTGTTTTTCAAAAATGCAGTGACATTTTACATATTATTCAAGTTTACATAGTAACTTGTTTGTATCACTCAACTGAACATCACAGACATTCCTTCTGGTAACTGTGTGTCGATCTCACTGTTCTTTACATAGTAAAAAAATTTTCCTGAGGGTGAATCTACCATATTTCATTCAATCATTCCCATATGTATGGGCACTCAGTTTTTCATTTTGGAGGACTGCTTGTGTTTTGGTCTTTTTGTTTTGTTTTTGCTACAAACCCTGCTGCCACAAATACCCAAAGAGATTTTTTCCTATGAGACCATAGCTCTGCTCAGCTCACTTGTTACGTGACCTTGGACAGTTACTTCTTAATTGTGCACATGACCTTGGGTGGTTACTTTCCTTCTCTGACTCTCAGCTTCCTCATCAATAAAATGAGTATAATGACAGTCCTTATTTTTACATTTCTTGTAACAGTTAGATACAGTAGTATTGATTTAGTGCTTAACACCTAGCCTGGGACAGAAGTATCCAATAAATGGACACCGTTAATCCTTCCCTGCTGTTTGATCATCTCTCACTCCTCTTTTTTGTTTGTGTGTTTGTTGGTGTTTTGAAGGCAAGGAGGTGAGCACTGTGCATATTTGCTTAAAGCTAATAACTGTAAGATATCGTTGGCCCGATTTCTGGCTAGACAAGCAGAAGGCAGTGTTGTAGGCTGTAGAAAACCCCAGTTTGTCAGCCTGGTGATTATTTTTTTTTAATATGCTGTCCCTGAGGAACATGATAGAATTTGTTTTACTTCTCTTCTGCCAGGAAGTAACCCTTCTGGCTTTGTTAGAAGCGTGGTTTGTAATAATTGTACCCACCCCAGATGGCTCCTGAAAGCCCTTTGAAATGCCATCTGCCAGGCGTGTGTCCAGCCGGCAGCCTGTCATTCTGCTAGAAGAAAAGAGGAGGCGGGGTCCCCTCCCCTGCCCTTTTCTCCCTAGCGTCACTGAATGGAGCCTGGTCATGTTGGCCCAGACCCAGGGCGGGTTGCTCAGAGGATAACTGGGAGTAAACCTCTTGCTAGCCTGCCGAGTAGAAAGGTTTTGTCTGGGTAATAAACCCTGAAGGTTTTGTGGGTGGAGACTAACCCGCCCCCCCCACCTCCTTCCCCTGCAGCTCAAAGGCCACCAAACATATTTATTTACACGGGAAAATGGTATCTCCTAGTTTCATTTTTTTCCCTCTAAAATGTAGCATTTTTGAAGTTCTTCATAATTTTGAATCCTTTCAGGAAATTAAGACCCAGGGGTGACTGTTGCCTTTAAAGTAAATCTGACAGATTGGTTCTGAAAACATGGTTGAAAGACACAGGAAAGATAAGATGGCTCAAGAAGGAGGAAAAAAACCCACCATTGTCTGGTTTCCCAAGACTTTTAAAAACCCAACACATCTTTCGTTGGTTTTATTTATCCTCATCTTTTAGGGGGAGGGACATGGGATGTGGGGATAGATGAGGCTAGTGGAATTTTGGTATGGAGGCTGAGGGTGAGAGTTGCCATGCAGAACACCTTTAGGACAGATCCCTTCACAGCAAGTTTCAAAGAGTTTCTCTTCTTGCCCCACACTGGGCTTGCCCAACGCTGTGGACTGTTTTCCCAGTAGCAGGCTAAACGGCTTTTTTTCACTTGGCTCCAGGACATCACACCCTCTCCCTTTGCTCCTGCCTTGCTGACTGCTACCTCTTAGTCTCCTCTGAGGATCTTCCTTGTTTTCTCCATTTGAAAAACGACAGGGTTTCAGTGTTTAATCCAAACTTTTTGGCTTCTTTTTGTACACTGTCCGCCCCCACCCCCTACCCCCCACCCCCAAATTATCTCTGTCTCTTGCCTTCAGATGCCAGTGGTTTACTCATCACTCTCAATTTTATGTCCCAGCCTCCACTCTGATCTTCAGACTTACATCTAGGTGTCTAGTAGGCATCTCAAACTTCACTTGTCCCAGAGTGAACTCTTACTGTTTTTCCCCTACAAACTACTTCCTCCCCTGTCTTCTTGAACTCTGTAAAGGGCACAAGGCCATTTGCCCATTTGCCCAGGTCAAAGAATGGGATGTCAGTCTTTATTCTCTGTACACTCCATCTACTCCCACTACAAGCTCTGTCTTCAAAATATAGACCTCATGTGGCTTGATTCGTTTAATATGTCCATCCTGTGGACTATGTCACAGCTATTTGAAGTATTCAGGTGTATGATAGAAATCTGATTGCTTCTCACAGCTCCGCCTGCTCTTCTTGTCCGTGACCTGACTTTCCCTCCCACGGACCCTGTAATGACCACCTCCTGGTCTGGGTGAGTCTGTTCCTCCCACCTCCCCTACTCTGCCAATGCCTATTCTCTGTCAAGCTCAATGATCTTTTCAAAAATGAATCCTAGCACCCCCTGCTGAAAACCTTCCGAGTGGCTTCTCGTCTTCCTCAGAATAAAACATGAAGTGTTTGCTGTGGCCTTCCTAACTAACCCTTTTCCATTACTCTGTCACCATTACTCTGGCTTTTTGCGCCTTCCCTAACATCAAGCCTCTCTTGCATCAAAGTTCTTGGCCCTTCCCCCTGCCTTGAATGCTTTCCCGTCACCTTGGCAGGGCTCTCCATTGGTGGCACCTCCTTAGCCAGGCTTTCCCTAATCCCCATCTAAAATAGCTTCCCGCCTCCCCAGCGTGCTTCCTTCTTCAAGATTTCCTTCTTCCTTTTTAACCCTTTAACCTACATTGCTCTGAGGCACTTTAACCTATGTTTCCTATGGAAGATGATTTCCATCTGAAATTTTGTTATATTCACATACGCATTTTGTTTTCTGTCTTTCAGTAGTAAAATATAAATTTCACCAGGATTTCCCCAGTGCCTGAACTGCTGCCGGCATTATGGGACCTCAATAGATATTTATTGGAAAAGAAAGAAAGAAAGAAAGAAAGAAAGAAAGAAAGAAAGAAAGAAAGAAAGAGAAAGAAAGAAAGAAAAAGAAAAGAAAGAAAGAAAGAAAAGAAAAGAAACCTAGTGAGAGATGTAATGATATATATATATATATATATATATATATATATATATATATATAGCATTTGAACTATAGTGTTCTATCAACTCATTTCATTCTAACAGTGACATAGTCTATCATATGTGCTGATGATTATCGAGCTAAGTCTTCTAAAAGGCTTATTGCATTCAGTACACACAACAAATCTGTAGTGTAGGTACCATTATTATCCCTGAGTCACAGATAAGGAAACCAAGTAATAACAGAAGCTAAGGAACACGCCTAAGACCACAAGTTGGGAGGAGTGGCAAGCGTTGAACTTATCATTCCTACTGCAGACACCTGCTCAGCAACAGTATATGGTATTCTCTATGTTTCTGGAGTACCTACTGTGCGCCTAACATTGGAGATCTCAATTTAAAAATTGTAAGCTACCTGAAAGGGCTTGTCATCATCTGCCAGGGGAGCCTGAAATGGGAACAAATCAGGAAATAGTACAAGAATAGACTTCTGGACACAAGCAGGTTTCTTTACCAGAAAGCCCCAGCATGCGGGACCTGATAAGCAAACGTGTGCAGTACAACCATATGTTGGAGGGTTTGCGGCTATTTAAAACATGCCGATTTCAGATATTAGAAAAATTAGGCTCATTTAAAATGTATTTATCCTGAGTTAAATATACAACAAGTGTTGAGGGTTTTCTTTTCTTTTTCTTTCTTTTTTTTTAAAGATTTTATTTATTTATCGGATAGAGAGAGACACAGCAAGAGAGGGAACACCAGCAGGAGGAGTGGGAGAGGGAGAAGCAGGCTTCCCGCTGAGCAGGGAGCCCAGTGTGGGGCTCTATCCCAGGACCCTGGGATCATGACCTGAGCCGGAGGCAGACACTTAACAACTGAGCCACCCAGGCACCGCCCCCCCCCCCTTTTTTTTACTTACGAGAAACTCTGGATGGCCCCTGTAGGTGTGTGGACATGATCATTCTCATAGGCAAGTGATGAGAGAACATTGGAGCCACAAGGTACATACAGTCGGTTACTGAATTGCTTCAAAGTTTCTAGGATGAGGAGGAAATCGTTGCTTATTAAGTTCCTAGGAATACAGAAAATTCCCTGCTTATTATGTAGGAAAACATCGACCTTAAAGCCCCGTAGGTAGTGGTGGCTTGCAGAATGAGTTATGTCCATCATATCACCTAACTTGAATGTAAGAGCAGAAATCCTGTGTTTTGCTCTTTTTTGGTCTTTTATAATATTAAACTAGGAAGTACACACTACATAATTGCTTCTTGGTTTGTCTTCTTTTCTCGGTTTGTGTGTAAATCACATTCCTTCCACATTGCTTCTACTCTTTTGGTTGAGATTAGGCTAAAATGATAGGTCTAGAGCCTAGCACCTTAGCTGGGTGACTCAAATCCTCTAGAGACCGTATATTGTTCATAAGAATTGTTGTGTTCGTTAGTCATTGAGAGAATGACCATATTCAAGAGGAGAATTTTCTAGCAAATTCAGTGCCCCTTCTTTCCCGTCAGAACTTACGGGTGGCCTCTTTTCATCAAACATATTAATTACACGGAGAGCTGCAGCATTTTAATCCCTGGGAGATAGCCAACCACCGATCTCGGGCAACTGCATTTCTCTAGTGATGTGTTTATGCAGCGGGTGTCATTTTCTTCAAAGGGCTTATTACACTGGAACTTGCCGGATATACTTTGGAACACAGGAATTTTGAGGCCTGTGTTAAAAATATAAACCCCTTAGGCTGTGAGCTTAAGGTGGATCCCTTTTTAGTATCTACTGCAGTCCTAAAAGCCGCTGAATGGGAATGTTGTCTGTCTAAAATCCAGTTTGCCTTTTTCATTCAGTGCATTTTAAGAAATGAGAAAAAACTCACCCCAGGCTCTCCAGCTGTGCGTGGTTTGCTCTTTCTCCCATTCAAAGATCCCAGGCACGAGAGGGTGGAAGTGAGGATGCTGTGCTGTCAGAAAGAAGTTGTCTTTACCAGGTCCCTGTCTGGGCAGATAGGTCGGCAGGCTTAGGAACTCCAGCCTACAAAACAGGTTATTCTAATTACAACCGAACGGGGAGCTTCCTGTTTTCATTGACTGATGGTGTCTTGTGCATTTGTCTTGTCTGCTGCAGGCACAACCCGATCTCCCAGAGAAGGAGAAGTGCCTGGCGTGGACTATAACTTTCTGACTGTGAAGGAGTTCTTGGACCTCGAGCAGAGTGGGACCCTTCTGGAAGTCGGCACCTATGAAGGTGAGCGTATCTGTGGGATGGTGGTGAGCCTGCCTGTCTCCTGGGCACCATCCGGGCAAAAGTGTTTTGTGAACTAGTGAAGTCCAATCAGCTGTAGGAGGTTGCAGTTCACCTTAATATGATTGATAAAATATGTGGAGTAAGGCTTTGTGGAGCTCTTTAAAAGCAGTTTTGGGGCTTTTTTTTCTCCAAGAGGTTTCTCCTTTATTAACTGAAGACTCTGTGTCTGTGTGTGTGTGTGTTGTTGTTGTTGTTGTTTTAATATGGGCTTGCATGGTATTAGAAAAAAGAGGGAAAAGAATCATGGTCAGTCACAAAATGTGACCTTACAGGTGTTGTTTTAATATGGAAGGACTAGAATGTCATTTTTAAAAAAGATTTTTATTTATTCATTTGACAGAGAGAGCCAGAGAGCACAAGCAGGGGGAGCAGCAGAGGGAGAGGGAGAAGCAGGATCCCCACTGAGCAGGGAGCCTGATGTGGGACTCAATCCCAGGACCCTGGGATCGTGACCTGAGCTGCAGGCAGATGCTTAACTGACCGAGCCACCCAAGCGCCCCTAGAATGTCATTTTTTTTTTTTACCACTAATTGATTTCTAATGTATTTTTTTAGTAGATAGTACATGTATATGGCTCATGAAGCCAAATATCTCGAAAGTATTATATAAGTAATCTCTTTCATATGCCTATCTTTATCTGCCTATTTTCAAATTCTCTGTCCTCTTAATATTACATCCAATGCCATTAGTTTATGATTACCTTTTCTGAAATTTCTTTATGTAAATACAAGGACACATGTGGCATGTGTATATATAAACATGTGTGTTCTCTGCATGTGTTCTCATTTCTTCCCTATTTTATACAAAACGGTACTATACAACACATGCTATTTGGTACCTTAATCTTAGTTCTTTGCAGTCTCAGTAATAGAGTGCTTATTGTTTTGTTTTTTAAATGGCTGTGTAATCTCTTTGTATCAGCATGGCCATGATTTATTTAACTATTTAGATAAATATTTTTAATGTTTCAAAACACTGCTGCATTGAATAACATGGACATAAATCATCTCACACAAGTGAAAATATGTCTATAGGACGAGATCCCACAGACACGATAGCATGGTAAAAGCCAAATGTAGGGAAAAAATTCAGCGTACATTTTCTGAAAACAATATCGTAGCTAGATTGCTCTTTTGAGTGTCATAATTAGAGACAGAAGGGCATAATATGATACTATTAACTGGGTCAGATTATTAACTTGATCAAATTTTTATGTGTACGTCTTTATAATCTTTGAAAATTTGGATTTATTTGGTGATCACAGGGGCATTTTCAAGAGTAGACTTTAAAAACAAAACGTACGTACAAAGTGGACTATTATTTTATTAGCGATATTATGGCTTTGATATGATAATAGCCCATGTTCCAGGCAGTGGCTAGCAGTTAAGTAATGGTCATGGATCTTAGGTATGCTGATTATGGTTTGATATTCTTGGAGGGGGGAGGGGAAGAGCATTATCTTTGTACCTACTGCTCATTTCCAAATTATGAATATACACTGGGCTGTGTTTAGATGTTAATCAAATTTCTGATTGTGAATTCAGGAGTATTTCCCTTGAGTACATTGCTAATTTTCAATTGTTTCAGCTTCCTTGAAGTGTTGCAATATGACTGGTGGTTGGGGAACTGGGAGGGGATCTGAGAAAACCCAAAGCAAGGATAATTCACTAAAGCCTAAGAGTGAGGGGAGGGAAGGAGGCTAAGTGGATGTACCAGGAGCTTCTTCAAGGTCATCTTGCAAATGTGAACCCAGTTAAAAATTCAAGTGGCCCATAATAGGGCAAATGTGAGTCCTCTTTCATTCGCAGAAAGTGAATTGTCCTTATTTGAAATCCGTTATTATGCCCATCTGGGGAGCTTGAATTCCCTAATGTAAAAAGAAAAGAAAGAAAGAAAACATCCATTTGCATTTTTGGAAAGGTTGAGGGTGGGAGTGGTTGTGCAATGCCAGAGTATGTGTTAGATTGGAAAAGCAGAGCATGCGGTGTAGACAACAACTTGTCTGGGAAACAAGAAGGATACACTCATTTTCTTCAGTTGTTTATATTACAAATGACATATAGGCGGAGTCACTTTGTTTCCCATTTGACTGTATCGTTTTGACAGCGGTAACTATAATCACGGAGTTTTCAGATGGGTTTGCTGAGACCAAGTAGCATTTAGGAACATGTTCAAGGTTGTATCGCTGGAATGCTGGAGCCTGGAACCAAACCCAGCTCAGTGTGACTTTCAGATCCTCACACTCTTCCCCCAAAACCTCAAGAAGAATATCCTGGATGTAACTAAAAAGTCGTAGAAATAACTTGTCCGTACTTGAACCTAACTTCGTGGTGGGTAGCAACAGGGAAGCGTTTTTCAGAGAGTGTCTGATCTATAAAACTGTCATTCTGTGAGTGTTGCTCCGTTATTTTGGAGTTGAAATTTTCCCATGCCCAGCATTAATCCATTCCGTTTTTCAGCCATTTGATTGTTCAGTGTGTGTCAGCCTTTGACCTTTTAGCTGTATAATTTCCCTACCATATGAGAGAGCTCATACTTTTTTGGAACCCACTGAAGTGTATTATGTTGACTCTTATAAGCTGGAAGCAAAATGGAATTTTTATTAAATGCCAGATACTGTCACAGGAATAGAGCTGGAGAGATCTTTAGAGAACTTCCTCTGTCCTTGCCTCCCTTGGACGGCCCCCCACGGTGGCTGTCTCTTGGACACTAACAAGCGTGCAGGCTGGGCTGCCGCCCTGCCTGGGATGGAATTTCAGCCCCTCTGCTGTGGAGCTGTGTCCCCTCTGGCAAGTTGCTTAATGCTCCGTGTCTCCATTTTCCCTTTGGTAAAATGAGGATAATAATAGTGCTTCCTCATAGGTAGGATTAAATGAGACAATAATTGGAAAGGGCTGAGCACAGTGTCTGACACATGTAAGCTCTCAATCAGCGTTAGCTCTTGTATTTACACACACGACTGGTCCGGAATTGCCACCCTGGTGGAGTCCCTCCCCCTTCTACTAGTCAGTAAACCAGTGCATTTGCCAGTAAAACATCTTTATTTACTTCCCAGGTACTCACCGTCTTTTTTCCTGCTCAGGTTTTTCTCTCTTGGCCTGTCCTGGTTCCAGAGAGGAAAAGTCTAGCATAATGGCACAAAACACTCTTTTTTTTTTTTAAGTGTATTTAGTTTTTTTAGTAATCTCTAAACCCAGTGTGGGGCTCAGACTCATGACCCTGAGGTGAAGAGTTGCATGCTCTTCATGCAACTGGGGGTGCCTGGCTGGCTCCAACTGAGCCAGCCAGGCGCCCCTACAACACACTCTTTAATGCAAGCCACTTTGCTCATTTTGAGTAAAAGTAATAAATGTACACGATGGAATCCTTACTATAGTGAAGAACGTAAACATATTTAAGTCCAAGTTGCTTCCCTGCCTCACCTTAGGGAGCCATTGTGAAAGGATCTAGGTACACACACAGGGCATGAGCCTGTGGTCTCTCCTCCCTTTCCCTCTATTCTTGCCCTTCCTATTTCACATATCTTGGAAGTCTTTCTACATTACCCCATCCAGTTCTATCTTGCTCTTTTAAAATGCTATGAGGTATCCCAGTGTATGCTGACCAGTCCCCTGCAGGTGGGCATTTAGGATGTTACCCACCTCTCTCCCATTTTTGGTGCTTTGTAAACATGGCAGCAGTGAACATCCGGGCATAAATATCTCACTAACACTGTTCTGCATATGACTATACAGTAAGCTCCCGGCAGTGTGGTGTTCAAGCAAGCCCATCTACACATACACAGTTCAGTTCAGCAAGTATTTGTTGAGCATTAGCTTTGCATCAGATGGTGTTCCGTGGCATGAGGTGTGATGTACAGGACAGGAAACCAGAGCAGCTCTGCCTATGAAGATGCTCATGCTTTTTAGTTATTTATCTTTGCCAGCACTTGTCCAGCATCAACTAGGTGGATACTCTTCAAAGTGTGGATACTCTTCAAAGTGTGTTACACGCACCAGTTCACTTAACTACCCACCAATCCTGTGACGTAGATACAGTTGACCTCCCATTTTACCGAAGGTGAGCATGAGACCCAGAGAGCCTCGTTATCTTCTCTAAGTTCACATGGTGAGCCAGGAGCAGAGCTGGGATCCAAACCCGGGCTGTCCAGCCCCACGGTCCGTCCTTCGCCGCCCCGCAGTGTTGTGAAGCAAAGTGAACAGTTTCAAGAGAAGTGGTGTGTGTTCCAGGAAGGGAAATGGTGCTCCAGGAGCATACAGCAAGGGCACCACATCTCACCTCCCACCAGAGGACACCCCCTTGTGGAAGTGACAGTTACTGAAGCCTGTCGGAGGACCTCATGGTTTCAAGTGGAGAGACTCAGGACCAGTGTTTCAGTTTGGAAGTCGTCACCGGCCTCGAGGCCTGAATCCAGAGAGAACAAGTGGGATGAGCTGAGAGAAGGTCAGAACATTGGTCCTAGAGAAGGAGGGACAAAGAGCTATGCCCTCCTTCCTTTAGAATGAGTGCAATGCAACGGAACTTCAGTGATGGAAATGTTCAGTGTTCTGAGCTGCCCAACATGGCGGCCACTAGCTGCACGTGCTTATTGTCACTGAGAAATGGACTTTTCAACTTGGTTTAATTTAAACTAATTTAACTTTAAATAGTCACGGGTATCTGGTGGCTGCCATATTTTACAGCGCAGCTCTAGAATGAAAGCTTCTGCAGGGAGGGGTGAGCCCCTGTTCGAGAACAGCCTTCACTTCTCACTCAGCTGACTTCAGAGAGCTAAGCACATGTTTAAGAGTTAAGCTCCTTTAGGGGCGCCTGGGTGGCTCAGTCGTTAAGCATCTGCCTTCGGCTCAGGGCGTGATCCTGGAGTTCTGGGATCGAGCCCCATGTCAGGCTCTTCCCCTGGGAGCCTGCTTCTTTCTCTCCTACTCCTCCTGCTTGTGTTCCCTCTCTCGCTGGCTGTCTCTGTCAACTAAATAAATAAAATCTTTAAAAAAAAAAAAAGAGTTACGCTCCTTTAGGCGCGCCTGGGTGGCACAGTGGTTAAGTGTCTGCCTTCAGCTCAGGGAGTGATCCCGGCGTTATGGGATCGAGTCCCACATCAGGCTCCTCCGCTATGAGCCTGCTTCTTCCTCTCCCACTCCCCCTGCTTGTGTTCCCTCTCTCGCTGGCTGTCTCTATCTCTGTCTAATAAATAAATAAAATCTTTCAAAAAAAAAAAAAAAGAGTTAAGCTCCTTTAAAAAGGGTAATTTCAAATCCTCCCAAAGAACATGTTACTGCAGAGCAGTGGTGATCTTCTTTTGTACATGTGACATGTGAAATGGCAGACAAGTAGAATGAAGCAATAAAACCTCAGGGCCAGGTAACCGTCAATATATGTTTGGGGTTTAGAGTTGCAGGGTTGTTGGATTTTAAAGCTGGAAATAAGGTGGGGCCATTTCTTGAGAAGACAGATCTGAGATCCAAGGAGAGACTGGTCTAAGACACGAAAGAGAATTGGAATACAGCCTGGCCAAAAGCCCGTCACCCAAGTCATGTCACAGGCAGGACTGAGATGCCAGTATTTCTTCCCATTCTGCTTCCTGGAAATGGACACCTCTTTTGTAGACTGTATGACTAGTTTGTTTCATCAGTTGTTTATTCATTAAAAATAAAATGCTGAGCAAAACCAGATATGATCATTGCCCTCCTAGTTCTTCTAGTGCACAAGGAGATAATGAGAGATAAGTGTGTAGTTCTGAGTGTGCCAGGATCTATGGAGAAGACTGTAGGTTGGGGAGATTTGACTTCTATGGAGTTGGGAATAGCTTTTCCTGTAGAGGTAATAATTGGAGTGAGCTCTAATGGTTGAGCTGGAGTTAGATTGCTAGATTTAACAAATAAAAAAAATAGAACATCTAGTTTTGCATTTTATCTGGTAACCCTAGATGGAGTTAGCTTTGGACTGTGGTGGTAGTGGTAGTGGTAGTGATGAGTTGACTGAATCTTGAGATACTTTATATGATTAAAAAGCTGGGTTTGGTAATGTAGCAGTTACCAGAAGGAGATAGAAGATGCAGGTGATGGTAGTCCTCCTAGGATGACTCCTCGTTTCTGTCTTCCATAACTGGGTAGATGCTGGCACCATTTGCTGAGATAAGAAACTTTGGAAAAGGTCAGGTTTGGTGGCGGGGCTAGAGGCTGCATGATGAAACTTTCCACGCGCCACCAGCTAGAAAGCCAAGAGTGGGATTTACTCCAACGGAGTAGAGGCCCTACCTGTCTATATAAGGAATCTAACTATTGTCCCTCACAAAGCACAAAAGTTATTAGTGGAGCTCATAATTGATCTCTGCTTTGCAATTTGAACCAACTGCTCATTCTGTCATTAGATAGATTTGACATCAAGGCCAAGAAAACAGAAATAAATGTGTCTTTCCTCCTTGGCTCAACTTCCTAATTGTGGCAATGAACACATTTATTTGATACGGTGCTTAAAATAAATCAGCTGCACCATCTCTCTTTGCCTTGCTTTTCTTTCTTTCTTTTTTTTTTTTTCTTGTTGACATTTTCACTCAGCAAGATAGGTTGCTGCTTCAGCCAGCCCATGGGACTTCTCTAGGAGAGAGTTTACAAGGGATGAACTATTCAGTGGGGGTGCTTCCAAACATGCCTGTTTTACAAATGTCTCTGGGTAGAAGAGGCTGATTATACACTTTGAGCATTGCAAAGGTTTTCCCCCAGCATGGAGGTACGGTGCCAGTGTGACATTTCAAACTGGAGTTATGGGTTGCATATTTCTGCATGTCAATGAGGGAGAGGGATGTCAGCCTTCAATAATGTTATTGTTTTGCTTCCTAGAAGGTCTACAAAAAAGCAGCTGCCAAGGGTATACTTTTTGGGGACACAGAGATAAAGCAGGGGTGAAGAGAGTTCTTGTTTGTCATTGAGGAAAACGAGAGGGTCTGGAGTCCTGTTCTTTGGCAGGCCTTGGAAGCCATCTGTTGTGATAAGCTCTGTTGGCAAACTCCACTATGGAATGTTCTCTGTTGATAACGAAAGTAGCCAAAGGGAATCTGTGCTGCAATTGGCTGTTCGTCTGCATATGAAGATGAAGAGGCTGGGACCAGCGTAGTTCTGCTGCATTTCCTGCGTAGAGATCCTCAGAGATGCCTGGAGTTGACAACATGGATGTTGGGGACAGACAAATGTGTGTGTAAATGCCAGTCATCATTTACACGTTGTGTGAATCTCGTCTTGATCTGGAAATGGGAATTCTGATGTCTTTTTTCCCATAGGATTATTAATAAAGATTAGAGTAAGTGAACGTATGGGTAGTCACATGACAGGTGCACAATAAAGGTAAATTTTGGTCCATGTTGTTCTTTAAGAATACATTTTGATACCAATACCGTCTGCTATATTTTAGAGCTTATATTGGCCTCCAACAGTAGGTGCCCCTTAAGACTGCTAGGGTTCATTACACGCTAACATTGTTCCAAGCAAAATGTGAGTACTTTGTACGCAGTATCTAATTTCATCTACACAAAAAACCCTGCTAGATGAGTACTGTTCTTATCTTTATACCATGAGAACTGAGGCTGCAAAGAGAGAGGTCCCTTACCTTGCTCAGGGTCACAAAGCTATTAAGTTATATGACCCTCTTTGGTCTTAAATTCAAAACCAAATGGCGGCAGCAAGAACAAACATCTCATTATAGGACAGTGGCTTATTGTCGTTCTTTGCATGCAAATCATGATTCTGGAAGGTGGAGCAGGTAAGACAGAGAAGAGTAAAAAGAAAGTGATGGGCGTTTTACGAGTGATACCATCATGTGCTGAGCAAGCAAGTGGAAAGTGAAACAGTGCGGATCTGAGGTCATTGAGATGTGATTGATGGACTGGGAAGAAGCTGCCATGAGTCACGCTATTACAAACCAGACCCACGATAGAGGTGTGGAGGAGCGTCCAGGCGGGCGTTCCTGTGTGCTGTCTCTGCTTGTGTATTGACTCATTTTCAGAGAATGCTTAATGACAGTATGTGCCGGGCCTGCATCAGGCCTGGAGATGCAGTGGTGTATACGAGCAGATGTGGTCCCTGCTCTCGTAGTGCTTGTGGTCTAGAGGTAAAGACAGTGGCAAATTCAACCATCTGATAATTACAACAAAGGGCATTGGGAAGGAGAGGTACGTGGTTCCCTGAAGACCCTTCAGGGCAGCTTTGATCTAGTGGGGGGGTGGTCAGTGATACAGTCTCTGACGACAAGTGGGTGGTAATGGCATGACCCTGAGGCTAGGCAAAAACAGATATGCTGGATGTCTGGAGCCTTAAGTACCTATGCACATCTGAGTTTTACACATAAAAAGAGTAAGGCTTTTTTTATCCTACCACACCCCAAAGAATCAAACCTATTTTTGCCCCCTTGGGGGTGATATTGCCCCACCAAAGACGTATACTATAGGTTCCCAGCCATTGGTAGTCACTACTGTCCTGTTCGGCTTATATTTAAAAGCATGTTCTGTAGGAAGAGGGCAGACAAGTACCCTGCCCACGTCCACCTCCCATATGGAATTACAAACTAGGGGACAAAGAACCTGAGTGCTGTTTACCCTGGACCAACCAGTGACTCTTAAGATAGGCATTTCTGCTACTCTTGGCCTCCGTGTTCCTTACCTACTAAAGAGGAATGGTTTTCTCTGACCTGGTTCCCTCTGCTGTCTATGCAAAGGGTGGTCCAGTGCCCCGTCCGTCCTTGCTAGGAATTCAGAATCTCAGGCCCTTCCCTGACCCACTCAACCAGAATCTCCATGCAATAGAACTTTATGGTTTGCACGACATTTAGGAAAATTGACGTATACTATACAGAGCATGTGTGAAGATCTTGTTTTAGTCCCTTTTTATATCTTTATTTCTAGTGTCTAGCATAGTGCCTGGCCAAAAAAAAAGTTCCTTGTAGGGAAATGAATGAATACTAAACTTGTACAAAGTGAGAGGCCATATAAATTTGATTCATTCTGGCTTAAAACTCAGGGTTACAGTCCTCCTTAAATATTTTATCAAGCTCTAAAAATTGATTTGCAGTCCCCATTAATTTTTAAACACATGTCAGAAAATATTTTCTTAGGCTTGGTCATGGCCAAAGATTGTGCCTGTTAATTAAGGCCAGCAGCGGCTTCCTCTTCTGTCTTAACTTGCCCTCTCCTCCCTCCCCAGCCACCACCCCTGTTAAGTTTTATTGTAGAGCCAGTTTTGAGAATAGCAGCAGAGACACACGCATCCCCACTTGGGTGGATGCCTGGCCACCTCAGGAAGTGTGTGTTGGCTAACGTGGAGACTATAGGACAGTCGGGCTCATGTCTCCTAGAAACTGTGAAGCCTGCCAGATGATAATCCAAATTAATTTTTAATAACTTATAATTCTTCATATGATTTTTATTTAATACCATTAAGTGATCCACGTATTCCTCACAGGGATTCTCTTGCACATACTCTCTGGAAGTTTGCGCTGTACCATGGCTAGGCGTGGCCCGGTGCTGACCAGCGTGGCGACTTGATAATACAGAGAGTTTGCTGTGGGGCAGGGGGTGAGTTGTATGGGACATGCCCAGGGGCCAGCCAGCTAGATTTGGAAAGTGAAGAGGGCGGGTCGAGGCAGTGGAACCCGTGGTGACTGGCCCATGGCAAGTGTACCACCCATCTTGCCCACCCTGTGGTGAAGACAACATGGGATGTCAGCATAACCCTGCCCACCACAAGTCGGGTCACCGAAACCACATTCACCCAGAATCATATCACTGAGACCAATGTGTGAATTATTGAGGCTGTTTTGAAGGTTTCGTTTTCCTTCCCTCCCTCCTGTGCCCAAGTCCCTTTGTGTGCCTGTTTGTTCACATTGCAGCAGCCTTAGGGAAGCTGTTCTTGTGGTCTGGCAAGGACAGGGACGCACCAAGGGTAAGAGAACAACTTCTCTGCAGAAATCCTTAGTTCAACGCGTGTGTTCCAGGTGAATTGGCTGTGGTCACACACTTGTCATCAACATTGCCTGGAAAAGACAGCATCCAAGGAACCAGAGCTTACAGTTTGTCATGCAGCACTTCTCAGTATACCCAGATTTTAATCAGAAACATTCCATTTTTATATGTTAGTGAGTAATGCAAATTAATTTGTAGAATACATGGGGAAAAACATATCTGTGAAGGAAAGTTGAACCCTCTGTAGTTAGAGAACTACTAGAAATAAGTTTTTCTGTAATGTCTGCAGACAATATGGGAAATAAGAAATGCTGGAGGAATTTGAATAATTACACCATTTCCCATTTATAACCCCTTATAGTTTACAGGGTACCTTCCAGAAAGTTACAAAATTTGATCTTCAGAATAATCCTGTGCAGTCACTAGGGTCACCTGGGCTGTCATTTCTGTCTCACAGAGGAAGTATTAGACTGAGGGTAAAAACTTGCCCAAGGCTATTTGGTCATTGGCAGGTTCTGTTGCTTGTTCCTTTACAAGAGTAAAGAAATAGTATTCAGTTGTCTTGTGGCAGGCACCTCAGACACATGGTCTCATTAATCCTTCCAACATGGTGGAATGAGCTCATTTGAAAGATTAGAAACAGAAACTGTCAACATTAGGTGTCATTTATCGAGCCTCAGCGTAGTGGCAGACTTTAGTGTGGGTGAAGGGCTTTCAATGGACCATCTCCTTTTATCCTCAAAACAGGTGCTCTAGATAGAAACTCGGTATTCTTAGGATCCCAGTTTTACGGAAGACGACAAACTGGGGTTTTTGTTTGTTTGTTTAATGGTTAAATGCCTAGGATCACAGAGCCAGTTAGGATTTGAAAGCCAAACTCTTTACCACTTTGGTGTGCTGGGTCCAGTTCATGCCTATACTTTAGGTTAACCTGAATGAGATTGCTGATATACGACAGTTTGTCTTCTACAATAGCCATTGCGTATGGTTCGGCCTAATAATATGCACTTTTTTTTTTTGTCACCAATCTTAAACTAATTTTTAGAAACAGGAAATAACTATGAATAAGTGGATTGTTTGGGGGAGTTTATAGTTGCATTGAGAAATCTGCTAATCATTTATTAACTTAAGAAAGATTCTGAACTTGAAAACTGAAGAAAATCCACACATATTTGTCAAATTTAGGTAGAACTTTTCTTTTCCAAACATTTATTTTTGTCATAAACTGAGGATATCTACGTTTTAATTGATTTGCAAGTGACAATAGTTTCCTGAATGTTGCTTTGGTTTAATAGCACTGAAAGTGAATGATAATGCTTGTAAAATTATAATTATAAAATTATGAATAAAGGGACTCATCCTTTGGTCCTAAATTTCAGTGGAGGAGTCTTACATAGACATCGGTCTTTATTTAACTTCCAACTCAAAAATGCACATGATGCTTGGTGTATTAGTGATCAGAAGGAATTAGAATTAAATTCATTAGAGTTTGTCTCTGTTTTTCTTCCCTTGTGAAGATGATTTTTTAAATAGTTAGCTGTTTTACTTACCTAAACCTCATTAATAGTCTTCAGTTCATGAAAAAGTCAACACTGTGGCCTACTTTCAACTTCAACAAAGATGTAGGATGTCCTTAGATGTAACCTCTGTAGAAATGCAAGAAGAGTCTTGGTTCATACATGTGTAATTGTTCCTTGCAACACGTGTTAGCCTCTAAAAACATACATGAGTTGCCTTTCTTCAAGTTGGTTGTATTCAGCACTTGTACCTTTAAGTTGGCAACCTGACAAGTTTTTTGAAGAAATTGATACCATCATCTTCTGTGAAAGAACTATGATGACTGAGTTGAGTACAAGCCTCCAAAATGTGTTTTGTATGTTTCGCTTGGGTGTCCTTCAAATCAAACATGGTACCCGTTAGCCTACTGCACGTTTTAACTTGTGTGGTTAGTTTCCCTGCACACCACTGTCAAAGAAAGCGGGTGTGTATATTCATAAGTATGGTGCTTCAAAAACTGTTTTAAAGAAATAATATAAATAAAAAAGAAATTTTAATTATAAAATAAAGGCTCAGTGGATGCCAGTGCTTGACTACCTATGTGTCTTATGCAGAGCAATGTGTTACTGTCTCCTTTTGCTTTTGTGCTTGTGTACTACAATGTGTATTTTATGTAATTATGTACTGAAGTTAGACAGTGGGTTGACTCCTTGGGAAGAAACAGTGTGTACAGGATTTGTTATTATGTATAAATTCTACTTTACTAAGCAAAGAATTACAAACATTGCTTAGGATTTATTGAAGGACTCAGTGTAATTTATCTTTCTGGCCTTCCTTTAGAAGATGTGTGATGGTGAATGGATTAGTGGCATTCTAGTGCTGATGTTTTTTATCATGTAGTCACTGCATATTATTGATTATAAGCTCTGTTTTTCAAACTTTGGCTGTTCATGCATCACCTTTATGATTTTGTCCATATCTGAACATTTACTTGAAATATTCTTTAAAATAACTTATTTTTTAAGTTTTCAAAGGAAACTCTAGTCACAGCCATTACTATTATTTATTCAGTTAATTACTTTTTATTATATATTGCTGCCTTTTAAATTTTTAAATAGTCACTTTAAAAAAGTATTGCTTTTTCACTTAATTTTTAAAGTAAACTTTACGTTACTACCATAACTTAGTAGCTAGATTTTTTTTAGTCCGCATTAAAAATATGCACACTTATTAAAATAAAATAATAAAATGTAAAAATCCATTCAGATACTGCTCAGAATCACTTAGCACACTGAGTCAAACGTTGGGAAAAGTGGCTAAAAGTGAAATGGACATTTTCTAAAAGTGTGGCCACCGTGCCACCATTGACACAGTTTTCTGTTAAAACTTGGCAAGGGTTTGCTCCCGCCCCACATGACCCTGAGAGTCAAGCCTGCCATTCAGTTAAAGAGACGCCACGTGGTATTCACCGTCCTCCTTTTTAAATAGTGTCCGGATTCGCTCTCAAGGAGTCCCCTTATTAAGGGAAGGAGACCTTGACTTTGTAGGCATGTAAGGGTGCTGGCAGTAATGAATGTTTTATTTTCTCTGAAGCTAACTTTCAATTGGATTCAGCATTATGCTGGTGCATTTATATAAAAAGGTGACCAATTGAATTTCAAATGTAATGAGGATGAAGTTTTGCTATTCAGTACAGCCGGCTTTGTTTTTAGCCCTAGTAGTAGGTTCTTTGCAACTAAACAATGGAGCTTGCCTCCTGACTTCTGAAATCACCATGTCTAGCTGGGTAGGAACAACATCGCTTGTAACCTATTCCAGAAATGAAATACAGTGTGTTCTGGTTTTCTAGTTTAAAAAAAAAAAAAAAACTTTTTTTAATGTTCTGAGAGATTCAGATGTAAAGTCTTAAAAAAAACCCCACAAAGTATTCTTTCTAAAACATGCAAATGTGTCTCTCCATCACCTAGGAAACTATTATGGGACACCCAAACCTCCTAGCCAGCCAGTCAGTGGGAAAGTGATCACGACGGATGCCTTGCAAAGCCTTCAGCCTGGCTCCAAGCAGTCGACCCCAAAGCGAACCAAGTCCTACAATGATATGCAAAATGCTGGCATAGTCCACGCGGAGAATGAGGAGGAGGATGACGTTCCTGAAATGAACAGTAGCTTTACAGGTAAAGACCAGACCACCTTCCCCCTTGATGGACTGGGGGGAAGGGGTGGTGTGAGGCTTTTGCAGAGAGTGATGAAAAGATGTCTTTTCTCAAGAACTATTCAGAAGGGTTGAGAAAATTCGAACTGACCGTGCAAGGCTTGGGAAAAAGGTGGTCTTTTCCCTGATCTATTACATGCTTCTTTGCAAGACTATTTTAACTTCACCCACATATCTTAAAGGGGCTAGAGGGAAATGTCTGTAGAAGGGAATCAAGAATAATCAGCATTGTTTGTTTCCTTCTCTTCAAAATGATATGTATTAAGAATATTTGTATTTTGTTAATTTATTTCTTGGTCTTGACACTCCTCCACAATTATGCCTGATGGCTTATAAAGAGAAATATGAGAATTCGTTTAACAGTTTGATATCCATTGATGCTGTCTGGAAGGCTAGCAGCATCCTTTTGTCTCCTGCCTTTGTAAATAGAGATTATAATTAAACTATATACTGTGTTCAGTTAACTTGTGCAATTTATCTCTTTGCCCCCAAATGGAGAAAGATGGAAAAATAATAAATACCTGATTATATCTTACATATGTGTTCTATATTATATAGCATATATTACTCATTGCATTATACATTTAAATATACATTCGGGCCATCTGCCCCCAAGCTTAGGTATACTGTATTTTATAAGGGGATCTTCAAGGACAATGCCTCTGGGTAAGACTATTGAAGGCTGAGTATTGCACAATTCTTAGGGGCACTGTTCACAGAGGTTATGATATATATTTCTTGGGTTAGTGTGGTGACCCAGAACTGTTCAAAAATATTTTTTGCTTTATAGGCGTTTCACCTTATATAGTAACTCAAAATGTAGCAACTGCACAGGACATGAGTCACTCCAGTTTATAATATGGTGACTTTGAAGAACAGCTTGTTTCTCCTGTTTTTCCTCTGCTTAAGTGGTTTCTTCAATTATTTTAGAGTATCACTATGGAGAAGTTATCTATTTGCAGCATATGAGATCTAACCCTCTCTTAGTGACCTTTCCTGACATCACCATGCTTCAGTCATTACTTGATTAGACTCAATTCCAATAAAGGGGAAATTAGTTAAACTCTGTATTGCGTTAGCAAATCTAATAGAATATTTAGGAAAATGCTTGTATGAATCGAATGCTTTCTAGAGCCCATATAGGCCTCTCTAAAGTTTTCTAATTCATTAAGCTCAGAAGCCAGAAATTCTTCAAGATGACAGTTGAAATAATTTCTGGTGGTTTTATTGTCATAACAGTAACCCACCCCCTCTGGAAGAGGCACTGGATAAAGAAGAGGAGACCTAGTCTCTTATCCTAGCTTCTTGGTTCTCAGTGGTTGTCTTATTATGAACGTAATATCTAATTTCTCTCATGTGTAAAATGGTTAAGGTTAAATCATATCTAAGTTCCCCCTTCCAGCTCTAAGAACTTGATTCCACGAAAATTTCCATTTTCCAATTAGAATGGTTAGGCCAGGGGCTGACCTATAGTTGTAATAGCTAGGGGAAATTTACCATCTTTTACATATGCGTTTATTGAAATCAGCTCATTTCATTTGCTTAGAAATACTTAGTTCATGTATAGTAGTCCCCGCTGATAGGAAAGCAGATTATGAAAGAAAGTTAATATTTCTTTTAAAAAGTAGCTAACATTATAATGTCTTGATCTTTCAACAAATAAGGGTAGCAAATCATAATAGAACCCAAAACATAGCTGTGGGCACAGAAATAAGACCTTCAGAGTGATGTGCACTGAAATAGTTCTACCACGCGGACTGGATGGTCCCCAAGAAATGTGTGTGCCCTTACTTCTCCTCTATTTATTAAGTGGATTTCTTGGTATAAAGCAGGAATTGTTGACTATAGATTTTAATGCTTTTCCTGTTTCTAGCCATTATAAATCGTTGTCTCTAAAAGCCACGCCTCAGAAATTCTGACCTCACTGACTACTCCCTTGAAATCCTGGCATCAAAGAAAAACTTTGGGGCCCAGGTCATCATTGCTGAAATCAGTCTGGTCATTCATTGTGCACACACCCACACAAAAGCCAAGTACCACCTTATAGTCTTCCTCAGCTTCCTGTCCTTAACACTAAGAAAGTCGATAAGATGCAGAGAGACAATGATCTTCAGATATACGTGTGATGGGCATCCTCGGTGTGTTGAATAAATGCCTCCTCACTTACCAAGCTACAACTATGACAGCTGACAACCTGTCATACCCTAACTCGTATAAATTCTTTCAAATAATTGACACTACCCAGTCTATGATATGTGTATCAAACAAGCTGTGTCAAAGCATTTTGCTCTCTGAACCACTTTAAGTAGCAATCCACCAGCCACTTGGAGAGTAGAGTGACAGTAACATAATGAGGTCTTGGCTCCTGGTTGGGAGAGTTATAATAAAGGAGTGAGTTTCACATACAAAGAGAGAAACACGATGGAGCTATTAAAAATATTTACTGGGATATTTTTAATTAACATGCTATTGCTTCTATCTTAGCTGACTTCTGCTTTGGGTCTTTTGAAGGAGGGATGAAATATCTAAATAACATGCCTACAAAATATTGGGAATGTCTGCAGGCAAAAGAGCAGGAGACTTGTGGCCAGAAGCATCTGGGGGAGGTGGCCACAATTCCTTCCCATCGCCAGTGACTGAAGCGAGAGCTGAGCAATGACATGTCATCCCAGATACTTCCCACAGAACTGACTGTTGAGCACAAAGCAATAGGCCAGTCTTCTACAAACTGTGCCTCAATTACGGACCTACACAAACCCTTGAGAATGAACACTCTTTATGTGTGCTTCGTGAAGGTAGAGTTACACCTCTGACCAAAGCACACAGTTACTTACACTGAATAAAAGCATTTGTATAAGGACCTTGTTTTAGACAGCATGGAAAATCTGTAACAAACCACCACAATTAAAAAGTAGCTGGTGCATCCATTAACCCCCTCTAAGAGACATCAAATGTTATTTAATTGTGTTTCAAGGCTTTTTTTTTTTTTTTCTCCCAGCACCCCTCCTGTTATTGAACATAAGGCTGCTGACGCTTCTTGTCCATTAGTAGGCAATGATAAAGCATCACTTTGGAATGTCAAGAGATGATATTACTTTAAGAGCTGATGTTTCTCAGGGCTATGTGGCAGGCGCTTTGCTAAGCTCTTTACACATATACGAGGGAGGTCTAATAGCTCACCCAAGTTCACAAAGCCAGTGAGCGTCAGAGCTGTCATTTCAACCCCATAAGCTGACTTCAGAGCCCGCATGCTCATCCAATGTGCTATTTGTGTTTTAAATCAAGTTTATTAGCTCTGTAGGCAGTTAGAGATGTCCCTAAATCTAAAAGTAGATATCATGTAATATAGGCTCCAGAAATGTATTTTTGACAGGAGCTTATATTCTCAGAGTCACCTTCCAAAGCCCCCAAGTATGCGTATATGTATGTAAATGCTTGGAAGCTTATTTACTCAAATGAAAAAGTTATTTATGTTCATTTATGGTTTACAAGTCATTTTCACATGTATCCTATAAACCACCTGGAATGTTGAGAGGTAAGCAACCTAGGCATTACCGTCCCCATTTTGCAGATGAAAACACTGAGGAACAGTACACGTTCCCCCACTAGACAGTGGGAGAACCAGGCTTCCCCACCTAGCCTGTGTTCCAGTAATCCCTTCTACCTATCTTGTTTGGATCCACTGGCAACCTTTAGTAAGAGAGTGAGAGCAGGGCTCCTAAATGTTTCGTAAATCGAATGAAAGATTTTCTGAAATTAGGGCATATGTCAAAGTCAAAGCCATGATTAAGGCTATGAATTTATAAGTCGGTACTTTGTCCCAGCCTCTCATTGTTGGACTTTCCATTTTCTTTGAGAGAATGAGTTTGTTTAAAGTTCTGTTGAACTGGAAAGAAGACACAGAAAGCCAAACATGTCAAATTGTTTACATTAAATGTCTATAGCTTTTTTTGATTAATCAATTAGATGGGAGGAATCCTTTGACAATGTATACACATATCAAAGCATCATGATATGCACTTTAATATCTTACAGTTTTGTCAGTTATACCCCAGTGAAGCTAAAAATCTTTCAATAAAAAATATCTATAGCTTTTTTATGTCAATCATACCTCAATAAAGCATTTTTTAAGAAGACATGGAAAATATGTAAAATAAAAATATTTCGATAATTTAAAATAAGATCTAGTTGCTAGAGGGATTTTCATTTTTTCTTAGGAAATTACAGACACTTAGATATTTTGCCATTGCGCTAATATTCCCTTCCCATAGTTGGGGTTTTGGAATCTTGGCAGGGCTTGCTTTTTTTTTTTTTTTTTCTTAACATAAATTATATATACTCAGTGTTACGCTGAATCATTTCCTATATATGTCCCATCTATTGCCACAACCCTTTTCCTGTTACATCCTGTTTCTATTAAAATGGGTTAATTGGGGCACCTGGGTGGCTCAGTCGGTTAGGCATCTGCCTTTGGCTTGGGTCATGATCCCAGGGTCCTGAGATTGAGCCCCTCATCGGACTCCCTGCTCAGTGGGAGCCTGCTTCCCTCTCTCCCTCTACTGCTTCCCCTGCTTGTGTGCTTTCTCTCTCTCTCTCTGTCAAATAAAGTATTTTTAAAAAATAAAATGGGTTAATTAAAATTTTTAGGTAAAATTATCAGATGTCATCCATTGTCCTCATACTTCTTTTTTTTTTAATATTTTATTTATTTATTTGACAGAGAGAGAGAGACAGCCAGCGAGAGAGGGAACACAAGCAGGGGGAGTGGGAGAGGAAGAAGCAGGCTCCCAGAAGAGGAGCCTGATGTGGGGCTCGATCCCAGAACACTGGGATCACTCCCTGAGCCGAAGGCAGACGCTTAACAACTGCGCCACCCAGGCGCCCTGCTCATACTTCTTTAGCTCTTAAATATTGTGTTAAAAGATGACCCCTCGGGGCGCCTGGGTGGCACAGCGGTTAAGCGTCTGCCTTCGGCTCAGGGCGTGATCCCAGCGTTATGGGATCGAGCCCCACATCAGGCTCCTCTGCTATGAGCCTGCTTCTTCCTCTCCCACTCCCCCTGCTTGTGTTCCCTCTCTCATTGGCTGTCTCTATCTCTGTCGAATAAATAAATAAAATCTTTAAAAAAAAAAAAAAAGAAAAAAAGATGACCCCTGCCTCTGGTGCATTTGCATTTCCAGTAGCAGGTCTGAGTCCCGAGCACCATGACATCCACACTGAGTGCCAGACAAGCATTTTATGTGTCCTTAGTCCTTCAGTTCTCATGGCTTGTGTGTTGTTGCCATTTTACAGATGAGGAAACAGATGCTCAGAAAAGTATTTAGTCTGTTCCGAAGTCACACAGCTAGAAACAGGCAAACCTGTGATTTGGTCTGTGGTCTGATGTCACATCCGTCATTTCTCTGCCCATTTCCTGAGGGCCAGATCTGACCTGGAGACAAAGGTTAATCATAATAGCGTTGATGAAGGAACATGATGAGGACAGCTAACAAATACTGTTAACTGTGCTAGATGCTGTCCTGAGTGCTTTACTCACGCAGTTCTCCCCACAACCCAGTGGGCTTGCTGTGGTTATCCCCATTTTATAGATTAAGAAGCCAAGGCATATAGAGGGCAAGTGTATTGCCCACATTAAAAAGGGTGAGGCCAGGATTCGAAGTCAGGTAGTCTAGCTCCTGAGACAGTGCCTGTAATCAGTATCTCTCTCTCTTTTTGTTGTGCCATATTGTTTTTTTTTTTTTTTTTAAGGAACTGTGATTGAAATATTGGGAGTTTTTACATAAAAATACAGATTTCCACCTTCTCTTGAAAAATCAGAGATCTGGAAACACTGAGTCTGGTTTTCCTCAGGATGCTAATTACCTGGCGCTGAGTTCCCTGGTCCCCTCAGTCCGGCTGTACTCTTTCTCCAGTGCTCCCTCTAGACCTATCATTTATGCCTCTGGCCTGGCACTGCAGACATAGGAGTTTGTTCCATACTCTGGCAGGAAGACAAGCCCTCCCCCCCAGAAGCTGAAAGTTCTACTGATTCTTTGGAGAATTCTTATCTCTGTCCTCAAAGTATGATTCTTGTACCTGAATCTCCATCACTGGGTTTTCGACATGCACATTTTGGAACCTTCTTCCAAATCTATTCTCTGTAGTAGGGAGTCAGAATCTGCATGTTAGCATCTCTCCAGGTTTATGTTTATGTCCTCTTACGCGTGAGAAGTGTACATTCTAAAAACATCAGAAAGGAATATATGTTGGCCCCTAGAGAAGTAAGGGTGACTCTTTTAAATCTTGCCAAGCTTTGAATTTATCTTTTACTCATTAGTAATTTCAAAATGTTTCTTCCATGTTGGCCTAATTTCCTTTTTCTACATCAAAATTGTAGTTGCTTTCTTAATCTGCAGTCACGGATACAAACTGTAAAACCAACTAAAATTGGCTTAAGCAAGAATTTAGGGGATCAACCAGTTGAAGAGGCCAGGAGTACATGGAATCAGTGGCTCAATTAGGGCCATTTGGTGACTTTCTCTATCTTTCATTTCTGCTTTCCTCTATGTCAGCTTAATTCTAAGGCAGGTCTTACCAACCTGTGTCAAGATGGCCACCAGCACCTATAGCATGAGACTGTCTGCTTAATAATTTCAGCATCAAGAGGTTAATTCCAGCAAACACTCTATGCCTGACCTTCATTGGTTTGCTTTGGATCACATGTCTGATCCGATCACAAAGGCAAGAGTGATAACGTGACTTAGAACCACCACATGACCCAGGAGTGGGTTTAAGTCAGTCCTCACCTAGGCCAGCAGGACCTTGAATGGACGGATTTGCAAAGGGAGGTCTGAGAGGGGGTTCTACGAAAAGATAGGCAAGACGCAGGGCAGCCTCTTCAGTGGTGGTGGAGTTTTGGTGGAGGTGCTTGTTTAATACACTAGACATGTCCTCCATCCAAATGTTGAATTACCCTCGTTCTCATGGGCGTCATTGGGCACTACTCATCAGAGAAATATTTGAAAAGGGTCTTTTATTATTCCTCAGTCTGCTTTCAGAAATCAGAAATGTCTACAGGAGAATTACTGTGGGAGATAGAAAACAACTACAACCCCTGATTATTATGTTTTAAAGCTCCATGGAGAATGATGTTTAATATTCTTGGCCTCTATAAAAATTCAGCCAGAATGTCAGCAGTGCCGTTTGTGGATATTTTGATGACATCACTCCTTGATGTTTCTAGTTAATGAGAAGGCAAGGAGATTCGTGTACTTAGAGTCTTCTCTTAAGACCCAAGTCAAATTAGTCCACCCACATGATCCTGTTCTGGGGGTAACTGTCTTGGTTTTCACAGGAGCATTCACCTCACTTTTCCAAAAGAGGCTTGAATCTGACTCACTGGTAGAGCTGTGTCTATATTGTAAAGTTTTGTATACTTTCCAGTTGGATGCGCCAGTCTTTGATCTTTGCCACTGTCTACCAAAAATGTTTTAAATAATTGATACAAAAATGGTAATGATGCCACTGTATCTGAGTTTTCAGCATGGACTTTCTTCTTACCCTCCAAGGCCTGCTGAGTCATGAAACCAAATGAGACCTAAGAGGAAGAGTATGGCTCAGTCTGTGTTTCCATGGCCTTATTAGTACAAGAGACTTGAGGTTTTGAGTCATGAATTTGTTTCTTCTTTGGCATTTCCAAGATTTTGAGTAATGCATTATTTGAGCATGTCTTTCGCTTCTTTCTTTTTAGGTATAATAAATGTGATACATCATTTTGATGTTTTCTGTTTAAAGAACTTCCATCTAAATAAAATGGAATAGAGTTGATGGCCAGCAATTAGGAATGAGTGAGGGCTTTTAAGAATAAAGATGCAGTTGTGAACTCCCTGGTTTGGGATATGATTGATGAATTTTTTTTTCTCTCTCTATCTCCCTGCAATTTAACAGCCGATTCTGGTGACCAAGAAGAGCACACTCTCCAAGAAACAGCACTACCCCCTGTGAATAGTAGCATCGTCGCTGCTCCCATCACGGACGCTTCTCAGAAGTTCCCTCAATACCTACCTCTTTGTGCAGAGGATAATTTAGGTCCTCTACCTGAGAACTGGGAGATGGCCTACACCGAAAATGGAGAAGTCTATTTTATAGAGTAAAGTATACCATTCCTCCTCCCTGAAGTTCTCTTCCTTTCTGTCATCCCCCTCCCTTCCCACCTGCTAGTGGCCGTGCTGATAAATTACATCGAAAAGGACTGATCATGGACGGGCTCATGGTTATCTTTTATGCAATTCAAGCAGCTTTGTCCAGAAAAACGATTAGCATAGCATCCCAGTCATTGAGTCTGAGGAGCTTGAAGAAGCAGAAGGTCAATAATTTCCCTGAAGAGTGGGACAGCCGCATTTTGGTGTATATATAATGGCATAGTATATAAAGAATATATTGAGCCATTAAGAAAAAGTAAATCTTCTGCTTATTTTTTCTTAATTGGGTTGCAGGGACTTGTTTTGTTTTGTTTTATTTTGGTTTTGGTTGTGTTTTAAGAGTTCTTCATACATTCTGAATACAATTCCTATATCGTCTTTGTGTTTTGTGAACATTTCCCCCCAGCCTGAGTTTTCTTTTTGTTGTCTTGACTGTGTCTTGAGAAGAGCCCAGAGTTTTTAATTTTGAGGAAGTCTGATTTATAGGTGTTTTTCTTTTGTGGGCTGTGCTTTTAGTGTGCTGGCTGAGAAATTTTTGCTTACATCAAAGTTATAAAGCTGTCATTTTCTGCTACCTTTGTTTTAGAAGTTTTATAGTTTACATTTTACATTCAGGTCTCTGATCCATTTTAAGTTGATTTTTTTTTTTTTTTAAAACACGGTACAAGTACATGGATTAAAATTTGAGAATATGGAAACCACCTCCCCACCCCCACCCCGATGTGCGGGTTTTAGTTACTCGTGGTCACTTGGTTCTGGAAACAGATGATCCCCTGACATATTGTCAGATCAATAGCAGCCTAACGCTTCGTCACAATGCTTATGTCATTCACCTCACTTCATCTCATCACGTAGACATTTTATCATCTCACGTCATTACAAGAAGGGTATTTAGGAGAGAGGCCACATTCATGTAATTTTTCTTATCGTATATTGTTATAATTGTTCTCTTTTACTATTAGTTATTGTTAATCTCTTACTGTGTCTAATGTATAAATTAAACGTCATCATAGGTATGTATGTATAGGAAAAGACATGGTATATGTAGGACTCGGTACTACCTACGGTTTTAGGCATCCACCAGAGGTCTTGGAACTTAGCCCCTGTGGATAAGGGGAGATTACTGTACATAGATATGAAAAGTCTTTCAAAATTATAAAACTTATATACACTTATGTGTGTATATATGTATATATATATATATATATACACATACACACATATACCTATATAATATATGATACATATTACTAAAGTTAAACATTTAATAAACAACCTTGACTAAAAAATGGAAAAATATACAGTTCAACCACTTAAAAAATCCTAGGTAATATAATTTTTTAATGAGTAATAGTCAATTTTTAAAATGCTGCACTTTGGCTCTATTATCAAGATTCTCTGTTAAGCTTTACCTCAGTTTTATGTACTACTAAAAAAGAAAAACGAAATGGCCAATTAAACTATAAATAAATAAAAATATAAGTAAATCTGTTACACTCAGATTGAAGCTGAAGGTCTGCTGTTCAGTGAGGAATAACAAGGCAAAACTGACAAAGAGAAAGAATTAGAGAAGACACAAATCACCAGCATTAGGAATTAAACAGGGAATCACCGCAGACCCTGAAGACATTAAAAGGTAATCAGAGAGCACTGCCAACAAATCTACACACATAAATTTGACAACTCAGATAAAATGGACCAATTTCGTGAGAAGCACGAACTACCACAACTCATCCAATACATAATAGATAATTTAACTAGTTCTATAACTATTAAGGAAAATGAATTTGTCATTTAAAAACCCATGAAAAAGAAATCTCCAGGCCCAGATGGTTTCACTGGAGAACCGCTCAAAGAATTAAATTTCTACACAGTCTCCTGAAAACAGAAGTAGAGGAACATTTAGCAATTATGTTTATAAAGCGATGGTTAGCTTGTTACCAAAAACAAACAAGGACAGTCTAAGAAAAAAGAAAACTGCAGAGTTGGAGGCCTGGGTGGTTCAGTAAGTTGAGTGACTGGCTCTTGGTTTCAGCTCAGGTCATGATCTCGGGGTCCTGGGATCGAGCCCTGCGTTGGGCTCCACGCTCATCTCGGAGTCATTTGGAGATTCTTTCCCTCTGCCTTCCCCCTTCCCGTACCCCCACCCCGGGCATGTGCTCTCTAAATAGATAAATAAATAAATAAATAAATAAATAAATAAATAAATATCTTAAAAGAAAAAGAATTATACACTATGACCAAGTGGGAATTATCCTAGGGATACAAGAAATTCATAAATATAATCTACCATATTAAGATAAAGAAAAGAATCACATGATCATATTCATCAGTGCAGTAAAAGTGTTTGACAAAATTCATTCGTGATAAAAATTCTCAGAAAAGTAAGAACAGAAGGGAATTTTCTTGACTTGATAATATCTACCAAAAATGTACAGCTCTCATTATACTTAGTGGTAATAGACAAACAAACAAAAAAAGCAAAAAAACTTTCCCTGCAAGACTGGGGACAAGCCAAGGATTTTAGCTCTCACCACTCTTTTTTTTTTTTAAGATTTAATTTATTTATTAGAGAGTGTGTGGGGGGAGAGGAACATAGGGAAAGAGACAAGCAGATTCCTCACTGAGCTTGGAGCCCCACACGGGGCTTGATCTCACAACCCTGAGATCATGTCCTGAGCCAAAACCAAGAGTCAGTCGCTTAACCAACTGAGCCACAGAGGCACCTCGGTTCCCACCACTCCTGATCAACATGATCCTGGAAGTTCTAGCCAGGATAATAAACCAGGAAAGAGAAATAAAAGACTCAGACATTGAAAGAGAAGGAATAAAACTATCCCTGTATGCAGATTATATGAGCGTACACAAGAAATGTATAAAATCACAAACTATGTACAAAAAAAAGTTCTACAATAAGTTCAGCAAGATCACAAGATAAAAGATAAGCATACATGTATATCTATATGAACATGTGGACAACAAAATTCAAAATAAAATATAATTCACAGAAAAAAACCACTTACATGTGAATCTAACAAAACATACACAGGATATTATATGCTACAAATTGTAAAATATTGATGAAAGAAATCAAAGTCTAAACAAATGGAGAGATGTCCCCTATTCATGAATTGAGAGATGCAATTGCATAGTAAAAATGTCAGCTCTCCCAAAATGGATATACAGGTTTAATGCAAAATCCCATCAAAATCTCAGGTTTTTTGTTAATATAGACAAGTTTATTTTTAAAAATTTATGGAAAGACAATGGAACTAGACTTGCTAGAAAAGTTTGGTTTTTTTGTTTGTTTTTTTTTTAACCCACAACCCTGAGATCAAGAGTCAGACACTTAACCAACTGAGCCACCCAGGTGCCCCTGGAATAGTTTCGAAAGAGAAGAATAAAGTTAGAGTAATCAGTCTACCAGATATCAAGACTTATTATTGAGCCACAGTAACAAAGGCTGTGTGGTATTGGTGAAGAAATGGGCACATAGATCAATGAAACCCAGAAACAGATGTACAAATATACCCAAGTGATTTTCAACAAAGATGCCAAGGCGCTTCCATGCAGGGAAGATAGGCTTTTCACGGTTTAGATTAAGGGTTTAGCCAGAAGTAAATAAATTAACCTCATCCTCAACCTCACACCTTATTCAAAACATTAACTCACAGCAGATCATCACAGACTTAAGTTTAAGGCACAAGGCAATTAAACTTTTTGGGAAAAAATTTGGGGAGGCTCTAGGACTAGACAAGGAGTTCTTAGACTTGACATCAAAAACATGAACCCTAAAAGGAATCAGTGATAAAAATGATGTCATCAAAATGAAAAAACATTTGCTTTAGAAAAGACCCTAATAAGAGGATGAAACGGCAAAGTACAGACCGGGAGAAAGTATTTGCAAACCCCATATCTGAAAATGGTTTGATATCTAGAGTATATAAAGAGCTCTCACTCAACAGTAACATTGAAAAAATTCAATTAGAAAATGAACTACAGACATTTCACTGGAGAGGATATACAGATGGCAAATAAGCACATGAAAAATTGTTCACCATCATTAGCCATTAGGGAAATGCAAATTAAAATCACAAAGATATCATTACGTGCCTATTAGGATGGCTCAAATAAAAAAATAGTTAATAACAGTAAATGATGGCAAAGAGGCAGAGAAACTATATCACTCCTACATGGCTGGTGGGTATGTAAAATTGTATGGCATTCTAGAAAACAGCTGGGGAGTTTCTTATAAAACTAAACATGCAAGTACCATATGACCCAGCAATTGCACATTTGGCCAGAGAAGTGAACACTTAACATTCACACAAAAACCTGGACATGAATGCTTATAGTAGATCTGCAAAAAACCAAAAACTGGAAACAACCTACATGTCCTTCAATAGTTAAACTCTGGTGCATTCATGCCCTGGAATACTGCTCAGCAATAAAAATAATTATTAATTTAGTGACAACCTTGATGAGAATTCTGCTGGATGAAAAATAGCAATCCCCAATGATTACATATGTATGATTCCATAGAACATTTTTGCAATGACAAAACCGTGGAAATGGGGAACATAGATTAGTGGTTGCCAGGGATTTAAAAGGGGTTTGAGGGGGCAGGGATTCAAAGAAAACCAGGTGGGGCTATAAGAGGGTAACATGAGGAAGGATCCTTGTTATGACGGGAATGTTTTCTATCTTGACTATATGGAGATCGATATCCCAGTTGTGACGTTGTACTTTAGTTTTGTAAGATGTTACCATTGGGAGACTCTGGGAATAGGGCCATGTGGGATCACTCTATGTTCTTTCTTATAACTACCCTTGAATCCACAATTACAAAAGTGTTTTTTAAAAAAATCACAATCTTTCCTCCCAGCAATGGCCATTTTTTCTATCTTGCTAGTGTAGGAACAGCTCAGACCATGGGTTCTAGTGTTGGACTCCCTGGGTTTGTTGCCAGTATTCTAGGTATCAACACAGTAGTAGCCTTGTACAAATTTCCTCCTCTGTCCTCATTTTTGTGATCCGTAAAATGTATTAATACTTCCCACATAGGATTATCGTAAGGATTAGTAAATTGTAACATACGTGAAAAAGAACAGATTCTAGTAGTTGTAAGTGGACACCGTTACTCTATTAACGGTTGTTACTCTATTACCTTTCTTTTTCTTTTTCCTTTTCATACAGTTGAGTTGATTTGTATATACCTTTGCACGTTCTGTTTTTCACTTAAGCCTTAAGTTTTTTCAACAATCAATAAGACTTGAATCTCAAACAACTGTGGCAGTGTTTTTCAGCATTTACGACCTAAACTGCAGACTTCCAAAAACAATCAAGGTTACTACCTCAAGGTCCAAAAAAAAATTTTTTTTTCATTTCTTGTTTTCATTTCTGGTTTGCAGCTTGAACTACCGGCCTTGTAGTTCGTTGGCCCTCCTATTGAGCTTGCATAGAGTGGCCCGGGAGCTGATGCAGAACTTTGTCCCGGGGCTCTGAGCTGCTTCCAGGAGGTTCCTCCAGACATTCCCTTGACGCTTCTAATGTGGTTGCAGTGCAGTAATTGGGAATATTACTGTACAGTCTCAAACCGTCAAGGCCTCGCTCAGTGTCTGTTGAGACACTTCATCTGGAGTCGGGCTGTGCCCTCCAGAAGGCAGATGTGTTTAGCTTCTTCAAGCTTTGTGGGGTTTTTTTGGCCCAGGTTCTGTTTATGATAGGTGATTCTGGGTTGCCCTCACTTTGTGTGCATTGCAATTCAGGATGCTGTGATTAATGATAGGTATTAGCAGCTGTGAGCCAATTGCGTGAACCGAGGTAGTTTCACAGTGTCAGGGGAAATCGTATGTAATATAATGAGTGAAATAGCGGCCTTCTTTGTGAATTCCAGCATCCAAGGTTTAAGTCAGAGGCAAATTTAAAGCATATTGGAGTTTGCTGTTCTGCAAAGGTGAAGACTAAAATAAGTCTAGACAAGGGGAGACAGTGTGGACAAGGGGTATCATTTGGAACTCATTTTTCAGAAATAGAACTGGCATCACATGCTAAGTTTATGTAACCGAATGATTATACCTTAGATAAGTAAAAAGTCTACCTAAGGCCCTTCCCAAGCCTCTTCAGATTCCAAACTCAGGCTCTCTTCTAGGTTGGGTTTGCTGTTAAAAGTAGCTTTGCTCTGGTTGAGGGGAAATGTTCAAGAGTATCTAATTCTTTTGTCATTGAGGTTTTTGCTTTTTTGTTTTTTTTCCTTTTCAAATGTATTTCTTGTTTTTGTTTCTCAATTTCAGCCATAACACAAAGACAACATCTTGGTTAGACCCTCGGTGCCTGAACAAGCAGCAGAAGCCTCTGGAAGAGTGTGAAGATGATGGTAAGGGGCTAGGAAGGTCTTGGTTCAAGTGAGCTGGGGGCTTATACACATTTGCAAGTTATAAGGAGTTATATATAGCAAGGTCAACCAGGTCTTAACAAGTGAGTTTTTAAAAGGTCATCCAGTTTCTGGTAAGTGACCTGTAGTTTTCAAAAGCAGCAGGAGAATCAGAATTGTTTTAAAAGAACAGTTTGTTTACACGTAAAGGCAGATGCATGCTAGTATCTCCATTAGAAATAGAACTTTACAGCAGTCAAACTATTTCAATGAAGATACAACCTCTGCCTTCAGGACCTTGGAGAAAAGTCAAGAAAATCTCTTGGAATATTGAAGCCAGAGATACTCTCGTTACTTACCTTTTGGATCCTAATCTTATATTATAAAAGTCTTAAAGGAAAAAAATCAAGAGCTTTTCTTGAATTCTACATGTTTTATAACTTGACATAGGGAAGGCAGATTGTGACTTCTTTGGGAATTTCTGTGTAACTTAGAATATATCCTCATTATCTGAAAAGTACATTCTTCTAAGAAAGAGCCTGAGGTGTTACCCTTAGCCCAACTCTGCCTGTTAATCTTGAAAAAGAATCAATTGGCTGTAAGAGTTGCTATTTTGAGAAGTTTATTTCAAGGTTTTGGGATTTCTAATTACTTTTCCAAAATAAAAAAAAAGAAAAATTAGAACAAGTATGTGCCTTTTCAGTACACCGAAGTCTATTCCAAGTTCTACCAGAATTACTTTATTGACATGGACGAATTAGAAGGGAAATGGTTTGTTTTGTTATTCATTATTCATCTCTGGCATTTGAATTAGTGGTATAATTATGGAATACGTATTTTACTGTAAGATAATGAAACTTTATTAATTTGTCCTGTGGTACAGAATTATTATATATATATACTTGAAGTCTGTCTGAAAACATAAGCCAGCAAAGCGTAATACTGCCAAAACCTTGTGCTCCTAGATCCTTCTGCTCTACACGGATTGCAGATACCATGAAATGAGCATAAAATTGCGTGTTCATATTTATCTGAGTGACTCCAAATGGAAATACAAATCCTTCTGACTAAGGAGGCATGACTGAGATGCTCATTTTATTTTGGTTGCTTAGTCCCATTCCTGAAGAAGGAATGGAACATGTGTGGTCAGCTTCATTATCTGCATGTTTAAGGGATAGGGAACTGTCCTGATTATTCAAGTATTATGTTTCATGTATAATATAAAAGTGACCGATTTTCAAAGATCAGAACATAAAAAACATTCAACCATAAAATTTCAGGGAACAAAATTTAATCTTTATTTGATGCTTGATGATTGTGAAGGCATTTTAGGCTTCTTATTACCATAGGACTTCAGTGTTGGTCTCCATTAAAATTATACTGAGAACATACGAAAATGCCTGTTAATGTATTTTATAGATGATAGAAACTCCAATAGCTTTTACCAAGAGAAACTTAATGGAGTAGAAGTGTTGAGTAGAATTGCTGAATTATTTTGTTACCAAATCTAGTACAGTTGACCCTTGAACAAGACAGGTTTGAACTGCACTGGTCCACTTTTATGCGGATTTTTTTTCTGTAAATATATTAGAAAAATTTTTGGAGACTTCTGACAATTTGAAAAACCTGAAAATGATTTTCACAGCTTTGAAGTACCAAAAATATTAAGAAAAAAATTAAGTATTATTATAAGAATATAGTATATAATACTTATAATGTACAAAAGAAGTGTTAACTGACTATTATTGGCAAGGTTTTCAACAGTAGACTATTTTTAGTTAAGTTTTGGGGAAGTCACAAGTTACACACAGATTTTTTTTTTTTTTAAGATTTTATTTATTTATTCGACAGAGATAGAGACAGCCAACGAGAGAGGGAACACAAGCAGGGGGAGTGGGAGAGGAAGAAGCAGGCTCATAGCGGAGGAGCCTGATGTGGGGCTCGATCCCACAATGCCGGGATCACGCCCTGAGCCGAAGGCAGTTGCTTAACCGCGTGCCACCCAGGCGCCCCTACACACAGATTTTTGACTGCCGAGAGTCAATACCCCCTAGCCCCTGTGGTTTTGTTTTGTTTTGTTTTGTTTTTTTTAAATCCCTGTGTTGTTTAAAAGTCAACTGTTATTTTTCATTCTTAGAATTCTTGTCATTGGTGTTAATGATATTATCTCTGGAACAAGTATGTATTCATACCAAATACCGTTAGTTTATGAATTATCCCTTCAACATTAGGATTCACATAACCTTTTTCTAGTAGAAATTATATGCATGTCTGCATGCCTGTATACACAAACAGTATAAATATATAACCAGATGTTACCACTCTGTCATTTATCAGTCCCCACACCTGCATTTTCTGTGCCTATTAACACAAATCTGCCTTGTGTTGTTTTTTCTGTCGTGACACAAAGAAGAATAACGTTGGTCACAGTATTGCTCCTGTATTTCTTTCTGTTCTCTGGAAGTCATACACACATGGAATGTAACAACATAGTATCATACTTATTGCAAAAATTTTGTATATTGTTTCCTAACTCAAAAAAGCGATGAACTGGTTTGGGATTTTCATCTCCAGTGTATAACTCCTTTCATTGTTTCTGTTTATCTAATTGAATTAGAAGCCTTTCACCTTGCCTCTGAGCTCCAGGCCAATATTTTAATCTGCCTGGTTGTTAATGCTCTTTGTCTGAAGGAGACTTCAAACCCAGTCTGCTTAAAACCCAACTAATGATCTCTCCGCCCAGAACCTGGTCCTCTGTAAGTGTTCCCTATCTCGGTTGAGGGTAAAATTCATGCATACCTAAGAGTCCCGCCTGATCTACTACTTCTCTTAACAGTCATTTCAGCCCACCTACTCCCTGAATTTACTTTGCCTCCCAGATATCTCTGGAATCCATTCACTATTTTCTTCACAACCTGTAGCATCTAGTTCAGGCCACACTCATCTCTCACCCAGACTCTTTCCCACTCTCCTTACACTGTACCCAGAACAGTCTTCTATTTTTTTTTTTTAAGATTTTATTTATTTGAGAGAGAGAGAGAGAGCAAGAGAGAGCCTGAGTGGGGAGGAGAGGGAGAAGCAGGCTCCCCACAAGCAGGGGGCCTGATGCCGGGCTCGATCCCAGGACCCTGGAATCATGACCTGAGCCAAAGGCAGACGCACAACCGACTGAGCCACCTAGGCGCCCCAAGAGCAGCCTTTTAAAAATGTCAGTGTGATTGTGTTATCACTGACCACCCCCTCAAGCCCTATTCCCTGGTTCTCTGTCTGCACCATAAATACTCAGCCCTCCCCATAGCTGGTCCCCAAGCCCTAAGTGGTTTGACCTCTGGCTTTTCTCTCTCTTGTTCCTCTCCACTCTGCCCTTCATCCCCACTAGTTCTCTCTTAGAATATTTTGACATTTCACAAACAGTTATTGATTGCCTTCTATAAATCAAGTGTGTCCTAAGGATTTCAGATGTATCAATGAACACAACAGTCAAAATGCCCTGCTATCCGAAAGCTCAAACTTCAGTCATTCGTCACTTCGAGACTTTTTGTTAAATTGTTTATATCCTTTAGGTTATAGCTCAGGGACTGTTTGCTTGACTTTGCCCCCAGATACGATCAGGTCACTCTGTGCTGTGTGTTACCTTAGAGAAATAATCACGGTTTTAACTTTAGTTTTATTTATGGGAGTTTGGGATTTGTCTCCTCCTCCAAAAGGATATTTAATCTGTCCCTTTGCACAGTGACTGGCCCATAATAGCTCTCTCTCATTAAATACTTATTGGAGAAATGAATGAACACACCCCCAAAGACATTATTAAGTAATATTTAAATGGGCATTTTCTCGACAGATTTTAGGTAAATAAGATTCCATTTTTCAGAGACAGTGCCAACACCAAAACTTACTGTTGGCAGTTGAATCACTTTTAAATCAAGACTTTACAAGGCATGTAGCGCCATGTTGATTACCGAAGTCAGTAATGGAGACATCCATCCATCCATCCATTTTGAAATATTTAGTACTTGCCATGTACCAAAACCTCCTGAGCGCTGAGCATTTTGCAGTGCTGAAAACAGATTTATTCCCTGTGTTTGCGGAGCGTACAGCAGAGGGGACAGCCACTTGCTCTATAGCTGGAGAGACTTCATGCATGAAATGATTTGCTGTGTGCTGTTCTGTGTTCTCTTCTCAGTTATCACACAGCATTTTACTTACAGCAGGAGGAGGTCAAGCATGGAAAGGATCTTGACTGGTTTTGCCCCCTGACTTATTGAGAACATTTTCATTCTAATATTTCTGAGCTGTTTGACTTAGAAATCCTATATAAACTGAACGATGCCTTCCCGTACTCATTTCAGGGCAGCCTTCAAGCCTGCTTTCCTAACATGCAACATCCTGACATAATTCCTCTCGAACTCCCTCTGTAAGGTGCTGTTAAGTGTAGTTCATTTTACAATCTGCATTCTCAATTTGACCTCACCTTCCATTTTTTAGGCAGCAAAATTGCTTCTAAGTTAAGTAATGCTTTAATTGTGAGTATAATTGCCTCACTGATTAGAGGATTATTGCAGTATTAAAAGGTCTAATATTGAAAGGTGTAACAGCTTTGTTTGCCCGAAATAAGGTCTGTAATAAGTGACTTCCCACTTAAGAACATTGAAACCGCAAAGGTGTTTGTCATCTTCTACCACCAGTCAAACCCTATTCTGACACGCAAGGAAATGAGCCATATAATTATGTTGCCAATATCAGCTTTTACCGTTTTGTGATTTACACTGAGGTCTCCGGTTTACTAGCCAAGCCAGTGAGATAGGCCACAATGCAGGTAAGGACAAAACGGAGTGTTGTGTTTGCTGCTGTTTTTCTGAGGGTAGTTTTCTTTCTTGGTGTTGGTGTCTGAATTTTTCTTTCTCTCTTTTCTGTCTCATTCCCGCTCTTCCTTTGGAGAAGAAGGGGTCCACACCGAGGAGCTGGACAGTGAACTAGGTAAACCCTCCCAGCCTGCTGCTGCTGCGTGACTTGCCCTGAATGCTTTTTGTCTCCAGCGAATTGCTTAATCCTTCAGTTTCTTTAGTTTGCTCTTTCTTCAATGATGATTTTCATTCCGGCTTACCCATGAAAGGTCAATCTTATAACCCTTGTGTCTGACTTGCAGGCATCACTCAGAGTTGTAATAAATTGTAAGAAAATGTCTTAGTGCCTTGAGACTAGAAAGAGAGTTAGCAAATTGGTGCTAGGTAGTCTTGTGAATTGAGGGTTAAGAAGAGCCTTGAGAGGGTAGGCACTTGCTGTGTGCCTTCATCTCTGGGATGACCTGCCTCCACCTCATTTCTTTGTTTGGTGCGGGTGGTTATCTCCGGGGCCATACAGAAAAGCAAAGCAAAACTAAACTAAAAACCCACCAAACTCATTATTTGTAGGAGTAATAGCAATACAGTAATTCTCCTGATCAACTGAATAATTAATAAGTCTTAGTCTTGGGTTATGAAGTCACCAGCCACGTGATGACTTTGTAGATGTAATAAATGGCTTGAAAACCAGATATTGAGCTTCTCTGTGACATTTTCCTTAGAATGTGTGTATCCGTGTAAATCAAGTCTTGACTAGTCTAGCTGTGGCAGTTAGAAATAATTTACATTTGCAGATAATGCCAAATGCTTTTATCTTTGCTGTTGGAATATATTGAATTATGTTCTATGCTAAGTTTTACGTTCAGCTTTGAACAGTGTTAAAATAAGTTTGCATCCCATTTGACGTATCTACTGAGGGATAGATTGGAAAGCCCAGGTTTTCAAGCTAAATTGCACATAAAGCCTTGGATTATTGAACATTGACCATCGTATATTTTTGAGATAGAAGATGGTTTAACATCAATATGAAAAGAACTGCCCTGAGATTACTGAATCAGCCTAACATTTTTGAGATTGCCTTAAGAACTGAAAACGTAAATACTTAATAATGCAGATCACTGTTGTCATGTGATTTTGTTTGTGTTTGTTATATAATTGTCAATCGTGGTTGACGGGAATTATGATATAATGGAATTTAGCTCTGCTTTTCTTGACATTGGGAACATATCCTGTTGTAACCAATAGATATGCCAGCATTGGTCGATAACTATTGAATGGAGCTTATTTTTAAAAGATATTTAAAACGTCCTTGTCATTGTGGGAAGAAGGACTAATTGGTAATATTAGATAAAGTATTTGAAAAAGAACTAGGTTTTTGAGACACACGGTGAGTGCCTTAACCATTTGCTGAACCAATTTAAATCACTCTTGCTAGGTGATTGCTATGTCGGAGTGACCACTGCTGTCTGTGGATGGCTGGTAGAGATAATATAGCTGTGCACAGGGGCATATTTGCTTCTATGGAAGTTTGAATGTTGACATTTTGGGAAAAGAAGTTTCTGTATTTTTTCCCTTATAGCTATAATATCATGGGAACTTTCCTGTGCTGTTGAAGATTGAAAAAAATAAACATTAATGACTAGCACATATGGTCATAGTGGTGATCCTGGGAGATGGTTTGGAGACACGGCAGAACTGTCTCTGGGGGCAGAGCAGGCTGCTGGCTTCTGGTCCGGGCTCCCCTGTTTCCTGGCTTTGTGACCAGGGCAAGTCACTCATCTTCTCTTAGCTTTCCTTTCCTTACCTGTCAAAAGAGGTTGAAAGAGGGGCTCCCATTGTGTTTGTGAGGAAACTTAATGAAAATGTGTCTTAATATTTGTTCTTTGATCAGCACATGCTATTGTTTCTAGCAGCTTTATTATTTATTAACTAATGGCATCTTGTTGGACTTCTGAATACTTCTCGTGGTACTTTTTGCCTTTAATATGAGGAGAAGAATGTGTATGTAGAAATGACCCAAATGTGTCCTTGTGGGTAGAGAGAGGACTCTCGAGTTTTGCCTACACAAATCCACTGTGTAAAGAGTGTTGGTACGTATGCACACATGCACACACACACGATTTTCTCTTGCATTCATTCCAGATTCTGTTGACAAGCTCACTGCCCATTTTCTTAATAAGAGGGCCCTAATTTCAAACAATAGCAACTGTCAGGTTTTCAGAGAACAATGAGATTCCAGATGTGACAGGGAAACCCTATCTGTAATCTGCCTCTGAGAGGCGGGGGCGGATGGCTTAGGTGTTGGACACAGATCATTTGATTATAGAGTTGTCATTTCTGAACTCTGTTGTTTGAGCTGGGTCAGTAGCTGCATTATGCACTTTTGGTTTGCAGAATTTATCACATGCTCTGCAGACATCTTCCCAGAATTGAAAAGTACTCCCTTTTGGAATTATAGGGTTTTTAGGTGCTGACACCCACTTGGAGAGGTAGAGACAAGGAAAATGAGGTTCCCTCCCCACCAAGGCTAAGTCAGAGTTTTGAAATCTATCTGTGATTGTGAACATGACGTTCAGTCTCTGTGCGGACACATCTCTTCTGAAAGGAACGTAGAACATGTGATGCTTCATATTTGCTTCTGTGGTGACCGTACAGGATGAGATTCTTAAAGGCAGGGCTAGCCAGCAAGCAGGCCATATAAATCTGTTCTGTTCCTTTTCGGCTTTCTTAGAACGTTGTGCAAAATGTCTTATAGGCATCCTCATTTAATCCATAGTTGACCCTTCAAGTAAATCCAGGTGAACGGTGTAGTTGCAAGATACTCAGTAACTAGTCTAATATCAGATCTATGAAGTGGTAGAGCAAAGGTTCATTCCCCAGTCTGAGCAACCCCGAAAGGGTCTTAGCTGCCTAAAATAGTTGTGACAGGTAGTATATTCAGGTCTGATATCCAGCAGTTATTAGACATAGGGGCTGACCCTTCAGGCAATATCAAAGTGTTTAGTAAAAAAAAAAAAAAATTGTAATGTCATTATTTTCTGGGCTTTGGCATTTTCTGTCATTCTCATTTTTTTAAAAGAACCAAAAAGACAAATTTCGAGGACAAACATCTTCCTTTTTTAAATCGATGACCCATTTCTATTTTAAGCATTAGGAGACTAATTCCTATTATTAAGTTAATCACCACATTGGAAGTGAGAAATCTCTTTTCAACTGAAAATGAGTTTTAGCTTGGAAAACTGGAAAATTTCAGGAGTTTGCTCATCTGTTCCAGGAGATGTGTTTAAATTTACAAACGTCCGGGAATATCAGTTGATCTGCCACATTTCTCAACTCTAGAGTATAAAGTTGTTGCCTAGACAACAGGACAAAGGTCAGAGGGGGCTTCCTTTTTTTGTACCTCTTCAGACCTCTATCAAAGCACTAACTGTATGGGGTTTGAATTGTCTCCTTAGTTGTGTACTTGTAATTATCTTTGTGTTCCGGGTGCCCACCACACCCAAGCAGACAATAGACACTCTAAATGTTGACAAATTAATAATTGAATGAGTTAACATACAGTATTCTGTTACTTTCAGGTGTACAATATAGTGATTCAGCAATGCTCTATATTAATCAGTGCTCATTGTTAAGTGTACAAATGAATTAAATTCTTAATATTTCCTATTTTATCTAAAGAGAGTCAGACCAAATATTCAAGGTGGCAAATTTTGGAAAAGATTTGGTTCAATGAAACATAGAGGGGTCCCCTCACATTTACCCACTCTTCTGCCCCATGCCTGAACAAACGTGTGGACCATGCCCCAATTTGCATTTTTTTAATCTTCGATTTCTCAACTCCTTGGAAATATTTTCCTGGTTCATTTTCATTTAAATGGTAATTTCCAGCTTTGTAAGGGGAAACCATTTCCCCGGCATTTGATTTGCATCAGTTCGTAAGGCTTGGTGGATAAAAATGCCAAGTTGTATCAACATCTGCAAATTGGACCTGTCATGCATTTTAGTAGCTTGTGTCTCCTGGAATTCAAAGACTTCTTTAAAACCTGCTAAGTGTTTAAAAAAAATTAGAAGAAAAGGGGGAAAACCTGTCCCTTTGTTTGCAAATAGATAACATGTGGAGCAAAAACCATGAAATTAATGTCTCTTGATATGCAGCCAAATCTGAGCAAAACATAAACTGAGTAATTAGCGAGTGTGTTTGGGTACACGCGCGTGACTCCGTTTCAGTGCGAGACTGTTTGTGGCACATGTAAGCCTTATGCCTTGATGACAGAGTCATTCTTTGGAAATAGTGACCATAGGATTCCTTGAATTAAAAAAAAAAAAAAAAGAATCTAGTATTTCAAAATAAGTGATATTTCAAGCGTTTGTAATGCTCCGTTCATGTTGGTCTTAATAGCCGACTTCTAGGAATAATGATTCACTTTGGAGTATGGCATTATACAAGCTTGCCGAAACCGTGTCTATATCCAAGTAGCTTTGAAATTAAGTTGAGTAATTGCCTCTCTGCTTGAAAGAATTGCTTAATGACACAAAACACAACCTGGTTGCTTCTTTCACCAAGTCAAATTATCTGGCGCAGTGGGCTCTTTCATAGTAGATGCCTATGGTGGCAGAACTCACTATTAGCTATTAATGAAGTTCCAGCCTTTGTAGGAAACCTTACAAAGTGAAGTCCGTAGAGCACGGGTGAGTTTTCAGAAAGGCACCCAAACCCTGCAATGCCGTTTTACATGACCACGAGAAAGGAATAAAATCGTCCCCCTTAACTAGTGAGTTCTCAGAGGGCAGGACCTGTGTTTCTGCTTTCCTAAGCAAAGTGCTGTTGAAGGTGGGCCTGTTTGAATATAGCACTTGAGTGACAGATGCCTGCAATTTGAAAGCCCAACGCCATCTTTTACTTACTCGGCAGCATTTTAATTAGAAACAAGGAGGAAAAAAGATGCAAATTTTATTTTATTCCAGGGAGAGCAAAAACAGCACTATTGTATTGAAAATTAAAAGAAACATTAATTTTCATCCATTTTTGTTTGTGTGGTAAGGTAGTCTAGAAACACAATGAGAAAATTGTAAATATTTAAGGTATAAACTAGGCATTCCAGGCAGATTTTAACTATATTTCCATTAAAATCTAATTTAATAGTTGAATCAGAACAAAGGCATCTGGGACTACGTTTTATTAAGTTTTATGAGCTTGTGCAAAATATCAGTAAAGAATTGTTCCTCATGTAGAAAAATACACTGATAAATAAATATAAGCCTGCCTTCTAGTTTGTTGTTGTTAGGATACGCGGTTTTCATTGGATTTAAGGCATTTTTATGAGTCTTTCTCTTTTTGCCTTACTCAGTTGTTGAAGATCCTTAGGCTCTTCGAGAATATGCTCTTCTTGCTCTAAATGTTCATTTATTTTTCAGAACTGCCTGCTGGTTGGGAAAAGATTGAAGACCCTGTCTATGGTATCTACTATGTAGAGTAAGTGGCTATTAATCTCTATTTTAGTTTGTACTCCTCTGTAATTATGTACGTTTATGCTGAACAGAGTTTGTCATCATTATGAGATACAAACTGATACTAATAACAACACCATAATAATTTTATAATGAAAATATATATGCATATTTTAGTGAATAAGAAAATATTCAGCAAATCTGAAGATAGTAAATTACGTTCTAAAATTCATAAGGGCAAGATCTAATGTCTTTTGTTTACCACTGTCTTACCAGGACCCAGCACAGTCCTGGCATATGGCAGCTACTCACTAAGTGTTTGTTGAATGAATGAATGAATGAATGAATGAATGAATAAGAAAAGTAAACCAGATGAGTAGATGTTATCTTCTGAAGCAGATCCTGTTTGCCTACTTTTTGCCCCGCCCAGGTCTGAACTTTTCAGTAATTACTAATTTATTCATTCAGACTTTCAAAAAGGTCCAGACACCTTAGTAATGTATGAAATGTCACCAGAATTAACATAGTAATTGAGAACTGGCCCAAGCCGCAAGACCTTGTATGCTTCTTTGCCTCTCCCTTGCCTGAGGACCATCCACATAGCTCCTATTTTCCATTTTTAAGACTCTTAAACCTCCTCATGACCTCCATGGTATGTACCTGATTCTAGCACTGGCCACACACTTTGTCCATTCATTAGAACTATCTATTGTTAGAATGATACTGAAAGAAAAGAAACCCTAGAGATTCGACATTGAAGCAGATATGAGAAAGATGAGAAATAACTAATAAAAGATCCTTTGAAAGAAACAAATGCTATATAAATATTCTATCATCATAATCCTACCTGGTGCAATGAAGATAACCAGCCGGCTTTCTCTCTCTCATGCTGCTGGCAATGAGAAGTCATCTGTGTCATGCCCTGGTAGTAAGAGCATATGATGGAAATTGTAAAATGCTCAGCCTCTTATTATAAAAAATTATGAGCTCAATATAGCAAGTGTCATTGGCCACTATTCACATTGCTACCTCTGTACCTAACAAGAAGGATTTGGTGATTTGGGACATTAGAAAAGCTAGCTCTGTTCCCTTCTCTGACACTCAGAAAATGAAATTCCATTGTGCGTCCTACAGATCGCCTTCCTTTCAGCTGTTTAGTGGGGTTCCTGGCTATTTGGGGTTCCTTTGGAGTTCTCCCTCAACTAACTTGTGCATTCAGAGAGAAAAGGAAGAGGTGATAACAGCTTTAGAGGATAAAGAGATCTTGTTTGAGGGGATGTTTGTTACCTTCCTATCTGGTCCTCCTCCCTGTGTCTTAGCAGCTCTACCTGCCTGCTATGTTAGACCATTTCTTAGCATGCAATTGCCTACAAGATTTAGCAAGTAAGCAACTAGTCCTAGGAATGAAAGGTAATTAGTCTCTCCACCCTATTTGACAAGCCTGCCTTTAAGAAATTTTTTGGGTTCTGGGGCACCTGAGTGGCTCAGTCGGTTAAGTGTCTGGCTTTGGCTCGGGTCATGATCCCGGGGTGCAGGGATCAAGTCCCACATCAGGCTCCGTGCTCAGCAGGGAATCTGCTTCTCCCTCTCCCTCTGCCTCTCTCTCTCAAATAAATAAATAAATAAAATCTTTAAAAAAAAAAAAAAAAGAAATTTTTTGAGTCTGAATACTGTAATCACATAATAGGTATGTTCCCGAACCTCTAATGAAGTATGATTTTGGTGGAAAAAAGAAAAGAATATATGTATGCTTGTATGTGCATGTTTGTGTAATACATGTGTATATACATTAAGGCCATGGCAAAAAAAAAACCCATGTATGTGCATGTATTCATTTGTACGTATGGAAGTGTGTGTGTGTGCATTTTTGTTTTGCCATGGCCTCATTAGTTTTGGAACCATCTGAAGTATCTGGGTCTTTGTCACTTTGAACACATCACATGTGCTTAGGTTTGCTGCATTTGGAGTTTTTTTGCCTAAGGCTTAGACTTTTAATCCTGGCTCCATGTCTCTTGATCAAAATAGTTGACAGATGTTGGTGGAGCCCTTCTTTGAACTTCGGGTGAGTGCTTCTGCTCCCGTGAACTGCGGTAGGAAGTCACACAGCTCTCTGGCAACGCACGTTACACACAACGTCGTATCTCCGCTTTAATCTCATTTTTAAAAATAATTCTAACCATCTACTTTCTGTTGAAGTAAAGCACCTTTCCCTGTAGGGTGCTTCCTTGGACATTTGAAAGAGTCAGTGGTCAACATCCTGGGATTTGAAAGTAGGCAGACCTGAGCTTACATGCCTCTTTCTTGTTTACTAGCTGTGTTATGTTAGGTGAGTTATTAATTGCTCAGAAATTTACTTTCTGTACCAGAAAATGTGAATAAAAATGGGCCCTACCTCCTGGCCTTTACTGAAGATTTTAAAATAAAATTCATGAAACACTGGTAGCGTCTAAGCAGTCAGTATGTGGAAAGCATTCGCTTCTTTTTCCTCGTACTGACTGCACACATGTCAACACGGGATGGGCAGCATCTCACACCCCCTACGTTGCTCAGTTCTAATCAAGGGCCTTGGCCAGACTGGCAGTTTGCTTGGGGGATGAAGTGTGTCCTAACCGAGTCCTTTCTGCCTCCTGCTGCAGCCACATCAACAGGAAGACACAATATGAGAACCCGGTTCTAGAAGCCAAACGGAAGAAGCAGCTAGAGCAGCAGCAGCAGCCCCAGCAGCCCCAGCAGCAGCAGCAGCAGCAGCAGCAGCCAGAAGGTTGGCTTTCCCTTACGTGTGGGCAGAGGAGCTTGGGGCGAAGCCTGGGCGCTGACACCCCCGTGTGGTCAGAACCGGCCTCTGTGTTCACGTCATCCCGCCTTGCAGCAGACCTGAAGTCCTGCAGGGCGTGGATGACCGAGCTTCTGCTGGAGCTCCCTTCCCCGGAACCTAGACAGCTGGGGGGGGGGGGGAGGGCGTGCAATCCCAAGGCCCCCCCACTCTCCACTTTAATTTAGAAATAGGCTGTCGTCACACTGGAGAACTTTCTGTTGCCCCATAATGTTTATAATACCAACTGGTGTCTAAATCCAGACTGCTCTGAGCACTTTAAGAGGAGTTCCTGCGTATGAAATGAACTTCTAATTTTAGGAATGTGACATGTAGGAATCAGAAAAAGCTGGTCATTTTGAATGCTTTTTAAGAACCATAAGTTAATTCATGCTTTTTACAAAAATATGAACAGTTCAAGAATAGAGAATATTAAGTTCTCCCCTGCTGGCTCCCATCCCGTTCTCAATGATAAACACTGTGCAGTATCTTTCTAGGATTGTACATACATGCATATTTTAACAAAAATCAAACCATAACTGATATGTGTGTGTACGTGCACGCATACATATACACGTATATATATTAGCTTTGTGACCTCATTTTCTCATTTAAATTTATTTCTTACACATATTTGAAAGCTGGTTGATAAAGATTATTTACCCTCTAATTTATAAGGGCTGCATAATTTTCCATATTAGGAATCTCTCCACTTCATTTAGCCATCTTTTTATTAATAGATCTGTTTATTAACAGTCATCTATTTATTAATAGGGTTTTTTTTTTAGTTTTTCATTGCAGCCTTTTAAAATGATAGGCTATTAACCCTCAACATATAATGTGTAAATAGCAAATACAGGAAAATCAAATATAATACTTTTCTTATTATAATATTGAATATAATAAATATAGACCACAGACTAGAAGTTGGTAAACCTTTTCTGTAAATGGCCAGCTAGTGGATATTTTAGGCTCTGTTATTCCTACAGTCTCTATTACAGCTGTTCATCTCTGCCCTTAAAGTATGAAAGCTCCTATACACGATATACAAATGAATAGTTGCAGCTGTGTTCCAGTAAAACATTATATATGAACATTGAAATTTGAACTCCGTGTAATTTTCATGTGTTACAAAGTATTTCCCATTTTAATTTTTATCAACCGTTTAAAAATAGAAAAACCATCCTTGGCTCGAAAGTTGTATACAAGTAGACATTAGGGCCAATTCGGCCTAGAAGCCATAGGTGGCCAGCCACTGCCATAGATTGTATTTTACTGTTGTGCTTTTTTTTTCTTGTTTTTTTAAGTAAGTTCTACACCCAACATGGGGCTAGAATTCATGATTCCAAGATCAAGAGTTGCATGCTCTACCAACTGAGCCAGCCAGGCACCCCCTAGACTGTATGTCAGATAGAGCGTGCACAAGTGTATCTCTGTGTGTGTGTGTGTGTGTGTCTGTGTGTGTGTGTGTGTGTACGCACCTATACGAAAGTTCTCCTTTCTACCCTCATCTCTTTTCTGTTTAAAAAAATGTCTTAAAAATTTTTTTTTTCCGAGCTGGTGAAACTTTGTAGCTTTAGGAAGTGCTCTTTGGGGAGTGGGAGTGTACAGTTGAATGTATTAGCTTATCTGAAAAGTGACTATGTACATCTCAAGAGTCACTCACAGTGAGTTATTTCTGGGCCTCCAAGGTGAGTAGGAATGCAGTTAGGACACAGGAGTGTTGGTGATGGGTCCCATTTGGGTTTGAGAGATGGTTAGGGGATAGCACTTCAAGCAGCTCCTGAAATCACCTTTCCCACCTCAGATGAGCAAGTTTCAGCAGCTCAGCCCATGGTTCGGTTGCATTAGAGAAATTTTTCCCGTATTGGGCAGGAATCAGTTGATTGTATATCTTTCCTGATATTTTTTACTTGGTCTCACTTTGGACTCTCCAGCCAGAGAGAACTGAAGTTTTTATTGTTCATATCACAATATCTCTTTCCTCAAAGGTCTTAGGAGAAAGGTCAGACAAAGTTCTTAGTAGAGACACAGACAATCAATGGCCTTAAGAGAGAAAGAGACAGATGCATACGCAGAGACACAGAGAGAGAGAACTTGATGTCCTTAACAAAGAGTGGGGTCAGTTGTGATTTTTTTTTCAGTCTAAGCTCTCCGTGCTTGGTTTTATTGGTTTGGATAGTTGTATAATTAAGAAGGTGAACCCTGAGTGAGTTGACTAGTAGCTGGAAGAAAAAACAGGACATTGTTTCTTTTTCTTTTAGAATGGACGGAAGATCATTCATCGCTCGTGCCTCCTGTTATTCCCCCAAGCAATCCGGAGCCAGCCAGAGAAGCTCCGCTTCAGGGTAAGGTGTTTTTATAATGGCTAGGTGTTTAGGCTCAAAAATTTTTTAAAAAATTTTTTTGAAGGAATTCGTAGCTCCCACGTCATTCCTTTGAGAGTGAAAACCATAAGGTTAGAAATTCTAAATGTATTGTTAATCAAACTTGCCAAGAACAATGAAAACTTTTTTTGTGTAAATTTCTTCAGGTAATTGTAATGCTCTGAAAATGATGACTAATTGCCATTAGGGTTTCTTACCCTCAGCACGGTTGATATGTTGGGCCAGATAGTTCTTTGTGGTGTGTGGGGCCTGTCCTGTGCATTGTAAGATGGTCTGCAGCATCCCAGGCCAGTGGCACCCCTCCCCCGGTCATGACAACTAAAAATGTCCTCAGCCATTGCCCGCCCAATGCCCCTGGGGTGGCGGCAGCGGTGGGGGGTGGGGGAGTAGTAATCCCAGAGTTGTAAATCACTGATTTAGAGACTACAGATATTTAGTATTAGGCTAAAATAAGATAAATAGAAAAGTCAGCATGAGATATTTCAAGATCCTAGTCAACCTATTTGCTTTTGACCAAGATTTTCTTTTAGTTATGAAATCATTTGATGTTATTATCTTCTAAATGCTCATCTCCTATTCTTGCTGTAGTTTGGCATTTATGCTTCTTTTATAATGTTTCATTGGGTCTCACTCATTTACATTCACAAATAGTAGGAACCCCTAGAGAGGTTCATTTTTGAAAATTGGTAGAATCTAGAATCTTGCTACTTTCAGGCCTCATTACTCTTAAATGATAGGGAAGATTTGGGAGGTTTTTTGTTCTGTTTTTTTTTTTTTTTTTTTTTTTTTTAAATAAGAAAAATAGAACAGGCATTATATTCAATAAAGTTGGGGAATGTTTGTGGTACAGACCTGTTAAAAACACTAAAGTTCGTCTTCATTCTCTGGGCATTTTTAAAGAGGTATTGTTGTGTTAGATATAAAAAGATAAGTAGAAAAACGAGAAAGAAGTTGTTTCCTTGTTAACCGATCATGTCCAGAGATTGGTAATAATACCAGTTTATGTAAAATAATTTCTCCTGGCTTAGATGCACATTTTTTATGATGCTAATGGTTTTAATAAAGATAGAACACAGCAGCTAATAACATTAATGACAACATAATTGTGGCCTCCTCAGTATTTTTTAAATATAAAATTCCTTCTGCCGCCTCCCGCTGTCTTCCTTCTATGCCTGCTGGTGAAGTGTCCTGATCCAGCAGCCTGTGGGACTCTCAGGAAGAAGCCGTGTGGCTAACTCGGTTAGACTGTTTGGTATGGATTTTGCTAAATGCACCACTCAGCAAAACTTTTCCTTTGATCAGGAGTGCACTTCCAATCCTAGCCAGTGATCAGGTTCAAGAGAGTTGCTCTTAGGAAAACTCTCTAATTCCAGTTGGTGCTTAGAGAGAGAGATTTCTGTAGCCATCCCTCCACTGTACCCACTTCACCACCACCATCTTCCAAAAGAACAACGCCCATTTACTGGGGCTGTCTTTATTTACCAGGCACACCCCACATATATTATGTGCCACGGGTATTCCTTACAACTTGCCTAAATAGTGAGATTGGTACCACCATTACCTCCATTTACACACGCAATGCTCAGGCAGAGAGACCTTTAGCGACTTGCCCAAGGCCACACAGCCAGTGAGGAGTAGAGCGCCCAATCCGAATCCTAATTGTCATTAGGAGCAATTACACTTTGGGCTAAAACCGTTTTTGTTTTTTTGTTTTTTTTGTCTTTGTGTGGGGGCAGGGGGACACCTCACTGCATAGTCTAAATCTGTGCCATCTAATTACGGATGCCACTGGCTACATGTTGCCATTTAAATCCATTACGATTAAAAAATTCCAAATTCAGTTCCTCACTTCCACTAGCCCCATTTCAAGGGCTCAAGAGCTCCGCGTGACTAGTGACTGCCGTATCGGACAGGGCACCTATGGAGCATTGTCTTTGTCACAGAACGTGCTTCTGGACATCACGGGTCCCGGGTATTCACGCACTGCTACTCAGAATCATGCCAGTCTGGCTGGGAAGCAAGTTCTTGAGGGTTGTCCCAAGAGCAGAATTTTGGGCCAAGACCCAGAGATCCTGATTGAGTTTAGAATAGGCCCTATTCATGAGTACCTTTAAAAAAGGAGCTGCTCGGGCGATTCTCCTACATAACGAGATCATACAACTGGTGACTTGTCCGCAGGCCAGGATCTCTGAGAAAATGACATGTACCACAGGGCTGCAGCAGAGAGCTCCAAATGCCACTGCTTGCGGGGAGAAAATCGCTTCTTTCCCAAGGCTCCGTTAACTGATGACCCACCCATACATGACACGTCATAAAATGTGCATGAACGTGAAACCCTGTGATCTTCCCTCCCTAGTTAAGCATTGAGAAAGGAAGACAGCGGTGTCATTTCAAAGCTCTGCTCGTTGTCTCTATTAAGTTGAAAACATTCTAAGTTCAAAATATGCTAATGGCTTTAAAAAAAAATTCATTCAGTTAAACTGCCAGGCACATTTTCTTCGCATTTTCTAACTTTGCCTCTAATAAGGGTGAGAAGCTTAAACACCCCCCCACCTTTTTCCCGCCTTCGCAAAGACACGTTACATCTTCTTTCTTTGTGCCGTTGTTCGTTCATTGGTTGATTCGGCGCACAGGTTTGGAGCACATACAATGAATTGGGCAGTGTTCTACACCCCAGGTATACAAGCAGAAATCCTCTGGAGCTTACACTGCAGTGGTTGTATGTGTGTTCACCTGCAGTGCCCTTTGTGCGCAGGACGGGCGAGAATGAGACAGATCACCAAACTGATACATAACAATGTCTATTGTGTTGGATGGCGACAAATGCTAAGACAGACATAAAACAGGAAAGGGGGCTGGGGTATGTTGGAGGAGTATTGCAATTTTTAATAAGATGGTCAGAGTAAGTAAGCCTCGCTGAGAAGGTGATGGCTGGCGCTGTCTCTGTATAACTGAAATGTATTTCCCTTCACGCTCTCCGAACCCCCTAGCTGCCCCTGCCTTAAGGATGTAGGCTATTCACACGCACCCCCGTCCTTAATTTTCCATCTGATAATTGCCGTGGCAGCTGAATCCCCACAAGCCCCGAGGGCCCTTGACACCACCTTTCTGATGTCTTGGCTGACGACCTTGCATGGTGAATGCTCCAAAGTCTTGTCTTTCTTTAGCCATAGTGACAGGTCTGTAGTTTGTCAAGCTCCCCACCAGCCTGGGGACTGCCCTAGCGAGGGGGGGAGGTTCGTGAGTAGAGCTGTGACTCTGCGCAATTTAAAAGAGCTTTTTTGAGAGCCGGAAACTTTTGAAATATGCAATTAAAAATTGTATGTGTGCCCAGAGACCTTTTGAAAAAGGCTTTTTCGCTATAGCTAACCAAAAATAACTTTCTTTCTCCTGGGTGCCAGACTCTGGTGCAGGGGTATACGGAGACTTTTTCTCCTGGGTGTTTTGTTTTTGTTTGGGTAACACTTTTGATAGAAGAGAAATAGGGCAGATGGGGGGACTGTGGCAAGCAGAAAACAGGAGATAGGAAGTATAATTAGGAGAGTTTAAAAAGTCTAGACATGAAATTATGTCCACCGTTTGGGGTATCCAGAGAAATTCTAGTAGGTTTCTCAGTTATAGAGAAATGCCTAACAAAACCAAAAATTTTGGTTTGTGTACAAAATGTTATGGTGCATATCATCGGGAAAACTCACTAAAACTGTAGGTAGCATGTTTAGAAGTCATTTAGCTGTATAGCTATTAATTTATTTCAGATAAGACAACTGAATTCAGAGCTGTATGGCTATTGTTAGTAACTATTTCATTTAGTTTAAATGTTTTGGATTTTTAAAAAAATATTCTAAGCCACATGTCCTCAACTTTTTTTAAACAATAAATTTTAGTAGTGGACATGTCTGGGCTATTTTACAAATTGTTAAAAGATGAAAATTAATAGGAAAAATGACTTAAATTTAGAATTCAGTTCTAAAGTAATGGCTCTTCTAATTTTGAAAGTAGTGATTCTGTGTTTTTATCAAGTTATTCTTTGTGACCATATGTTTCCTGGTATTGTCTATGTATTTTCAGCATGTGTTTTCTGTTTGATTAGAAAAAAAAAGCTTTTGCTATATTGGTTTTATAAGTAGAAGCCAAGCCCAAGGCAACACACTGGAAGTTGTATTGCAAACTATAAACTGTAGCAAAACAGAAGACACAAAGACCCATTTGATCTTCTGTGAATACCTTGTAGCAGCCCGGTTGCTGTCGAACTACGTGAACTGAAACGAAGAAGTGTTTCAGATGATGGACACCCGGTCCATTTTTCTCTTGTTTTCCTTCAGATCTTCATGCTGAAGATACCACTATAGCACTATAGGTACCATATCCCACTTCTTAAACAAAGGGGTCTGGGAGCCCCCTTATTACTGCAATCAAGAGAGGACTTTCCTAAGACACCTTAAGCACAGGAGCTCAGAGAATTACCCAGAAGTTGTGTCATTTCTTATTTAACTCATCTTTTCACTCATGGTGACGTTCCTTATGCTCTTCTTGTTTTCATCCAGGCAAACCCTTTTTTACACGAAACCCTTCTGAGTTGAAAGGCAAGTTCATTCACACGAAGCTGCGGAAAAGCAGTCGTGGCTTTGGCTTCACGGTTGTTGGAGGGGATGAACCTGACGAGTTTCTGCAGATCAAGAGCTTGGTCCTGGATGGTCCTGCCGCACTGGATGGCAAGATGGAAACAGGTAGAGACGCCACATGGCCCTCGCGTTTCCTGTGTGGTGAGACTGCCACCCAGCACCTGAATGAGAGCAAACATCATGATTGTGTGACTTTATAAGTGATTTTTAAAAACTCTGAGTCAGCAAGATTCCCCCACTACAGAAATGCATTCCTGGTAGAGATGCAGAACTTTGAAGCCATTTGAACTTTGGAGTACTGTTAGGGTGTGATTGAATACAGTAGAGTGCTAATTTACTAAAAATTTAGATCTGTCTGAATAGAAGAATTCTAAACTTGGATTTCTGCAGCGAGACTTTTTTTTAGAAGAAATCACAATGTTCTTTCAATGATCATTATATTCTCATTAGCAGAGAAGACACTAGATGCTACGAGAATGCTGTATTAGCAGTTGAAAGAAGTAATAGAAGAAGTCTCTTTATGCCCCATGATACCACCCCCAAATCCAGTTTCAGTTCAGCTTCCTATTGGTAGGGTCTTATAATGTTGATAGAACTTTTTTTTGCCACCATTTTTTTTTAACCCCCAAACTCTTCTCTTTTGCAGGAGATGTCATTGTCAGCGTGAACGACACCTGTGTTTTGGGACACACACATGCACAAGTTGTGAAAATCTTCCAGTCCATTCCCATTGGTGCCAGCGTGGACCTTGAACTCTGCCGAGGTTACCCGTTGCCTTTTGACCCAGATGACCCCAATACGAGTTTAGTGACCTCGGTGGCCATTTTGGATAAAGAACCAATTATTGTGAATGGGCAAGAGACCTATGATTCGCCAGCTAGTCACAGCAGTAAAACAGGCAAAGTCAATGGCATGAAGGATGCCAGGCCAAGCAGCCCTGCTGACGTGGCGTCAAATGGTTCCCATGGTTACCCCAATGACACTGTCTCTTTGGCTTCCTCCATAGCCACTCAGCCAGAACTCATAACTGTTCATATAGTCAAAGGGCCAATGGGCTTTGGCTTTACTATCGCAGACAGTCCTGGTGGCGGTGGCCAAAGAGTGAAACAGATTGTGGACAGTCCAAGGTGCCGCGGTCTGAAAGAAGGGGATCTTATAGTGGAAGTTAATAAGAAGAACGTGCAGGCTCTGACCCACAACCAGGTCGTGGATATGCTGATCGAATGTCCAAAGGGAAGTGAGGTCACATTGTTGGTGCAACGAGGAGGTATGCAGATTTCTTTTGTTCTATGATTTTTCTTTTTTTTAAAACCCAGAATCCATTGTTTAATTTACCAGTCTTCAGGTAGCTTTTGGGGGGCTTTGTAAATGTCTGCTCTTTAAGATCATGTTTATTTAAATATTTAATGCCTTCTATTTCCACCACGTGGTAGCCTCTATAGAATAAAGGTTGTGTTTATATATTATGTTATACATGCGCGGCCAGAGTGATACTTTTAAATGTAAATCACATTGTGCTTTTAAAAAACCATTAATACGTTTATATTTCTATATTTACTCTTCTGAACCTGGCCTGCACAGTGTGCTTACAAAATGTGGCTCTTGGCTACTCTTCCAACCTCATCTCACACTCCTTTCCCCTCGTCACCTATGCTCTAGCCACCTGGCTTCTTTTCCAAAGTGCCTTTAGTGCTCCGAGCCCTGGCTGTCTCAGGGCCTTTGCACTTCCTCTTCCCTCTCCTTGGAATGCTCTTTCCCCAGCTATTCACTTGGCTGGCTCAATCTCATTCAAGTCTCCTCCTGTGAGAGGGCTTCTTTGATTACCTATTTAAAGTAGTCCCCCAGGGGCACCTGGGTGGCTCAGTCAGTTAAGCATCTGACTTCAGCTCAGGTCATGAGCTCAGGGTCCTGGGATTGAGCCCCACCTTGGGCTTCCTGCTCAGCAGGGAGTCTGCTTGTCTCTCCCTCTTCCTCTCCTCCTCCCCCTGCTTGTGCTCTGTCTCTCAAAGAAATAAATAAATCCTTTTTATAAATAAATAAATAAATAGTCCCCCAGTTCCTTGTAATCTTTACTGCAGCACCCCACTTTTTCATAGCCTTTATCACATCATTATTATTGTCACCACAAGTCATTGTTTTTTGTATTTATTTAGTTATTTTTCTTTGTTGCTCTTGTTTACTAGAAATAAGATCCATAAAGCAGGGCTCATGTCTACATGTTGATAGTTGTATCCCCAGCATTTAACACAATATCTGACTCATGCTAGGCATTAATGAGTGAAAAGATACTGAATGAATGGGTATGCAATTATTTATACTTAGGAACGATAGCTCTCCACCGATCATATGAAGAACATATCTCAACATACCCACATTTTAATGAAGTGGTGAAGAATCTCAGAGAAATCTATTCTAACTCTTGAGACATTAGACTGTCTTCTTTCCTCTGCCTGCATCCCTTTCCTCTGCCCCACCGAGAACTCCCAGGACCTCACACTGAGAAATATTTTCCACACTGTTTAAATGTCTTGCTCCCGGATATGTACTTGTGACTAGTGTTGATTGATCACCTCACACCATGGGCCTGAGATTGGTTGTTCCCTCAGTCTTTGCCAACACGATTTGTTTCATGCACAACATATTCTGGCCATCTGAGAAGAGATCAGGAACTCGACTTTTATTTCCTCTTGGTTCCATTGCAACAGAGGAGCTCTTATGTGTCACAGTATCTGTGTTCTCATGCTCTCATGAAGTTGTGTGTTCTGTGGTCAAAATGACTGGGGTCGTTGGAAGGAAATCCAAAATTTAGAGCAACTGTCTGTGTGAACTGAAATGCTCAGCCAACCCTTCTTAAAAACTTATAAAAGCCATTGTGCAAATTTAATTTTTTAACCTGTCTGCAGTGGCACCATTTTGAAATCTCTTCTTATACCTAGAAAACTTGACTGCACAGATCATTGTTTTTTCAACATTGACTAAAATGTAGTAGAAAGTGACTTGAGCTTCAGAATGATGAAGTGTTGGTGATGATGATGGTGGTGGCGGTGGTGATGGTGATGATGATGACAACGACGACAGTGACAATACCTCATACTTATGAATAAGCTGGCAATTTACAAAGCACTTTTCAAACCCGCATATGCCTCTCATCTCACTTTTACCATGTCCTTGAAAGGTAGGAAGGTGCCAGTCCATAATGTGACTGAGAAGTTCAGCTCAAATCTGTGGTTTCCAGTTCATTGCTCTGTCCGACTTAACTCTGAGTAACATGAGTTTTTGCATAATTGCTGATTTCTGTGGCCAGCAACTTGAACACGTCAGTGGTTCTTGGTCCATCAGGGTGATTTCTGATTTAGCCACTGCTCATTTGTTGGTCACAAACCATCCTGTTCTCCTACCTGATTTATATGCTCCTTCATTTCATTTGTCATTTCATTCTTTTTTATTAGATTCACTTTAAGGAGACCAAAAAATAAAGTCTCCTTACAGCAAACTAACTTACCACAGTTACTGGAACCATTTTGTAACGAATATGCCCAAACTACCAAACAACTGCTTATAGAAACATACCCCTTGATTTCAAATATGTTTGCATTCTCCTTAATTTCTAAGACCTTTTTGTTAACACCATTACATTTTATAAACTTAAATTAACATGGAAAGATCCAGAATATATTGCCACATTAGTCAACATCTACATAGTTTATTCCAGAACCTGAGTAATTTAAAATCACTATAACATCACCAGTCTTTAAAATACACCATCTGCCTTGTGGTTGATTTATGTATTGGACGGAAAGTTGGTACATCTGCATTTGGTAGGCCAGCACCAGCTACTATTAATCTTTCTAGGAAGCATATAAATATATTTGTTTCTGCCGTATATTAGTTATTGGAACTCAGGCTGACATTTTAATCACCACTCCTGTATGGTGGGGGTGTCAATGAGGAGGTTTGGTGAAGCAACAAAGACAGCATCTAGGTTGAATGAGAAAGTAAATGGCCACTTCACTGATTCTTTCTAATGAATCTCATTTCTGTCAAAGCTGCTAGTAAGCAGATTGATAAACTCATGATTCTTGTGAGTCTTGGGAATTCAAATCTTGAGGATGAGGCTTTCAATGCTTTAAAGAACTGGCCTTTTCTACTTTGGGGCAGAACTAGCTACCTTTATATTTTGTTTTAATTCTCAGTCTCCTCATTTTTGATATGTGTTCTTGTCAAGATTGGGGACATTTTGATTTTTGGTATTTGTTTTTCCCCAAGCTGGAAATCAAGAAGAGGTTGGAATATCGTTTGTAAATTTCTGGGATGAGACAGTTTCCTGGGTCAAGCCTGGAGTTGGTGGGGGTGCCCACCCACTTGCTCTGGCAGCTGGGACTGCTACTGATATATTTACAGGTCTCTTCTCTGTCAACATGCCCTTGTCTCCTGGTCCGTCAGTCACATTGTTCATGGGGCACTACCTTCTTCCTAGGCCTGGCTCCCCATCTTCCCATGGCACTTCCTTTCCTCCTCCTTCTTCTGCCGTGCAGTTGGGAGACTACTTTTTATTTATTTTACTTTTACATAGTATTTGCTTTCAGAGAGCCTGTTGCCTGACGCCACTGTGAATCTAGAGACTTTCTTTGAGGTGTTGGAAAATTATGCTAGAAGATGATTACTATTTTTTAAAAAATAGTGTTTTTTTTTTAATTTACGGAAGATACTTTGTCCCGTAGAAGTTTTTGTTTTGTTTTGCTTTGCTTTTTTTTTTTTTTAAAGATTTTATTTATTTATTCAACAAAGATAGAGAGAGCCAGCGAGAGAGAGAACACAAGCAGGGGGAGTGGGAGAGGAAGAAGCAGGCTCCCAGCGGAGCAGGGAGCCCGATGTGGGGCTCGATCCCAGAACGCTGGGATCACGCCCTGAGCCGAAGGCAGACACTTAACGACTGAGCCACCCAGGCGCCCCTGCTTTGCTTTTTTTAAAAAAAGGATATTATATGTAACATAACTACATGCCTCTGTCTGTATTTTGTTATATATTTCGCTAATTCACTCCAATTAGTACGTGGGACACTCTTTAAAATGTAATTCTGGGTTGAGTCATAATACTGTGTTTCAAGATTTGGCAAAACTGAGAAAGTGGAGAACATATGTTTTGCTTTTGAGAGAAAGTGTGTATTGAAAAGAAGGCTGACCTGGGGGTGTCAGGAGCCCACCACTAGTCCCCCCTCTGCTCTTAGCTGCTCTACCCCTCTGTCCAGGTTACTGCTCCTGCCCAGAGACTCATTCCTTTATCAACAAAAGGAATGTTTTGAACTAGATCATCCTCAGAGCGACCCTTTTTGGCTCTGCCTTTATGCACAAAATGGTGTCACTGCTGTGTTAAAAAACAGAATTCAACTGAGCACATTTTAAAGATTTTACTGGCTTTTTTCAGTGATTCATGAATCAGGTAGCATCCCACCTAGCATAGAGAATGGAGCTCTGAGGAGCTGTACAAAATGGAAGGCTTTTGTGTGCAGAAAAGAGTAGGACAAAGCAAGTTGGTTGTGGTAAGTTCACCTTCCTTTAGGGGAAGGCAGACGTCTGTCAGGCAGGTTACCTCACTAGTGCTGACCAGGTAATTCCAGACAGAATGGTTGAAGATTTCATTCCTGGGAGAGGCCCAAAGGTAACTAAGTTTTAAGTCTCAGTTTGGTGATACTGTGCTTAGCATAAGTGACTCCATGTTGGGCCTGTTGTCTCATTTCTAACAATTCCTCCCGCCCCCTTTTTAATCAGACTCTCAGCTTGAGAGATGTGACCAAAGTTTTAAGGCTTTAGCCTCACTCCCAGCAACTGCTCTGAGGTTCTCACCGTTTTTGCTGATCTTCTGTGATGGTACTCACAGCTCATGACATCTTTTTGCTAAATCTCTGTGTGGGGTATTCACAGGTGCCAGCTTCAGGTTCACGTTTTTTAAGTCGGTCATTCTCTTTGTTCCTTTCCTGACGTTCTGATCTCGGGAGATCATATGCTTGCTGGTTAGCAGCTGCAAACGTGCATGAAGCTGATCTTGAATCTTGAGTGTCTTAGTGGTAATTCCTGTTTTCTCCCTTTTAACAAACTGTTTTTAAGGGATGTATAGAGAAAAGAGCACAAGATTCTAGAGCCAGATGATGCAAGTTTCAATCCCAGGTCCTACTTTCCTTGCTTTGAGACCTTAGGCAAGTCATCTGAAAAAAATGGGAATAATAATACTTAATTTGCATGTGCATGATGGAGATAAGATAGCATGTGTGCTAATTGCTGGCATAGAAGTAATCGCAATAAATCAGTGGTGTTTTACTAGTATTATCTAGTATCAGAAGCAACTGGGAAGGGCTGGCTTTTTATTTTAAAAAAGCAGGGGGTGGGACAACTAGGTGGCTTGGTCACTTAAGCATCTGACTCTTGATTTCAACTCAGGTCATGATCTCAGAGTCCTGAGACTGAGCCCCACATCAGGCTCCACGCTTGGCAGGGAGTCTCTTTCTCCTTCACCCTCAGCCCCTTCCCTGGCTGGTGCCCGCAGCACACTGCGCACGCTTTCTCCCTTTCTCTCTCTCAAATAAGTGAAATAAAATCTTAATTAAAAAAAAAAACCCTCTGCCCAGATGTGTACGAAATTAAGCACAGTGCGTGACCGCCAGGCATCTTGTATTTTTGTAGAAGTGCCATGGGCGATTCTGATGTACAACCAGAGTTGCAACCACTCTTCGGCTCCTGCCCTCATGGATCTTTCCCGTTTAGATTGTATGACCTCTAACTTGGAGGACAATCGGGTTATAATACTAAACAGTTATTTTCACTTCTCAATAATACCCTTCTTTTAAAGTCTATAAGCAGCAGGTTGCTTGGTCTTTCCTAAGGTCCATTTCATTCAGCTTCGTAGTCACACCTCATACCTTTAGAAGCATGATATAGAGACGTTAAAAGCCAAAAATGAGATATGAAAGTGGTGGTGGTGATGGTAATGATCACGTTCCTGCTCTCATTGATTGAGTACTTGGCATGTGCCGGGCTTATTACCATGGTGTAGACACACACTTAAATAAGACCTCATTGCACCCCATTGTTATGACTGCCTTGCATGGCCATCAGTCTGCATTGGAATTCTGAGTGGCGTCCTCAGGGAAAGGAAGGCAGGGATTGCTAGCCCCTACGCTAGGAAAACAAATGAAGAAATGATGTTTGCTTTCAGTGTTGCAGCGTCACGGCTGAATTTGCTTCATGTAAAGCAAAGGGGAAATTTCTGGTTTGGTTGGAAAAGTATGTATAAGACTCCGCCTTGATTAAACCCCTTGTGATAAAACAGTAAATACTTCCACCAAGTGCCAGGCGTAGTTGCCTCTAAACATCATTGTATCATTGTATCATCATTTAAAAGAGCCCCATGAGGTAAGTAAAATCTTTAGCTCCATTTAGGAGCAAAGATTGCAGAGGTCCAGAGAGAGGACAGTGATTGACCCAGAATCACGCAGCTGGCTGGTGGCAAAGCCAGGGTTTGAACCCCAAAGTTTGGGTTCTAGAGACTGGGCTCTTAACCACTATGCTAAACAGCATCTTGGCTTATAAATGAGAGACTTCAGTACTGTAACTATTAAGGAGTATATCTTACATATAAAGTCATGAATAAGGTCTGAAGTCTGTGGACAAATTGATGCCACTTAATTTTTCATCAGAATGTACCGACGATATTTAGTTCATTAAATCATCATTGATCCGTATAGGAAAAGCAATAGCTAATCTCCTCATCTAAGCACATCATTAGCAGTAGATAATTGTGTGTGTGTTTTTCCTTCTGAAGCGATGCAAAACCATTGCAATTAGAACTGCAGTGAGCAGTGTGCCCGAGTGTGCCCGGGTGGTCAGGTGCCCCTCTTCTCTTTGCCCTCTGGTCTTGGGCTGGAGAATGAATTGCAAATTGCACCGCTTAAGTGTGTGACTGTCAGAATCTCTCAAATTGAGCTGCAAGGCCTCCAAAAGGGGAATTCAGGATATCCTGATCGTGATAGAGTTCTGCGTATTCACATCAGCACGTTCTGTCTGCTGTCCCTCTCTGCATGCCCCGGCTCCACCTACCTCCCACTTCTTCCCTGGCCTCTGCCGTCCATCATATGGTGCCTGGCCTTGCAGTGGCCTTGTAGCCCATCCGAGAGCTTCCCGTGGTCTATTCTCCCACTAGCGTGATTGAAAGTCATTTGAATCCCGTCAGTCCTCATGTCAGAACGACTTCTCATCATCCAGGTTCAGCTCCAAGGTCCTATGTCAAGGCCCTAAGCACTTGCCCTTCTCTTTCTCTGAATGTTTCTTCTTCAAGGAAGCCACAGGGCTCTCCCACTCACATCCTTCAGGCTTCAGCTCACAGGTTCTTTCCTCCAAGAAGTTGACTCTAACCTGCCCATAGCAAATCACATAGAACCCCAGCATCACTTTCTGCCCTGTGCTTCTCGCTCATGGCACTCACACTTACTTGTGACCTCCCTGAGAGCAGGGACTTGGTCTCAGTCACTATGTCATCCCCACCACCTGAGATCATGCCTGGCCCATTGTGGGCATTCAGAAGGTCATATGTTCAATGGGAAATAGGAATTAACATCAGACCCTTTGTTTTTGTAAATGCTGATCCTCAAGAGAACTCTGGTTTTTAAATTTTATAAGAATTGTTTTAAGTTTGTATTTTAAGTCCAGTTAACATACAGTGCTATATGAGTTTCAGGGGTACGACAGAGTGATTCAGCACTTCCTAACATCAGCTGCTGCTCATCGCAGTGCTCTCCTTCATCCCTGTCACCTGTTTAATCTGTCCCCCACCCACCTCCTCTCGGTAACCATCAGTTCGCTCTCTACAGTTATGAGTCTATTTCTTAATTTGTCTTTCTCTCTTTTTCCCTTTGCTCATCTTCAATTCCGCCTGTGAGTGAAGTCATACGGTATTTGTCTCTCTCTGACTTATTTCACTTAGCTTTATACTCTCTCGCTCCATCCACATCTTTGCAAATGGCAAGATTTCATTCTTTTTTATGGCTGAGTCATATCCCATTGTATATAGCTACCACATCTTCTTTATCCATTTATCAGTTGATGGACACTTGGGCTGTTTCTATAGCTTGGCTATTGCAGATAATGCTACTATAAACATAGGGGTGCAGGTATCCCTCTGAATTCGTGTTTTTGTATTCTTTGGGTAAATACCCAGTAGTGTGATTGCTGGATCATAGGGTAGATCTATTTTTAACTTTTTGAGGACCCTCCGTACTGCTTCCCACTGTGGCTTTACCGGTCAGCATTCCCACCAACAGTGTAACAGGGTCCTTTTTTCTCCACATCTTCACTAACACCTGTTGTTTCTTCTTTTGTTGATTTTAGCCATTCTGACAGGTGTGAGGTGATATCTCATTGTGGTTTTGATTTGCATTTCCCTGATGATGAGTGATGTTGAGCATCTTTTCATGTGTCTGTTGGCCATTTATATGTCTTTGGTGAAATGTTTGTTGATGTTTTCTGCCCGTTTTTTAATTGGATGATTTGGTTTTTGGGTGTTGAGTTTTGTAAGTTCTTTATATATTTTGGATACTAACCTTTTGTTGAATATGTCATTTGCAAATACCTTCTGCCATTCTGTAGCTTGCCTTTTAGTTTTGTTGATTGTTTCCTTTGCTGTGCAGAAGCTTTTTATTTTGATGTAGTCCCAGTAGTTTATTTTTGCTTTTGTTTCTCTTGCCTCAGGAGACATAACTGGAAAAAACTTGTGACAGCCCATGTCAAAGAGGTTACTGCCTGTGCTCTCTTCTAGGATTTTTATGGTTCTCACATTTAGGTCTTTCATCCATTTTGAATTTATTTTTTGCATGGTGTAAGAAAGTGGTCCAATTTCATTCTTTTGCATGTTGCTGTTCAATTTTCCCAACACCATTTGTTGGAGAGACTGTCTTTTTCCCATTGGATAGTCTTTCCTGCTTTGTCAAAGACAAGCTGACCATATAGTTGTGGGTCCATTTCCGGGTTTTCTCTTCTGCTCCATTGATCTGTGTGTCTATTGTTGTACCAGTACCATACTGTCTTGATCATTACAGCTTTGTAAGGTAGCTTGAAGTCTGGAATTGTGATACCTCCAGCTTTCCTTTTCTTTTTCAAGATTGCTTGAGCAATTCAGGGTCTTTTGTGGTTCCATAAAAGTTTTAGAATTATTTGTTATAGTTCTGTGAAAAATGCTGCTGGTATTTTGATAGGGATTACAAAAAAATGTGTAGATTGCTTTGGATAGTATAGACTTTTTAACAATATTTGTCCTTCCATTCCATGAGTAAGAAATATCTCTCCATTTCTTTATGTTGTCTGCAAAGTCTTTCATCAGTGTTTTATAGTTTTCAGAATACAGGTCTTTCACCTCTTTGGTTAGGTTTATTCCCAGGTATCTAATTGTTTTTGGTACAGTTGTAAATGGGATTGTTTTCTTAATTTCTTTTGGCCACTTCATTATTAGTGTATAGAAATGAAACAGATTTCTGTCGATTGATTTTGTATCCTGCAACTTTACTGAATTACTTTATCAGTTTTCACCATATTTTGGTGGAATCTTTTGGATTTTCTGTATATAGTATGATGTCATCTGCAAATAGTGAAAGTTTTACTTCTTCCTTACCCGTCTGCATTCCACTTATTTTTTTTTTAAAGATTTTATTTATTCGACAGAGATAGAGACAGCCAGCGAGAGAGGGAACACAAGCAGGGGGAGTGGGAGAGGAAGAAGCAGGCTCATAGCGGAGGAGCCTGATGTGGGGCTTGATCCCGTAATGCTGGGATCACGCCCTGAGCTGAAGGCAGATGCTTAACCGCTGTGCCACCCAGGCGCCCCTCCACTTATTTTTTGTTGCTGTTGTCTTGAATACTGTATTCTTATAGCTAAGGAGACAGGCAGTGGGAGTTTGACCACCTCAAAAACACATAGCAAAAAGATGACAGAGCCTGAATCCCAATCTGGGTCTGTTTGCCTACAACCTCTCTGTCACAGGCTGCTTTAAATGCCAAGGAAATGCATTGGTTGGCATGTCCATAGGCCAAGATACTGGAAAATCATTTCAGTGAGTCATATTGGTCCAGTTGAGCCTATTCTCCAGCATCCAGTTCAGTAGTTACTAGCCACATGTGACTGTTTAATTAAAATTAAATACAAAGTCAGATTCAGTTCTTCAGTCCAGCTGGCCACATTTCAAGAGCTCAGTAGCTACATGTGCTATTATGGAATGTTTATCCTCATAGAAAGTGCTACTGGTCAGCTCTGCTCTAGAGGCTTTGATTATTTTACCCCCAAAAGGGGATGTTCAGTATGCTTTATTTTACCCTTTTTCTTATTGTTATACCTTTGAATGGAAGAAAGATATAGAAATTGAAGGCAAGTCCATGGGGAGTAGATATCTTTAAAAAAAAAGATTTTATTTATTTTAGAGAGGAGGAGAGAGAGAGAGTGTGTGTGTATGTGTGTGTGTGTGTGTGTGTGTGTGTGTGTGTGAGCAGGGGGAGGAGCAGAGGGAGAGGGAGAGAGAGTCCCAAGCAGACTCTGTGCTGAGCAGGGAGCCTGATGCAGGGCTCAATCTCATGACCCTGAGATCATGACCTAAGCAGAAACCAAAAGCTGGGCACTCAACTGACTGAGCCACCCAGGCACCCTGGGAATGGATATCTTTTATATAGATAATAATAATAATAATAATAGGTCCTATTTATTAAATCCTTCCATGTGTAAGCAGCAGTCTAAGCTCTTTGCATGTGTTAATTGGATGATAGGGGGTCAGCAGGAATTGAGACTCAGAGAACTTAAAAGACTCACAAGTATTAGCTCTTGGGGCTGTCTGCTCTGTTCCAGTGAGACAGTCTTATCAAGTTTTAAGGAGAATTACAGGGCCTCCGTCTAGCCAAGAAATATCTCATCTTTGAATACTGGACTAACATTGTCTAAGGAGCTTAATTTCAATTGTTTCATAATGTAAAGTGTGCTTAATCCAAAAAGGGGAAGAAACTTTAAAACATGGGAAAATTCGCCTTATATGTATATTTATATACACACACACACACGTTTATATAAATGTATAATCCGCCACATAGCTATCAGCAACTTGCAGTTTGGCAAAACTGTTTAAAAGGGAAGATGTTGATGTTTCCTTGGTGTATTTGATTCGTTATCTCCAAGTGATTGACCTCCCTGCTTACCTATGATGCTTAGTTTCCCTCACAGTTCTGCAAGTCGAGTCCTCTTGTCTGATCCAGCACCCTGCCTCATATCTTCCTAGCTCTTAAAAGTTGTTCATGTTAAAATTAGCAAACTTCCTTGCCCTTCCACAGTGCTGAACAGGAGGTTATTTGCATATGCTAGTAAGGAGCCTTCTGGTCTTTATTACTAATACAGTTTTAAGTAGCTATTTTGGTTTTATTGTCATGGTTTAAAGTTATCAAGGATTTTATCTGAGAATTCTTTATAGAATGTTAGGTCACATTTATATTCGAGGTGACATATCAAGAGATGAGATAAATATAAAAGTATCTCTATTTTGGTTCGGTCTTTCATTATACAATGCCTAAAATTATCTCCCACTTTGAGTATCTTCAGGAACTCTGGGTTTTTTGGTCTTAAAATTTTTTAACAGAATTTTGGTCTTATATTTTTTAAACCTAAGCAGGCTTCATTTACTTGCTCTCACATTTATACAGTTTTAGGGTTGATTGGATGGTTTCGGTTTTATTCCTGTTATAGCCATAATGCACAGCGGTAGACACACCTAAACTTCTGCCCCCCCCCCCCTTTTTGGTAAAGGAATGCCTCAACTTCCTTGAAGGTAAACTCAGCACACTGAGTTATTTATTTGCTTTTGTGCTTTATTTATCACAAGTGTGTGTGTGATTTATAATTCTCATTAAGGAGTGGTGACATCCCCTCCCCTTTCTAGAAGTGTATTGGAAATTTAGGTTAGTATTCTTGGCATGGTTAGCAGACTGTAGAATTATCATTCTGTACTTCTATGGATGGGGATGAATTTGAATGTGAAACAGTTGCTTTGTTTTCTCTTTTGAGGGGAACATGGTCTAGGCACTGGGAATAGAGCAGAACAAGCCAGCTCCTGATTTCATGAAGCTTTATTCTAGAGGAAGGAGAGGTAGGGCAGAAATAAACAGATGACCAGGAAACTACCAGCCAGAGATAATAAAACAAAACCAAGTGAAGTGAGCAGAAGGGGTGGGGTTCGAGTGAGAGGGCTCCTTTTGATTGGGTGAGAAAATTTGACCCCAGCGAAGGAAGCCGCAGTACAAAGGGAACAGCCATTCCAGGAAGAGGGGGCAGTTAGTGCTGAGGCCCTATGGAAGAAATAGAATGGAGGCCAGGGTGACTGATGGAAGGGGACCAAGGGGCGTGGGGATGGCCCTCAAAGATTGCAGACTGGGACCAGGAGTTCAAATTTCATTTTCATTGTGAGGGCCAGTGTCAGTGAAGCAGGGAAGGGACAAGCTCTCGTTGACAGTTTTTGACAGTCCCTCACATTTATGTATAGAATGTATTCTAGAAGAACAGATGTGGAGGAGGGAGGCCTCTCAGGGCCACTGCAGTGGTTTGAGAAGAGTGTTAGCAGCTTGGACCAGAGTGACACCAGTGGTGACAGAGGGAGCAAGGGATTTAGCGTGGCTTTAGAAAAGCCAACAGGACTTGAGAGGGGTCTGCATAATAGAGGTCCACAGATTTCTCCTGTAAAGGGCCAGATGGTAAAGACTGTAGCTTCATGGGCTCTATGGTCTGTCCCCGCCACTGTACTCAGTCCTTGTAGCAGATGACACATAAGCAAATGGATTACTTGTGTCCCAAGAAAACTAATGTTTGGACCACAGGCTGTAGTTTGCCGACCTCTCCTGAAGAAGGAAGGAGAAGGGGAGGAGCCAAAAATGACCCCTGGGTTTTAGCCTGGACACTTGGATGGACACACAGGCCATTTGCTAGGATTTGGCTACCGAAGGAAGAGTAGGTGGGCCTTGAACTCAGGACCCCAGGGTTCCTTCTCATGCATGTAAATTGTGGAATACCCATGTGACGTCCAAGTGAGCAGAAACATGGGCAGTTTGCTGGGGTCTGGGCTTCCGCCCTGGCAAGGTTAGGGCAGGAGAGCTCCATTTATGAGCCATTTGTCCTATCAGTGAGTGTGCTTCCGAGCTGTTTTTCTTCTGCCGAATTTCATAGTTCATAGTATTTGTGACAAGCTGCTTCCCAGCTGAATCATTCCTGGTCTTAATCAAGAATCGAGCATATCCTTTGTGCAAGCTCTAAGATAAAGAGACAGAAAACAAGGGTACTCACAATGTAATTAGGGAGACAGGTTAACACATGAATTTTACCAGCAGTTACATGTGAATCTGTGGCACAGATGTGGGTAACAGGTGACTCAGGGAGGAGAGGGGGTTGACAATAGAGCCCTTTTGTATGACAGGAGGCTAGAGGTGTCTCACCCTCAGCACTATTGATCTTTTGGGCCAGATAATTCTTTGTTGCCCCAGGGTTCTTCCTGTGCATTGTAGGACGGGTAGCAGCATCTCTGGTCTCTACCCAGTAGATGCCAATAGCATACCCTCCACACCCCACCACACCTGGAATTGTGACAACAAAAAAAAATGTCTCTAGACATTGACAAACGACCCCTTGGGGACAAATTTGCCCTGCATGAGAATTACTAGACTACAGCTTGGAAGTATAAAAAGCGTTTGGAGTTGCAAACTGGTAGTCCACGGGCAGTATTCGGTCTGACCCACTCATGTATTTTTCAGTAGTCTCTTTTAAAATTAAAAATTTGAATGTGTTTACTTGGCACCAGTAATTCCAGCTTGCCACAGGCCTCCCATTTCCTTTTGCCCTCCACCCAGCCTGGCACAGTCTCGCCTGTGTCTGCGTGTAGCCCACAGGCAGCTGAGTTTGAGACCCAAGCACAGCGTGCCCAGGCTTGCCACGAACGCATTTTCTAGGAATCACCTTTTGCCATCAACATCTCAAAATTCTAGGAACTGGCTAGCTTTCCTTCCTTTTTGGTTTAATTTGTACTTTTTTTTTTTTTTTTCAACAAAAGGAGCAAGGTATCTTCAGACCGTTTTTTCTTAACTTTGGAGTTAATTTTCTTACTATCTCACTTTGGTTCCATGTGAAAATTAGTTTATTAGTTACCACCTCCTGTACGAGGGCCCTTATTATGGTAGCTTCTCTCTTCTCTGATGATAGTTTTGTGACCTTACTGCATTGAGTTCTCTGTATTGCAAGAGGCATCTTCGTAGCCTCTGTACGAAGCGTTTTTCAGTTCTGAACATTTCCAAAGCTGTGATCTAAGACAGAGTGTTTACTCTGTGTAATATTTTTTTCACCTTCCTTCATTTCCCTCAAATTAAATCACACGTTCTTTACCACCATCTGGAGTGAAGTCGTTGACATGGTTTTGATTGAGCCTGTCTTAGCATTGCCACCTTCAGTTTTAAAAACGTTCCCCCATCTATCCCTTACCTGGTGTTTCCCCTGTTTGTATTCCTGCTCAGATATTAGTCATGTCCCCTACCTGTGAACACAATCCTGTTGGGTTCAGAAATCTTGGTAGAATCTTAATGTCTTTGAAAATAGCACTGGGTCCTTCGGAATCTTGTGTTTCCACTGGCAACTTGGAACATGCCTTTTTTCGTTGCTACCTGGGTTTATTTCATACTCCAGTTCTTATTGTGTTTTGAATGTTCTCAACGTTTTTTGTTTCTCGCCATGTGCAGTCAATGCTGTTCATTCTTTCATTCGTTCAGTGAACTTCAGCACTGTGCTAATCTCTCATTATAGATGAATGACTTGCAAGTAAACATTTAAAATACATTGTCGTTAGTCACACCTTCCCCATTTTCTCATGGTTAATTCTTTTTCTAGAAATCTCATTGGATAAATTGTCTTTGCCATGAAAAATGCTAATATATATTTTTTGTGATTTTAATATTTGCAGCAAAATTGTTCAAAAGATCCTTTTGCACTGTATCATAGAGCAGCAGTGGTGATAGCTAGGAAGCTGCAACATGGACCAGTTATAAGACTCCAGGAGAGAGGGAGTCCCTTTCTGTCCCTTGTGTTGGCCATCAACTCACCTAGTGCAGCAACCCGAGTTTTTATTAGACTTGTATTTTGGCAGTTGGTATGTGCAAGGGCTCTGGCATGCTGTATTCATCTAAAAAGCTGTATCTTAAAAAGCTTTTGTATAGTTGCATAAACACTAATCAGTTCTTTAAAATCATTTGGAGATAGCTGGAATTAGGTCAGTGCTCCCTTAGATAGATATGTATGTTGGTTCTAATTTTAAAAATGTTCTCTGTGATTACTTGTGCCATAGATACCATGTACCAAAATGGAAAATGATTGCATTAAAGAATCACGGAACTGCCCATTGATTAATAGGATTCTTTGTAGTTTGCCCCCCTGCAGAGCAACTTTCACTTAGACTTGACTATTGAAGAAGGAAGAAACAGTTGTTATTTAAAGATGTATTTATTTATTTTATAGAGAGAGCGCATACACAAGCTGGTGGGGAGGGGGAGAGGGAGAGAGAATCTCAAGCAAACTCCCGCTGAGTGCAGAGCCCAACTCGGGGCTCGATCTCACGACCCTGAAATCATGACCTGAGCTGAAACCAGGAGTCAGATGCTTAACGGATTGAGCCACCCAGGCACCCTAGAAATGGTTGTGTTTTAATCTCATAATTTCTCGAACTCTGCACTGTTGAGGTCATGGACTGGATAATTCTTTTCCTGTGATCACAGGCTTCTTGGCAGCATCCCTGGTCTGTACCCACTCCACGCCGGTAGCAGCCTCTCCTCCTCCCTCATGGGAATATCCAGCAGTGTCTTCAGACTTGGCCAGTGTCCCCGGAAGAGCAACATCAGCTTTGTTTGGGAAGCACTGCTCTCATTCCTTTGGCACCCATCTTGTTTTTGCTATTGGAAATGCTATGTTCTACTTTTTTTTTTTTTTTTTGAAGTATAAATGAAATCAGTTTGTGGTTTACTTTTGGTGGAACGTGGATGGAAGAAATTTCGTATGAGAATTCCCCGTTTCTTCTCAGTCATTGCTTCTGCTCAGGAATGGATGTAGCAGCTTGGCCTGTCGTCAGAATTACTCTTCTGTCCTCTTCTCTGCCACTAGCTCGGCTGTGGGCACTGTCGCTGGGCCTCTGCATTGCCATCCAATTGTACCTTCCTCAGCACTGTCATGAGGACAGAACAAGAGGAGGGCTTGTGGTAGCTGCAGTGCTGCCCTGTCCTGATGGATGCTCTTCTTGGTCCTGCAGATCAGAGAGAAATTAAGAGAAAGGAGGTGGAGGAGTTACTCAGGTGGTCCTGCTTCCCAATACTTCTGGCATAACTTTCTGCGATAGAGAAAAGATAAGGGAAGGCAAAAAGGAGGAACCTCAAGGGAAAGTAGCTGGGGCTGTGTTCCTTCTGATCTGTCATGATGTGGTTTTCAGTAAACAGTGAAATGAGACAGAAACAGTGAAATCAGGACAGAACAGTGCTAGTCATGAAGTTTTTCCAAGGTGCAAAGCACTCCCCTTTAGAGATCATATCCTTCCTGGGTTTTATTTCTGCTGAAATATACTTTTACTTATGGAATGGTAGTCGATCGTTATTTGTCCCCCTTTTTAATAGTTGTAGTTTGCAAGATAAGGAATTGGCAGATTGTGGTCATTTGCTCAAATCTGTTTTATGAAAATTTGGTGGTTTATGAAATCTCAAATCTAGGAATCCCTGATGCAAGGGCAGGAGGCCCTCAGGAGGTCAGGAAGACAGGAAAGGAGGGAGAATGCTCTGAAGTAATGTGGGTTACTCTGAAATAATCCAAACCATAGGAAAGGCAATGGGAACTTTCCCCTTCTTTAACGATTTCTTCTATGGCCTCTTACTTTAGGGGGAAGCTACATTTGGGTTCAAAACCAACGATTGATTGACAACTCTCCTAGGCGTTGCCCTTACATAATACTGTCTTTATCAGTCAGATTCTTCCAGGAATTCTTTCGTCCTGACAATGTTAACTCCAATAGCAAGGGAAAATTTGGGTGAGGCATGCCTGAAGCACCCCGAAATATCCATGGCTGATTTCTTGTATGTAAAAAGCAGTCTCAGAAACTTAACGATAGCTTTAAAAAATCCATTTCCAATGTGTTTTCTTGCATTAAGTTCTCCATCTGAGTTGTCTCTAAGCCTGATTAGAGCAACAGGAACCAACCAAAATCAGGAGAGGAAGCAAAGGATCCTGGTATTCGATCTCCACTGTGAGAAATTTGTTGAGTATCTTCCACCCTGAAAATACTTCTTGGGTGAGGATGTATTTCATTTCCAGTGTGAATTTCTGTTACTTACCTTTTCCTGCCATAAATGCAAAGTACTCCTTCAAGGCAGTGCCCTGTGATACATCTTGTTCCCAGATTAAATAGTTCATTAAATAGCCTTGCAATTCTTGAATTTCCCCTGCATCTTAAATGTACCTGACCTATAAAAATTATTTCTAATTGAGATTCATCCTGACAGGGACAGTGTGTATGTGTTGGGGTATGGGGGGGGGGTGAAACAGATTCTCATATTCTGCCTTTAAGCAAATGCAGTTGGCAAAATGAGTATTGACTCACCAAAACCTGAAATCTAATAGTTGAACAAAGCCTAAATTTCTGCTACTTCCCATAGCTATATGGGGCAGCAATTCATTAGAAATTGACAAAGCCGAGCAAACAGCTCTTTTTCTTCGTAATTCACATAATCACTTAGACCAGTTCAGATATTGTTGCAGCAAGAAGATTTTAAAGACATCTAATATCGCCTTGGGAGATGAATGGGGCTGTTCATCACATGTCCTTTGCTCTTTGTAAAAACCTGACCCTTCAGTAAATGGCTCTTTAGGTCTGACTCCCAGACAGTTTGAATAACGTAGGGCTGCAGGACTCCCAAGTTGGATCGCCTTGCTGTTGTTAACCATGACCTGTGTTTTCCAAAGCTAATACGGTTTCCTAAATTTAAGAGATTGAAGTGAAGTTTTATATGGTGCTGGATGGCTTCAGTCACAATTAAGCAGTCTGGTAATAAAGTTAATTGAAATGACCAAATTATAGACACCCTTACAGAGCAAATGGGAAAATTTCCCTCCCAATTTGCAAAAAGTACGTGGTGACAGAAAAGTGATTGTCACGCCAATAAGGCTATTAAAACTGCTCAAGAGATTCATGCATTTAGCTGAAGGAAAGGACCTGAAATATGATTTTTCATCAGTGTCTACTTGTTTTTTGTGGGGAAGGGGAAGGCATCTGGAGTCTTTTAAGCCAGTGTTGGCATCAAAGTTGCTTTTCTAAGGAATGATGTGAAGGTACCTTAACTGAAGAATTACTGAGACTCTGAAAGTGTCCCAGAGAACATATCCATTTGCTGGAGCTGAGAGCTGTGGGGTTTGGGGTTTCTTTGTGAGTCTTCAGTTGATTCTGAGACCCGAGCCGTCCGTTGTGATGGGAATTTAGAACACAAGGTGGCACAAGCGGGACTTTGCTCTCTGCACGGAGGGAGGCAGCTGTGAGTTGAGCTGAGCCTGGCAGCTCACCAGTAAATCAAGGAGCAGCCCAAGGTTGGAGAACTGCTAAGTAGTCACAGCAGCAATGGTGATGATCAGAAGAAAGACCAAGCTGCCCCTCCCCTTTGCCTCATCAGCCCTTCCTGCAGCCCTCAAGATACAAATGCATTTCTTAAGCTCTGCACGTTCACACATTCATCCAGAAGGTATTTGCTGAACTGGGGACCAGATACTGTTTTAGGGCTGGAGACTAGCCCTACAGTCATATAGACCAAGTCCCTGAAATGGAGACAATAAGTAGATGAAAACTATTAACAATATAAACAATGGACAAGTAAACAGAATAATCTGAGAGAATCACAAAGAAACTGGGCTGTGTGAATAAAGTGAGGGGCACCCGGCTGGCTCAGTCAGTAGAGCCCATGACTCTTGATCTCGGGGTCTTGAGTTCGAGCCCCGTGCTGGGCATAGAGATTGCTTAAAAATAAACTCTTAAAAAAAAAGAAGAAGAAGAAGGTGGCTCACTGCGGATCTGCTGATGGCATGGATCCCTGGGTGGCTTCTCAGAAGTAATGACATTTGGAGAGAGACCTGAGTGATGAGAAGCCGCACGTGGAGGTCTACAGGCACAGTGTTCCAGGCAGAGGGCACAGCCAGTGAAAATGTCCAGAGGAGTGGAATAAATTAGTCCAGAAGTGGAGAGCGCCAGTCTGGCTGGAGCATGGGCAAGGCGAAGGGTGGTAGGAAATGAAATCACAGAGGCTGGCAGGCTGAGATCGAGGAAGGCTTTGTGGGACACGGAGAAGAGGAAGAGTTTACAGTTCATTGAAACTGTGTTGGGAAGCCACAGAAACATGTACCCTGCAGACCATATAATCTGATGTATGCTGTAGAAAGATGTTTCTGGCCTCTATAATGGGTTAAAGGGGTTGAAGAATAAAGCAGAGATGAATTCTTAGGTTTTGAGGTCATCTAGGCAAGAGAGGCTGGTGGCAGTGGAGATGGATGGACATGGATGGGTTCAGGATACATTTTGGAAACCTATGTGGTAGGAAAAAGAAGCCTCCAAAAGGGCCTTAAATTTCAGGGGTTTGGTGTCCTATAAGGTTAAAGCAATTCAGGATACTCTCCCGGATCTCTTTGTTGGTCCCGTGCCTAACTTACATCGCTAAAAATAAAGCAGCCAGGATAAAAATCATCCTAAAAGTCAGTAACCCTGAAGAAAAGGATCCTGGCATGTATTTTTTTTAACCTAGAAACTTCTCAGCACCAATGACAATGATAGGTTTCCCTTTGGGGCTAGTGACCTTAAAATAAGGGCCCACACTGCATCCTGTTTTTCCAACCCAGAAGAAGAATCCTTATTGGTTTTTTCTTTCAATGAGCTATTTCGAGCTATTCTTTCATAATCCCCCCTACATGTCTTAAGCAGCTAAAAGTCAAACTTTCAGCGTTAGAGGAACTACCTTGGAGCTTCTGGGCTACAAGTAGCGTCTCGTATCCCAGGAAGACCTTAGTGAGCAAGGGAAATAAGAGAAACAGGTAACAGGGCCAACCCTTAAGCATGTACACAAAAAGCAATTCAGATTTGAAATACAGGTGTTAGGAACGTCAAGCGCTCGGTCTGATAGGTCGAAAGTCTTCCTCAGAGGTAGAAGCATTGATAGACTAAGATAAGACCATATGCCGAAATACCCAAATGACAAATATTTCCAACCAATATAGAGTTAGAGAGCTTCCCTGGAACCAGTTGAGAAACTGGCTCAATTCCACCCCTAAAAAAGTAGACCTTCGTAGGAATATTCTCTGGAGAAGAAAGATTGGCCTCATGGTACATCATGACAAATTAGTGGTCTTTTTCAGTTGACAAGTTCTTTTTCTTTTCCCTTCTGGAAAGAAGATGCTATTACTCACTCTACTCACTCCATCTTGTTCCTGCACCCAATTTTTTAAAAAATTGTGTTACTAGGTAGTGTCGGAATACATATGCAAGGTAGAAAAAGCTCCTACCCATTTTGGAAACTATACTTCATAGGGCTTGGCGGTCAGCCAAACTGTTAGTTGTGTAGATCTAAAGAATTGCTTCATTGCTCAGAGACCCATCTTGTTATATTTTTTAGTATGTATAGCTCTGACTGGTCAATGATTTAGGTACTGTGACTTGGGGTAAAATATCAGAGACCATGTTAAGAACCTGGTTGGCTCTACCTAGACTCCCATGCTATCTCTAGAAAGGGAATTCTGTTCCTAAACTCACATCACAATTATGGGTTCAAGATACCTGACCTGTTGACCTACAGGATGATATCCATGTATCCATGAATTTTTACAAATGCATTTTTTATGTATAAACACCCCTTCATAACAGAATGCGATCCAAAATGGATTAAGCACCTCTGGATGGGGCTATATAGTTCAACGTTAAAAAGCACAGTCTTGGCATTAGACCAAGTCTCCACTCAGCTGCTCACCTGACTATGTGACCATGGCCATGTTACTGAATCCTCAGTGTCCCAGTTTTGTCATCTGTAAAATAGGGATGATATTAGTACTTAATGAAGACAGCAGGTAAGAAGAATAAGTGTTATGTCACACAAGCAAGCTCTCAGTTCTTGTTAGTTAATTTTACTCTCAGCTCTAACTTTTGAAGACCTTGCCCTCCCCTTTTTAAATATACAAATGAGAAGAGAAACCAAGGTTTTGACCCTTTGTGGTGTATTTCACATGTTTTGGGGAGTTCACAACAATAGCACTATCTGTGCTGTTTCGTTGACACCATTTCTGAAGTGACCATTTACCTCTCAGGAATTGCACGATGACAATACTTTGGAGTGGCTCAAAGTATGAATGACTTTGGGTCTCTCTTCACCTGTGCCAGTTCAAGGCTTATGACTCTGAGGTGAAAGGCCCTGTAAACTATTAGCAGCCAGCAGACTTGCAAGGCATTTCTTTCTCTGTGGGACATATTTATTAGGCTGAATGTACTGTGTCATTGAAGCCGACTTCTCTGTCGCTGCAAAGCTGTGCATCTGCGTTCTTCTTACCAAGTGCCAGCCAACATACATCAGGAGCTTCTTACTTACTCTATAGATCGGAGGGCCAGCCATTTCTCTAAATTACAATGGCCAATATTTCATAATGACCATGATTAGGCCCCCCAAAGGAGAGAATGTCTTCATCTTTTTTGGAGACATTGGGTCTGATGTCTTGTTCTTGGCAGCTGCTATCTTATTTGCATTGAAATATTATACCACAAGGGTGAGCATGGTATTTGACCAGAGGAAGAAGAAGAAGAAGAAAAAAAAAAAGCAAGCTCGTCTAAACTAGAACCATTTTTTAAATTTTGCTTTATGGATTCAATTTTGTGATACACAGCGTTTTGTAAGGTCCTTCAGTGAGAATGTACTGTAGTTGAAACCTGGCCTTCAGTTTATGCTGGCACACTGATCTAGCTTTAAAAAAAAAAAAAAAACTTTTCAAAAGCTCATTATCATTTTTCAATCAAGCATCAATCATCGCCTATTGCTCCCAACCTCCTGACCCTGTGATTAAATGCCAGCCCTCCTTCAGCGTTAAGCTCAGTCCCCTCTGCCCTCTTCTTCACATTGGATTAGCTTTCTTTTCTCAGGCTCCCCAGAGCGATCATGCTTCTTTCCGGCATGGTGCTTAGCACTGACCACGCTCAATTATCACTGTTGGCTTTTTTTTTTCTTTTCAAAGACAGACTATGAACTCATCCAGGTCAGGGCCATGTCTGATTTACCTTTATCTCTTCAGCAGTGCTTCGGCAGGCATATGGCAGAGCTCAGTAAATCTTGTGTGGGTGAGTAGACACGTGCATGGTTCCTTCTCGTGATTCAGGTCTTAGCTCAGATACTGGCTCTTCGAGAAAGCCGTGCTTGACCCTCCGGGGTAAACTAGCTGCGCACCCCAGGCAGGCCCTGTTCCATCATCCTGCTTCGTTTTCTTCACTGAAGCTATTCCTCTGAGATTATTTGCTAAGTTGTATATTCTCTGTTTTCCCACGGAATGTGAGCACTGAAAATAGGACCTTGTAGATCTTACTCATTGCTTTAATTCATGCCAGCTCTTGGCACATAGCAGGCCTTTAGTACAGTTTGGTTCAGTGAGGGAGTGAGTTTTCCCTAATTTCCTTCCAGTCCCCAATGGAAAAAGTTAGGGCTGAGTTTCTACCTTTTTTCAGTTTTCTAGACTGTCCTTAGCATTTTATCAGTCGGGTTAAGTGCAGCTTAAATTTAATCATGATTTATATGTTTTGTATTAAACCAACCAGCCAAAAAAAAAACTAGTTGGTAAAGATGGTGCAGGTGGCCCCCTTTTTTTTTTTTTTTTTTAATTTTATTTATTTGAGAGAGGGAGAAGCAGGCTCCCAGCTGAGCAGGGAGACTGACAGGGGGCTCGATCTCAGGACGCTGGGATCATGACCTGAGCCGAAGGCGTATGCTTCAGAGACTGAGCCACCCAGGTGCCGCATGGGTGGCTTTTTTAAAAGGGATACTAGCCATTAATGTTAGTTGTGTCGAGTCACGGGTTTGCAGTGAAATAATCATCCCTTCTGCGTGCCTAGGGAAATCTTGCACCTTCCTGCACCCCTCCACATCTGTACCCCATGTATCTTTTAGTATTTTGCTCCATCCTCATACTGTCCCTTCCCCACTCCCTGCCCATAAAAGCATTCCCCTACTAGGTGCATTATTCTTTCATGCAGCAGCACTTTTGCTGGTAGATATCCGTGTTCTGCAAAGTTCTTTAATGCAGTTTCCCTCAAAAAATGTTTAGATGTGCCCTTTAGATCTTCCCAAGAAGGAAGAAGAAGCAAGCAATGCAACTTTTCTCTTTCTGCTTGATCTTTCTCATGACCCTCTCTGTTTGCAGATAAAGTATTTCATATGTGCTGTCCTTATTAGAGGCACAAACAGCTCAAGTCAGCCTCACCCTAGGAGTTGCACCTAACACCGTAGCTGTGTGCTTGGACATGAGGATTTAATCTGAGGTTCGTAGACCTCCATAGCATTGGCTTCCTAGGGTTACTGGTTAAGGTTTCAGACACTGCTTGAAATTATATGCGAAATTGTGTGCTTCTTTTCAGCTCTGCTTGAGAGAGGCTCTAACAGCTTTTTTTATCCTATTTTCAATCAAGGCCATGGCCCAGTAATTTATAGCGCAGACACTTGAGTAGAAATGGTAGTCATTGAGCCAAGAGAGAGCTAGAACAAACTCCGGTTATTTTTTAATCTAGCACTGCACTAAAGCTAACAAATACATACCATTGTCCAAGCACACTGAGTAATGCTTCTCTGTTTATAATCATAGTTGTACGTAAAATCCGGAAAACTTGGGAAAGCCTGAAAATAAGAATACAAATCACCTACTAATCCTAGCATTCAGAAAGAATATTTTAATACATGTTCTTTTAGTCTTTGGGTGTGTGATATACGTGTGTGACATATACATATACCTATTTTTTAACGGTGAGCTTATATTCTATATACAGTTCTATCCTGCTTTGCACACCTTATATCCATCACTAAATGTTCTTCACAGTTCCCATTTTTCATGGATTCATAATTTTTCATCTTGTTGCTATAACAATATGTTTGCTCAGTCCTCTGTTCTTAGTTCAGATTTTTGTTTCCAAAATTGTTTCAAAAATTGTTCCAAAAAATTGTTTCCAATTTTTACCTTCTTTAAATAAGACTGTGTTGAACATCTTTTTAGATAAATCCTAGTGAGTCTCTCTGATTGTTTCCTGAATACAGACTCTTAATGGTGAGATTATTGGGTTAAAGTCAGCTATAATTTCGAGTCCAGCATTTAGGATTATGTATTGATGTATTTTAGAATGAGAAAGAAAGTTAGTGGGGTCTGACATGAAAATGTGCTCAGGACTAGTTTTATTCTGTTTGGAATCTATGAGTAGCCCCAGACCAAGTTCTCAGTCTTCTTTCTGTGGCTTTCCGTGGTCTCCATTGAATTAACTACCTGATTGCTTCAATCAGTGAATCAGTCACTCTCTCTCTCTCTCTCTGTCTCTCTCTGTTTATCTGTCTCTCTCTCTCTCTCTCTCTCAGTATATGTAACCGTTCCGTGCTCCTTCACATTGCATTACCTAATGCAACACGAGTGCTGTTTTTAATCAAACATTTTGCAATGCAAAATTCTAAAGAATCCCATGTGTTCGGTGACATGTGGATTAGTGACATAGTGTGTGTTAGAATGCTGAGGAAGAAGCCAAAATGTTTCTATTAAAATGCTTAAATCTAGAGATCAAGTACAAAGCAGAATGAATATCACAATGAAAAAATGTGAATTGATGGCATACTGCATTTTTATTACTTGTAGATCCACTTTGCTTAGGATAGTGACTTTAGAATTCACCCCTTCAAAGCCTTTTGCATGATTTTTCTTCATTCTTCCTGTTGGCGAGGTTGGTTGACATTCTCGCTCCCTTTAACCTGGAGGAAGTTAGGTCCAAAGAAGTCCGATCTCTTTCCCACAACTCAGGCTTGTTCATCTCGGTGCTGGAAGGGCAGTGCTTGGCTTGTGTTTGGCTTCCCCTGGTAGCGTAGCTGAGCTATCGATGTCTTCCCTGTGTCCATTTCGTCAGTGAGAAACACGAGTCTTAATCTCAACAGCAGTACTTAAAGAAACCGTATGTATACATTCATTTGGGGGGAAAGTTAATAGTTCTTAGAGGATGTAGAGGTCAGTGATGGCTCTCAAGATTTAGAAGTGCAGTAAAATGTTCTGAAATTTGCCACATTCATCTTACATAAAAAGACAGTATAGGCTTTGTTTATTGTAGTATCTATCGTTGTCTGTGTGTGTTCATAAATAAATAAAGCTTTTCTTGTTGTAGAAGTTACTAAAATAGGTAATAAAACCATCCGTGATCCCGTGAGCCAAAGAACACACTGTTTTGGCATGGAAGCTTCCAGTCTTTGTTTCCAAATGCATATCTATTCCGTTATATTTTTACTTTTTTCATATAAATTGTTGCATACAACCATTACAAAATTTCACCAAGAATAACATTCGCCATTTAGTTCTAGGAGAACATGTTCAGTAGAATAGTTTATGGTCTTGATATTTAAAAGGAAAGAGTTCTCTGCAGTTATTTGGTCAGATTCCAGTCACTAGCAGAGAATTTGCCATTTGTTTTCTCCAAAAGGACATCTTTTTCATAGGGAACTTTGGAAATTCGGGTCCCAACATTTCTTACTTCTATAAATCACACTTAGACCCACACTTTGAATGTACCCTTCCCCATAAAAGTTTTCTGGGACCCCTTTGAAATAGCATTTGCTACCTTCTAGGCTCTAAGAGCAGGTGGTACCATCCATAGACTTTCTCGAAATTTCCTTTCCTTTCTCTGAAGAAAACCGGTGAACCCACGAAGACAGGTGTGGTCTCTTCACCTATGCCTCGTTTGTAGCATGTCACACGATGTATACAACACAAGCATCCTGCTGCCCCTGGGAACCCAAAGTGTGATTTGTCCTGGGAAAACCAGTGTCTTGCTGGCAAGTGTGGGATCATGCTGCTTTCTGTCCCCCATCCAGTGCTAGGTCTTGGAAAATTCTGCTACATGGTGACCTTTTCCGAGTATTTTCCATTAGGTCGCCCAGCTGTTTTCAAACCATCTGAGTAGTTTTGGCTAAAATACACTATAAATTGTAATCAGGAGCTTTGTTCCAGCATTCATATTCATTAGATTTTAAGGTTTAATGACTCTGTGGACTTAAAGCAAATCCTTGATTCTCTTTTTTAAAAAGCACTCGAGTACAGGCTCTCAAGGTTTGACATTTTGAATACTAATTTGTGGCCAGTTTTGGCTCCTATAAAAGGGGTGGCTTTTTAAAAAGAAGGTAGCAACGAAGAACAAATTCCTCTTTAAATTAGAAGAAGTTTTTCTTATTTGTTATAAAATACAACTTGTGGTGCCAATTGATCTGGGATCTTTTGGAATATTGTATGAACTGCTTCCTTGGAGGAAGCGGACTATACCTGTTATCCAGTATGCTGTAGACTGGTTGGTTTTGTTCCATTAATGGAAGGGCCATTAATTAATTAATGTTTATTTTTAGATAACTCTTTTATTGCCTCAGCAAGATATGAATATTGGTGTTCTTGATAAAGAGTTCTAGATTAAGACCAAGTCTGCTTAAGCTAGCCCCTCCAATCCCTGCCCCTCCTTGCTCACCAGAAATAGCCCAGTCATCAGTTTGGTGTGGACAGTCATGGAGAGCAGACCCTGTGCATGTGTTTGAGTGTCTTTTACACCTGTCTCCTCCTGTACCTGCCATTCTGCAGCGTGCTGCTTGCATTCAACATTGTGTTTTGGAAACTGTCCATGTTACACACAGAGATAGCTCATCCCTTTTAACCTCTGCAGACTGCCTTATAGGTTGGCTGTTCCATCGTTTATTTAGAACCTCTAGCCCTTTCCCGGTTTCCTTTATACCAACAATGCTGCAGTGAGCATTCTTGTACCTGCATCTTTCAACGGGCGAGCATTTCTCTCTGATAGAGAAAGAAAAGTACCTTTATTTTATACGTGAAATCTTAAGAGACAGGGATTTTAAGATGGTCAGGTTTTTTTTTTTTTTTTTAAGATGTATTTATTCTTAGAGAGAGAGCAAGGGGGAGGGACAGAGGGAGAGGAAGAGAGAGTCCTTAGCAGACATGGAGCCTAATGTGGGGCTTGATCTCACAACCCTGAGATCCCTACCTGAGCCAAAACCAAGAGTCTGACACTTAACTGACTGTGCCATCCAGGTGCCCCTAAGATGGTCAGCTTTATACATGATAAGCAGAATACAGATCGAAGCTATTTTCCCTGACTCCCCCTACCTACTTGGAGATTCTGGACACATTTTTTATAGAGGGTCACTGGAATCCTCGGTGAAGTCAAGTCTGGTAATAGCTAACCACAGTGAAATGTTGCTTCTTACAGTTAGCTAAGAAGGTCAGTCTGAATTAGGAAAATCTGAATTCAAAGACGTAATATTATACAATTTTGAAGTCTGTACAGTGACCAACGCTAATATAAGTTAATAAAATTACCTGAGGGAATCACATTAATGAACACATAAAAAGCACCTAATAATTTTAAAAGAATAATGGCACAACTAAATTGCTCAACACAGTTATTCTCATCCATAGGTAAAATAGTTCCCCTACAACGGTTTCTGTATTAGCATGTTGGGCAAATGACTTTCCCTAGTTAGAGGAAGGTGACCGTAACCACTTCCTTTCTGAATGGTGTAAATTCGCAAAGTAAGGTGTCATGGTTGACATTTGAGGGGCCTACTCTGTGCCAGGTTTGAGGCTTTCCAGTCTGTTGTCCTCATTGTCCAAATGGTCCTAATCCTGTGAGGCGAGCCTGAGTATCTCCAGTTCATAAACTGAGGCACTGAAGCAACCCACTCAAGGCTGCCTGAGTTCGCCCAGCTTGAAAGAGTAATACCCATAGTCTCCCTAGATGTGGTCCTCAGACCTCCTGTCAGAATCTCCCAGAAGATTTGTACATACTGAGGGGGGCCCAGGAGTCTGCACTTTTAACAATTCTCCAAGTTCTCCATATGTACTCGGAAGTCTGAGAGCCCCTTGGCCAGACCATGGTGACCTCGTTTTGGTGATGAGATGAGCCTTGCCAGAAGAGTGTCCTCAGTGCCTCTGGGGACGAGTAATCCATGGCAAGTCATGCCTCACTTGCAGTGGGCACGTTAGCAGTGCTCCTCTGGTGGCTTCCTCCTACTCACCCACTTCCGTTGCCTCGTGTTACTTGTGCTGAACTTAGCACAGCTCACGGTTTGACAAGTCACTTCCCAAAGCATCGAAATCATCACACTACAGAGGGATCATTTTCTAAAAAAGGTTCAAGTTGCCAGTGCAAAATCATCAGATCCCAAGTCTATATCTTTTGTGCCCAATGCAGCTGGAATTTGCATTTCTCATGCTAACCCTCGCTCAAACCAAAAATAACAAATAAATAAAAAATGAGAGGGCAGCTTGCAGAAATGATTACCTTTGAAACACCATTATATGCTTTTATTTTTCCTTTCTAGCCCTCTTTTGCTGCACTCCCCTGTTGGCAGATTTCCCATATGGCTGCCCCTAATCGCTGCTGACTTTTCTAGAAGTGTGAGGCAATCACCAGCCCCTTCCAGCTCTCACCCTCCCATGAAGGACAGGGTTCTGGAAGAGCCCACTAGGATCAGTGAATACCTTTTTCTCCTCTGCCTTTCTCATCTTCTCTCAGCTCCATGAAATTTGTCACTCACTCCCCAACAATCTGCTTTCCCCTTAAGGGTCTGACCCCAGCTAGCATCGTTTCCAAGCTAAATAGGAATGTGCTTGGATGACTGACATGCACAGAGAGGTGTGCCCATGATCTGGAGGGGGGGTCCTCCACCAAGTTGAATTTGTGTTCTCTGCTGGCAAAAGAGCATCCGTCTTTGTTTTGGTGTTCAGCTCATCCAAATAAAGAAGGCATTTCCTCTCCTGAAAAGCAGAGGGGGGGAAAAAAGGAAAGAAACGACCCAAAAAAAAAAAAAAAGGAAAGAAAAATTTAATTTTAACCATGTACTCCTCTGCAACTAAATATACACCCCTTCCTCTGTCCTGATTGGTCCGCTTCAATTGACAAGTGGATCGTGTGGAAAGGAAATATCCTGGACTTAATTGTAGGTTAAGTCTCTCTTAATCCAGAAGAGCATTTGAGATTCTGTCCAAGTGTTCAATTTCCCAGGCCGCTGAGGTCTGTGAATTTCTTTTCCCAGCCTCCAGGCTGCTGCAGTACAAGCCAGCATAGCTAATGCAGATAGATCTCCTGCCTCTCGCTCTCCTCCTCCCTCTGCTTTGATTCGATATGAACAGCCTGGTAACTCCGATGCTGGGGAGAAATCTGACATAACTCTGCAGATGGCTAGGTTGCCATGAAACACCTGGGGATTGTTCTTTAAGGAAAAGGTAACATTTATATGCTAATGATTTCTTCCCCTCTTCCTTCCTTGTTGCATTTTTTCCAGGGTTGCCAGTTCCCAAGAAGAGCCCAAAGTCGGTAAGGACTTATCAGTTACTTGGTTCTTGTTTGGGGGGGAGGGGGACTGGTGGTGGGAAGGGACGCTGCCTGGCTTGACTTCATGAAATGTGTTTTAGAGTAGGTGGGGGAGACAGTAGCCTGGGCTCATTTTATTAAGTTCTGGGGGTCTGTTTGATAGAGAAGGTATTGGGTTTATCTTTAACTGTCTAGTGATTTGTGGGCAGGCTGCAGAAGCCAGGTTAAAGAATGCATGTTTGGAATCTTCTCTGTATAAATGCATTACAACTCTCGTTCAAATGGATGAGTTTCTTCGCTGGTTTAACTTGATACAAATGCTATTGTTTCCTTTGGGAGGGGGGTGGGGAAAAGCGCCACCTGCTTCCTGAGTAGGGTTGCTCTTAACTGGTGTTTCCATTCGTTCACATGGGCAGATTCTCTCCCTGAGCTTTCTTATGCATTGGATGATGAATTATTTACAAAATTAAAAAGCCTGCAGGTTTAAAGAAGAATTGCTCTGCCCCGTATATATATCCATGCTCACATGGAACAATGTTCACTGCCCCAGCACTGAGAATAAGACATTTCCTTGCTGTCGAAATGTCCTTTGTTGTTTTGCTAGCTTTAGCAGCATTATGCTGCAGGTATAGGATTCTTTAAAAAAAAAAAAAAAATCAATGTTTTGCTGTCCTTTCTAATCTGGTTTCCCTGAAGATGCATTACCTAGTTGACATGTTAGCTAATAGCTTAGAGGCTGTGGTGTTTTGCTTGGTGGTGTGAGCTTCTGCTCCCAGGGCACTGACAACAAATTAAAATGCTACTTAAAAACTCAAAATCTGGAACTATGATGCCTGTAAAATTGATCCGGGAGAAAGAAGCTTCCCCATTCACTAACGTTAGGATAAAGAGGGGTACTTCCACGTGGCTTAGACTATTGGGGGGTGGGAAAATTTACAGCTTTCTGCCACCCGGGAAAGGAGAACCTTTAAAACTTTGCAGCTCACGGGGGCTGCAGCAGGATTCTTTCCACCTGTCTGCAAGCCTGGCGGCGAGAGGCAGAAGTTTATTACGGAGATGAGAGAGGGAGCTTCCTGCGTTCTTAAGCTCTGCTCCTAAGTTGTCCAAAGAGAAAAACCTGCAATAATTGATGGGACCCCAATGGCACAGGGCTGTGGCGACTGGAACATGTGACTCTAGGGCTGCTTTCCTTGTCAGTTTGTGTTAACGTTTCAGCTGAAAAGTGCTGGTAGGTGTTCACATCGGAACCACGGAGATGCCAACGCACGCTTGTGTGTGTGTGTGTGTGTGTGTGTGTGTGTGTGTGTACATGCACGCACATGGCACATGTGTGTCCTCGTCCCTGGGTCATAGTGAGAAAACTGTTCAGCCTTCAGAAAAAGAGAAGCAGATGTGGAAGATGTGTCACATGAGCTTCAGTTAGCCAGGCTTTTTTCTCCCGCACCCTCAAGTGTGCTGTGTGATGCACGGACTTCTTTTACACACCCCACGGGAATGGAGTCTTCACAAGGAACATCCTGGGGGCAAGATAGCAGTTTTGCACGGGGAGCATGACATCAAGTAGCAAGACGTTCTTTTCGGGTTTGCATCCTGTTTGAACTTGGCTGAAGGATTTTTGTGGATTTCATCTGCATCTTTTCTTCCCCAAAGTGTTTTGGAATTCACTGCTGAACTTGAAGGGTACCAAACAGGTATAGAGCCTGTATTCACTAAGTCAGTTAAGAGAATTCCCTATGACAGTTTATTTTTGTAGAAGCCGTGTCATTAGCAAGCAGCAAGCCAATTACTCCGGCTGCATTCCTAGGAAAAAAAGCTTTCTTAACTGCTTTGCCCACAGTCTGCTGGCTCTTAATTACCACAAGCTAAGAGACTGGTGTGTTGCCGGGTTTGGAAAGAGCAAGCCCCCCAGCCTGGGGCTTGTCCATACCTGATTTCTGTGTCAGGACGGGGATGATGGTTTTCACAGCATTGCTGGCACACTCTGGCAGCTGCTGTACAGAATTGGGGACTATCAGCCAAGGTCTGCTATTGTCAGTAGAGCATGGCTAACATCTGTGATCCGTGGGAGCTCTGTACAGGTGGGTTGAAAGCTGGTTCCCTTCCCCAGTTTGAATTTTGATGATGTCCTGCCAGAGAGACAGATGATGATGGGATTTCTCTGGTGGGGTCGAGGGGAATCCATGGGCAAGCTGGATGTCATGGTTCCCATATAATGGCAAATAGGGTTAGTTGTACAGGCTATGTAATGAATGCGCTCGGATTGTGCCCGGGTTGTAATATGCTGAGATTCACCTTTAGTTCTGTGAATATACTGTCTTAACCCAGGACCATGTTTCTTCTCTTAGCGGCTCCTGACATTGTTGGCTGGCTCATGTGACTGACAGCTTCCTTTTGCCCTCATACTTTTTTTTTTTTTTTTTTTTTTTTTTTTTTTTTTTTTTTTTTTTACTGTTTTCAATAATTAAGTAGTTGGGTTTTTATTAGAACAAAGGGACTTTCTGATCTTGTTTCCCCTCTTGGGCAGCCTCTAAGCTTACTCTTCATAAGCAGTTTATCTACTAGATTTAGTTTAGCTGTGGAGGTTATGGGTTCTATACTCATTGGGAACAATGGCGGTGTCTTCATAACATGTTATTAATTTAATACCTGGACAGCCATAACATTAGGAATATTTTTTGCCAAATGGCAGAGACAAAAATAAGACCTATTTGCTGTCAGGTTTTAGACCTTGCGAGGAAACTGATTCTGAGGCCCAGTTAATCATCCTGACTGGAAACTTATTTAACTGAGCTCTCATTCTGAATCACACATGAGGATTTTGTGAATAAGAATTTTAAAACTCCAGGGGCCTCTGGCAGGCTCAGTTAGTAGAGCATGCAACTCCTGATCCCGGGATTGTGAGTTCGAGCCCCATGTTGGGTGTAGAGATTACTAAAAAAATAATAAACTAAAGAAAAAGAGAGAGAATTTAAAATATTAAATGTACACCAAACCCTGAATTTTAAGTCGTCATTCGCTTCTGTTTTCTCACTAGTTCATTTCCGAACTATTACTTCCCTTTCTCCCTTCCTTCATCAGTCCATCTATCCATCCATTTATATAGCAATTAGTATCAAAAATCTAGTAAGTGTCAGATTTGGCGTGAGGCACTGGAAATACTATGGTAAATACGTTGGTCATGTGCCTTTCTTCGTGGAGCTTACAAACAAATGATGTTTTGATTGCTTCTTTGAAAAGAAAGGACTCATCGTCTCAAATCACCATAATTTTTATGCACTTGTTTCAGTAACATGTATTTAATGAGTATCTTCTCTATGCCAGACTCAGCGCCACTATACGACAGGATCTATCACGGAAAACATTCCTGTCCTCATGCGGCTGGGGAGAGACAAACAGTAGCCATACAAACAAGCAGATCTGTGCAGATCCTCTTCACGGGCATAAAGTCTGAAACTTTCGCAAGTTCCAAAAGCAGAAAGATAGGGGCACCTGGGTGCCTCATTCGGTTAAGTGTCCGACTCTTGATCTCAGCTCAGGTCTTGATCTCAGGCTGTGAGTTCAAGCCTTACACTGGGCTCCATGCTGGGCGTGGCACCTACTTTAAAAAATATAAATAATAAAAATAAAAATAAAAAGCAGAAAGATCATGTAGAACCAGGGACATACATAATGAAAATCACTCAGCTCTTAATTACAATAACATAAGTTAAATAGTCCTGCAAAGCCAGAGAAAAGACCAAAGGTTGAGATGCTGTGATCGAGCTATGGAATTTTTCCGAGTTCCCCAGCAGCCTGAGCAATGTAGGAAACCATATATACTTAGCTGTTACTGTCAGATCAAAGAAAGCATTTCATATTCATAAAAGAGACAAAATTTTCCCAGTTAAGTAAAAGACTTCTTAAAGAAGGTTTTCATATAGGGGACGCCAAATATTGGAAAGACCAAGGAAGCCCGTTCTCTTCACCGAACTGTTTGCAGCAAATGCAGCAAGCTGAAAGGGAGCAATAGTGACAGATTTCTCTTCTATCGTCCTCTGTTCCTTTTCCCCAGAAGGGATCCTAAGGACATTGCTGAGAACCAGTTGTTAAGAGATGTGAGGGAGGGATCTCTGACTGTGCCCGGTCAGTGAGCCCAGCCTGACTCACTGAGTTTTATGTATCCTGCCTGTTTCTCAAACTCCCCTGGTTGTCGTAGCACCTCAGAGCTTGTCCCACAACTTGTCCCACAACTAGGCAAAAGTACAAGTCGTCAAAGCTCCTGTAGGCTCCCAGGAGAAGCAGGGAGTGGTAGAGGGAAGAAGGACTAGGATTGTTTCCGTAAATCTCCTTGCCCCTCAACTTCTCACGGCGACCCATACCCTCAACCCCCTGGAGCCTAGAAAATAGACTTTGCTTTTGTATTAGATTTCTTTAAAACATTCCGTGTGAACCAAAATTCATTTTCATATCCAGTTGCTACTCTTCTTCTCCATTAATTCCTCTCCTCTGCCCTTTTAGAAGAGATTATTTGACGTAGACCCATAAATGATAAAAGAAAGAGACGAGGACCATCCTCTGCTTTGGCTTGGATTTGAGTCTCTGATTTTTGCACAACCTTTAATGACATTGGCCTAATATCTCATCAGCACTTGGACTTTTTCCTGTTGTCCATGTAAATCACTGCAGTGGCCTTCAGTCTTGGCAGATAAGTGAACTGTAAATAATTTTGCTTTAAAATGGATCGATTTGTCATTTTTAAGCCACATGAATTCTTTTCATCATTTAAGCTCCTAAGTGCTGTTAATATTTTCAGCTCACTTTATAAGTACCTTCATTTTGAAATCATTCCGTGAAATACTGATGAGTTGATTTTTTTTTTTCCCATTTCCATTTATAAAAACCACTGCATCTTCCCGATTTCCTTGGCCTGTCAATAGTTAAGAAATCATTCGTGCTGGGAGATTGGTACGGTTTTATTTTAAAAGGTCTTATGACACAAGTTTATGGCTGTGTGTGGCCAAGGACTTTTATGGGGTTTTGAAAATTGAGCCCATTTCTTTCGTCCTAGTCAACTGATCTGATATTTAAAAATAAAAATCTTCCTTCACAAAGATCTGAATAGTGGCAGGAGCTCGCATTGGAAATATCCATCTCGATACGTGGCACATCTTTCCAACTAGTTGCTCAAGCTGGAGAGCTGGGAGGTGGAAATCCCTGTTTCCAAGAGGTCCTCCCCTCCCTCCTCCTTTTGTCTGCCCTCCACTCATCATTCAGCAATGCCTATTGAATCTGAACCAAAATGTCTTTGACTTCACTTGTCCCCCCTCTTCCTCACTGCTCTTCCCTAGTGTAAACCACCTTGCGTCCCTCACATAGACCGCACAGGAGCCTCCTGACCGGCTCCCTGCTTTGACTCCTGTCCACACCCACCTATTCACCCTTCACTAATCAGACCAAACTTTCTAGAAGTCACTTGGCTCCTGGCACATCTCTGCTTTAAATTCATTAGTGAATTTCTCCTCCCCTGAACTAAGAATGAGTCCCAAACTCTTGGAAGTAGTTCGCAAAGCCCTTGCCGTATCTGGTCTCCAGGCTCATCTCACGCCACCCTCCTCCCCTGCTGTGTCACTCCGCCTTCTCTCTGTTCTTCAGACAGTCCAAACTCATTTCTGCTTTGAGGACTGAGCATGGGCTACTTCCATTGATGGCCTGTTCTTCCAGAAGCCTCTCCCTATCACCTATCTAAAAAACATTGCAATATGTTGTTATCAAACTGCTATGATTATTTGATTAATATCCATCTCACACACACACCCCCCTCTAAGTATGCAAGACTTTAGGTGCCATCTCTTCCTTTCTTATCCATTGTATCCCTGTGAATCCGGCTCATAGGAACTCATCAGTATGTATTTATTGGATGAGTGAATAAACGCAATGTGGGTAGTTACTTAAGGGGGCCTAGTCCGGATGCTCTGTCATTTGTGTGCTGGGTGCTTGCACGGTGCTAGTATGCATAGAATAACAGGCTTGAAAATGTATCTCTAACTACAGATACTTTTCTTTGGGCCAGTTTCTGACTTAGAAAAATGAGGAGAAGGACAGTCCCATCAGATGCAACTCTGATCCGGTGGTATAACGAGTTAAGAAGCGAATTTGTTCTCATGGGCCAGGTCTTCCCTGGGAGGTAATCCAGGCTGCCGTAAAGGGGACGTGTTGACCTTCGTTTGCGAGATACATAAACCTGACTTTTCTCCTGGATAGTTCTGGGCTCTAATGGGATAAAAGACCACATCACAGCTAATTAGCATGCTCACAGAAAACGAAAAGGAATATTTTGAACTTTTGCACAAACACACAGAGCATAGCTTCAAAAAACTTAAGAGTACCAAGATATTAAATATAGAATGCATCTTCAAATTAAGTAGTTTTCATAATTGAACTTAGGAAGAAACAGAAAGTGAGGTTACATCTTACCAGGGGAAAATCCAAACAGCTACCAGATTAGTGTGCATTAGCCCATTAGTGTGGGTCAGAATGTGTCATTTAGTGACAGCGTTAGTGGGGGCATCGTTTTTCGAGCATATTCTCAGGGTGCTGCCTTACTTTTATTTTCCAAATTTAGGAACAAAGTTTAGATGGCATTTAGAAGGGATGCAGAAATGCAGTTTCAGAGACAGTTTTACAAACTCATTCCACATTCTGTCATTTTGTGTCAGATTGGACCAAAGTGAGTCATTTATTGGGAGGTGAGAAAGGGTGTTCAAATTTGAAAAATGGCCCGAGCCATTTCTGGTAGACTTCATTTGCATACTCTGGTAGTGGCAAAGCTGTGTCTTCAGTTAAACCCCAGTTTCCCAGGTCCTCCGTGTCAAAGATTTGTTACGGTGGGACAGCAATCAGAGGGTCTTGGGAAGCCTTGAGGTGGCAGACAGAACCTGTGCACACGCATTTGTGGGCATGTGGGTGAAAGCACGTGTGCAGTCTCTGCGGGAGAAAAGTCCAGCCCGTTATCGGATTCTGCCAGTGGGGCAAGGTTGCCAGGAAGAAAATTTTCTCCAATTCAGAAAGAGGGAGTGAGTGGCCGAGGTTATAGCTCATTTTCCAGGGATGACAGAGTGACCCCGGGAAAGAAGAGCATGACGTTCGCTCAGGTAACCCTGCAGTGCAACTCTCTGTGGATCCTGGGGAGGCTTTGGGAAGGGGAGTCTCAACACGAGGGAGCCTGAAGCTGCAGGAGTGGTGACTGACTAACTGTGAAATGAATTTAGTGTCAGTGGATCAATCCCACAATCTGTCATTTGCTACTCATTTGAGGAACTAAAGTGGGCATTTGAATGGAGGGATGCAATTCTCTGGGTGAACTCAGAAGTCCTTTACCTGTTGAATTATTTGCTTTTATATTTAAACTATCTTTTCTCCTCCTTTTCTGAGAGGAGACCAAAAACAAGACATGACCAAAATGTAAAAAAGAAGGGCACCTGGCTGGCTCAGTCGGTGGAGTGTGCAACTCTTGGTCTCAGGGTTGTGAGTTCAAGCCCCACACTGGGAGTAGAGACTACTTAAAAATACAATCCTAAAAAAAAATGTAAAAAATAGAAAGTAACGTTCTCTATTAATTCTCCTTACCAAGGTTTATTTAAAAACAGAAATAGCTTTCAATTTTGTCTTGATTATAACCGGCATTATCTATACATTATAAAAAGTAGACAATACAGGAAAGTATAAGGGGGGGAGAAAGGCACCCTGAATCCCATTTTTTTTCTTTCAATGCTAGTGTGTGTGCACACACCAAAAATGGGCTGATGCTGCATGTGCTTATTTATAATGGAGACCCTTGTAAAGACCACAGTGAAGAGAAACAGATTTCCACCCACATGCAAAAGAGAGTGGGGGATGTATCTGTCATGAACATTTTCTGATTCTGAAAGTCTTTAGCATGTCTCCAGGGGAAGCAAGAAGGCAGCTAGTGAACTTCCTGGGGAAGAAATCGGAGAGCTGGCCCCAAAAGCTGAGTTTGCTGTTAGGGAGGACTGTTGGAAGTTAGCAGAACCAGGTTTTATTCCAAGTCTTTGGAGTTCTAATCCATCCAGGTCCAATCTGAGCATTTCATCCTCAAAAGGGAACAGTGGTGATATGGGGGATGGTGGTGGCTGTCCCTGCCCAAAACTCAGCGTATTTTTCTGGCACCTTCACCAGAGTATGTGGTCCCCTGGAGTCTGAGCGAATTGAGCCTCTCCTAGTTCTACCAAGACCTCCTTGCTAGTTTAGAATATGGGCCTCAAATTTCTCCTGCAGGCACACCAAATACAATTTTAGGTGGTCTATCTTGCCTTCGTTAAGTACGTACCCAGTTTTCCTCAACTTTGAAACCTTGCCAAAATCCATACTCACATCTGTAATCTGTAATAGTCAGGGGTAAATGAAGTTTTTGTCCTCCTCGGCTTTGCTTCAGATGCTTACTTCAGAGCAAAGGCTAGAAGGGAGGGAGTCAAGGGGCTGATATTTAAACGAAGGGGACCTTGAAAATTTCCATGTAGATGGGAAGTGAAAGGTGAAGGATACCTGCAGACAGAGTGAGGAATGCTTTTGATAGGATTGATTGTAAGACCAAGGGGAAGATTTTGATGTTATACGGAACTTGAAGGAACTGAAGTGCTCTGGGTCAAAGATCTTATAAACCACGTAAAAAGCATACGCTGTGTAGGTTCTGTAAGAGACGACGGAGATACCCCTTCTTGTCCCTTTACGATGCTCTTAAGCAGATAAGTGTAGGGACATAGTATCTATTAAGTGAGAGGCAGGATTCCAGAGTTTTTCTTTTGAATGGGGGAAACGAAATACCTGGGCTTACCAGCAACTTTTATTCAAGAAAATAAGAACTGAACTTATTTCATATCCTACCAGGTATTTTTCCTCCCACTAGGTTTTGCTCTCCATTCAATCAACATTCAAAGAAAGAGCATTTCATAAAATAGGAAGGGTCTTTTGCTGAGCAGGTTTTAAGGAACAGGAACCTGCTTATTCTATTGAAATTTCATGAAACCCTTTCCCTTTGAAAACTGCTTGGACTTTGGACAGGTTGCAAATCTAACAAGGCTGACCTCCAGAGGTCAACCCATATATAAAGTTTGATCTTGATTTTTTAAGCAACAGCAGTGTCAGGAGATCAAGAGGTGAAATGCACAATTGATTAGCTAAGAATTACGGAAGCTCTTCATATGATAATTACTTATATGCTTATAAGTGCCAGTGCACACAGAATGCTAGGCATGATTTTTTTTTAAAGATCTCATCCCTTCCCCTTATAGTGTAGAAGGACTTCTGGCAAACCTTCTCATAAAAGTTGGGCATTTTATTATCGAAAGATATAAAATGAGAAGTCCCCAGGAACGTTTTTAGCCCTGGTGGTATTTCTTCTGGCTGTTAGAGCCTTACATTTAAATCACCCCTGGTATTTTGTCTCAACATATTTTGTCAAAAACATGAGGATGTTGAAGTGATTGATACATGTCGTATCGCTCCCCTGAACTTCAAACTCATGTACCCAGTTGCTATTTAGACATCTCCAGATGGATGTCTAATAGCTCAAATTTATAAGCCCAGAACTGAATGCTTCCAGCTTCAAGGACCCAAGTAATCACCCCATCATCTCTCCCATATCAGTAAAAGGTGACGTCAGTCTTTGAGTTGGATCAGCCACTCTTCTCCCTACTTTGAAGCCATCCTTGGTTCCTTTCTCTCATAGCTCCCATGCAACTTATTAACCAATCCCTTGGTTCGACCTTCAGGATGTGTCCAGAATCTGACCGCTTCTCTCCATCTCTGTCACATTACCCTGGGCCAAGCCATCACCCTCTCTAACCTAAGTAATTAGAGCAATCTCCTAAGGTCTCCCCACTTCTATCCTTGCCTTAGGACCTTTTAAAACAACAACAGTGACAAAAATAAGGATGCTAAATTGATACATCTTGTAATACACGTGCCCACTGTCTTAGCTGGGAACCTATGATGAAAATTGGATTTGTTTTCCACTACAGCCCAGAGAGCAATATGGTTTGTGATTATGTCTTTCCATCTGGCCCGCCCCTCTCTCTGTCTGCCAGTCACCTGGGGATTTATCTGCATACAGCATTAGCTGGAGAAAGATGGAAGCCAAAATGTTGTTGATATATTTATGTATGTGTGTGTAGACGTGCTGAACAGAAACTAGCTGATGGAAACACCCACTCAGAGAACCAATAACAATCTTCTCTCCTTGCTTCTCTCCCTCGCTCGCTTTCAGCAACCGCTGGAAAGAAAAGACAGCCAGAATAGTTCTCAGCACAGCGTTTCCAGCCACCGGAGCCTGCACACGGCCTCCCCAAGCCACAGCACACAGGTGCTCCCCGAGTACCCACCTGCAGAGGCCCCCGCTCCAGATCAAACCGACAGCTCTGGGCAGAAAAAACCAGATCCTTTTAAAATCTGGGCCCAGTCCAGGAGCATGTATGAAAACCGACGTGAGTAGCACCCTGACTCCTATCTTCCCCAGACCCCTGCCCAAGGCTCCAGCTGTCTCTTGAGGCTTCTTGAAAATAGATTTTCAGTGTATAAACAGGGTAGAGGTAAATCACAGTGCGAGGCGAAAGCTTCTCAGAATAGTGATAGAATCTGCTGGATGTTCATGAAGGATCCGTTATGTGTTCAGTTTGGGGTGGGCAAGATGGGGATGGTGGTCAAATAAAGGGACTGAATAAAAACGGATTTATTTTTCCCTTCAGTTAAAAGAAGTGGCAGATAAGAGCTGCTGTCTCATTAGCTCTTCCCCGTGTAGACTGTGGCATGTTCTCGTGAAACAGCTCTGATGTACGCTAGAACATAAATATAATTGGTTTGGATTGCAGGAGTAATGAGAAGAGATTAAATGCTTTCTAGTTTTTAAGAATACTAGTCATTTTTTTTTTATCATCATTCTTTTTAAACATTCCCCTTAGAAAGGAAAAAAAAAAGCAGTGAGTGGTTTGCGCTTTAATTATTTATACTCTGGTTAAGTGTGTTCCTTCGGCTTCACCTTTTCGATAAATATCAACTAATGATGGCATACGTCGTAACTTTTTGGCCCTTATAAACCTAACATTGCCTTCTTGTTTTATTTCTTACTTTTTATTATGAAATGATTCCAAAGACTGTCCACGGTAAATTATAATCATTTATCCTACCGTTATCAACGGAAGCTCCCCAGGTGCTTGAATCTTAGGGGATGCAGACGAACCCCCACTTGGGTGGATGCTATTACTGACATTTTCTCATGAGTACGAATGATTGGTCAGGATGAGTCCACTCTGGAGGTGGGACGTGCACTTCATTTTCTCTTTGAGGCGTGGGATTGGAGAGACTGTTTAATGAGGTTTGGTGAAGGGTTTGATTAAAAGTAGAAGAGAGAAGAGAATCATTCTGCCTATCCTCTTTGTGCCCCCCCAGCCCCCAGCCCCAGCACAAGTTTTGCTAATGGCCACAGCCATGCTTGTTTCTCAGGCAAAGCCCCCATAACCCCACCGTCTTGCCCGCCCACTCAGACTTGGCTATGAAGCCTTTCCTTTGCCGTCTGGAGCAAGGCCAGCATCCCTGCATGAGGAGGAAAGTTGGCCACATTACTGGGTGAACTTCAGCAGTTAGGGGGCACGAGGCAAGTCTGGAGTCATGATGATTACCAAATTTTGGAAGTCACTCAGGAGTCCCTCCATCCTTTTCCTCCTCAAGGGAGAAATATCATTGCCTTCTTATTCTAACAGTGTGGAGGATTAAATAAGCGGTTGTGGCTAAGGGTTCACTATGCTGACAAAAGCCAGATAATTTGAGTAGGAATTTATTTAGTCCCCAGTCTAGAAAGACCCCCTAGAGTATGCCTGAGGCCAGGTCAGAGGAAATGAAGTTCCATGTGGAACGTCCCTCGTAAGCATGAGTTGCTAAGTATGAACCTGGGGTCTGTTCTCACTGTGTCTTCTCACTAATTGTAGTGATTTCATTGAACAAATGTTTTCCAAAGAGGGATATCTTCACATTTCTTTTCACATTTCTCTCTAACCATGTGGCTCCTCCAATCAATGGCCCAACTTCAGTTGATGTTGAGATATTGCTTTATTGACCAAGCTCCTGCTTTTCTCAATGCAGTACACATTTATGACTTTCTCATGTGTGAATCTTTTTTGTGATAAAATATTTCGTGTTCTGAAATGCTGGTGGGGCATCGCGGATGGACAGACCATCCTCAGGCATCCATTTAATAGGAGACTCCCGCTCAAATGCCATTTTCACCTCAATGGAAGCAAAATTCCTTAAGAATTTGGTATTGACTCCAATTTTCCAAAAAGTTGTGTTTTTTTTTTTTTTTTGTTTTGTTTTCTTTAACCAGAAACAAAAAGTAAACTATTCTTACCCCACAGCTAGCTGCTTATTTTTAAGCATCGGAATTATTCAGGTGGCTGCCAAACCGAAATCTTTGGAACGGGGCCAGTTTTGTCTTCACTTTCTATAACATGTATGGATTAGGATCCAGCAGCACAAATGAGAATCCATTTCTTTTTGGTGATCGGAGACTCCATAATTGAGTGATCGTAGCAACCTAATTGATGTTAAGATTCACATGGATTTCTCCCTCACCACTCAATGAGGGTAATGATGAGACTTTTCTCCCCAATGGTAATTATTTGGTCTCTGTCAGAGATTTTCTCCTTTCACAGTACCTGCAAATGAACCTACATCAATCTTGTCTTTTAATCAGGATTTTGCTTTATCCCAGATCCATCTCTCCCGTTGCCTTAGGTTGTTTTTTATCTTGTCTTTTGCAGGGGGAGGGGGGGTGGAAGAGAGCATGTAACCTTGTTAGATGTGATTCCCTGCCCTTCCCCCAAGACATACCGACCATCATACTCCAGGAAAAAACAGGGAAGTTGAAGTCAAGAATAACACTTCAAATGGACCCATGTTATCCTCTTTTTATTTTGAAAATATATTTGTCTTATATTTCATTTTATTGTGAAAGGCAGAGTGAAGATTAACACCATCCCTGATCAGATTCCTTCACATGGTCTAAATGCTGTGCAAAATACATATTCTCGAAGGGCTATCTGTCAAAACACCAGTGTCAGAATGAATCAATATGAATTGCAGATGTGTTAATAAATCCCTTTGAAGGGCTTAAATGTTTAATTAAAAACAAAGGCAAGCATGGAAGTCCTTTAAAAGCCATGTTGCCTGCTTTGTCTTTTCTCTAGGAACATATCAATTGCTCACATGTCTTTAAAAATGACACTGATGCAGTCTTATTAGTAAATGTTCAGGAAGACCAGCTGGCATATACTAGTGTGTACTACAAAAGAAAGTCTGAAGCTGGCCGTTGACACAGCACCTGTTCACAAAATAGTTTGGAAAGGAAAAAGTCAAAGCTATTTTACCAATGTTGTAAACCTGTCCTATTTGGGAGAAACATACTTACACATTGGGAATCGGTCAGTGGGATCCTTTATTGTGAGTTTAAGGACGTTGGTTGTACTTCTAGATTTTAAGAGCTGTTATGACAGTTCTTATTCGTGTTTTGTTCAGTTCTTGGCCAGATTGGATGATTTGTGTCTCTAAATAAAACACTACTTTGGGGGTGCCTGGGTGTTAGCATCAGTCTGTTAAGCATCCAACTCTTAATTTCGGACTGGGTTTGAGATCGAGCCCTGTGTCGGGCTCCGCACTGAGTGGGCGTTGAGCCTGCTTGAGATGCTCTCTCTTCCTCTCCCTCTGCCCCTCCCCCTCCCTCTCTCTACCTTAAAAAAAAAAAAAGACTACTTTGGTTGAATTGCCAAGAGAATTCGTCTGAACAGGTATTAGTGCAAGAATGAATTCCACTGGGAATCTGATACTTCTTTAAATAAATGCTCTAGTGTGGCAGTCACAGAAGTATACTTAATTTCTTTTTTTTCAAAAGGAAGTCAGGGTTTAGACAAACCTAAAGTTCATGACATGATCAAAACAAGGTCATATGAAAATGCGTACTTTAGAGTATAATTAAATATGAAGAGTCTAAGATGGTAATGGTGGTTGTATGAAATTCTCAGAGGAACAACTCTAAATACCAGCTTTTTGACAAGAAAAGCACCGTGAAAAAAAGGAAAAAAAAAAAGAAAGCCCGAAATCAAACTATAGTCTTTTAAAATCCACAGCAGCCATGACCTTTACTGTGAAAGCATAACTGCACGTTCCTTATCAATCAAAACTAAATTACAATGAAAGCACATACATTAAGCTTTGCAAAATTGTGAAATTAATATTCCAGCCATGTCGCCTTCGCCTGCTTCGGGATTGAGCAAGGGGGAAAGAGAAAGAGAGATCAATTCCACGAGTTTTGGAGAATGTCAGAGTAAGGATCCGCTGAAAACTTTTATTTCTCCATTATTATTCATACTGTTTGATGTTGCCATTGGTCCCGGGGTGGGGGGGGGGCTGGGGAAAAACTCAGAAAAGGGAGGGAAGAAAGAGAAGTGCCATGAACAGAAGTGTTATGGTGCCCTTGTTGACCAAGCACAGAGCAAAGACAGGATAAAATAAAAAGCGATGGGCACATTTTATCTAAGTCTGGAAATTTGTGTCTGTAGTAATGGAGACACCAGGAGGTTTCTCTGCAAACCTGGTGATTCCATTCTTTGTAATTATCAAAGGAAGTCTTTTGACTGCTTTGTTGAGTTGTCCCTGGCATTACCAAAGGAGGTAACTGCTGACATTGTCTCCTCGGCAAGAGCTTAAAAAGGAAGAAAACTGGACAAAGTTTTCTTAGTTCTTTTTGATTCAGTCGCACTCAAAAAAAAAAAAAAAGGTGATATGAATATCAGAAAGATCATTCTTCCCTGCTGCCTCCTAAAAGCTCCATTCTTGTGAAATCTGCCTGAAATAAGAGAATAAACCATTTTGGGGGAGTGGTCTAGAAACCTCAGTGCCCCTGGGAAGAAGTGGCAGCAGAGAGCACAAAAGAGAGAAATTCTATAATTCTGTAACATGGTTCCCTGCTGATTTATCACCCGTATCATATATTTGGGTACATGGAATTTGGTGGAAGAATGTAATAGTTAAAATGCCAAAGTCAAGGTGACAAAAGACTTTCTTTGTAACATGTCTGTGTTGGTGTATCGTGTTTGTGTCTGTGTGTTCCTAGGTCATCACTGGCATCTTCAACATCCTTGATGTCCTTGGACATCTTCCTTTTCAACAGGAAGCCCTTTAAATAAATTTGCCATTTCCCCCATTGATTCTGAGAGAGACGCAAATGCTATTTTCCTATGGACTAAACTGTATGATAAGTCTTTTGGCCACAACCACCCATCCCACTACATCTGATACCTAAATGAGCAAAGAAGGAGGAAACTTGCTACCTTTGGTGTCACTATAGCATGAGCAAGTGTTCTTGTGTTAAATGATGCTGAGAAAAATGGGTAGGGGCTGGAAGTCTCTGCAGAGATCCTTCCCTTGTTTGCAAAGGGCTCAGCAGACTTAAGGCCGACTCTGCCAGGAACCTAGAGCTGGCCGGAAAGCACCCGTGGTCTATTTTGGAAATAATCCTCCTGCTTGAGTGAACCCAAGACAGAGTCCCAACCTGATTTAATTTGTTGTTTCAGTGAGGCTATTAGAGCAAATACCCTGTAGCCAGCTAGTCGAACAGAAGGAAAATATTGTTACCTTAGCGTGCTCAAGAAAATATCATTCTCAAATTGCGTTTAGGGGAGTCCTATGATGTAGCTTAACTGTGCGTTCCGTGGAGTCTTGCAGCTTAGCCTCTGCAATTATAATAAAAAAGCACTGGGCATAAAGCACCGCGTAAAGCCCGCAGCATTAAGATAGCTCAGGCAAAAATATTGGATTCAAACTTCTCTGACTTGTATTTACCTGTTCATTTAGTTTCTTTTCTCTTGGTGTATTCATACACCATACATTTGAAGGTAGTGGGTGAGTCACTCTTGCCAACTTGAAATCTAAACAACCACCTTCTTTCCTACCCCACTGTACAAAATTGAAAAAGATGAGAATTCAACTCTCAGGCCTACAGTCCTTCAATCCCAAACCCAATTAATTAAATAAACGAGAAAGAATGTAGAACAGTATTTGAAAATCTCTTTTAGGATTCACTGCCACTAAACCATTTTTTTTTCTTTAAATAAAAGATGTGTCCTTTTAAAAACCATAAAACACACTCTTGTATATGTGAAAATACTAAAGAAGAATTAAATAGAAATAACTTTTTTATTACCTTAGTTAAGTAACAGAGCGGTACATAGAACAATTTCAGGTAAATCTCAGGTATAGTGAGCATCGTCTCACAGAAATGATTTTTCTTCTAATAAATGAGGGTTTTATTTTAAAGCTCAGGCCATTACTGAGTTTTACGAGTAAAATATCAAGTTATTGGATAATAAGTTAATACTTACCATTTTAAAATATTATAGGCAAATTCTGGAGCAAAGCAGTCATTCCAGCGATAAAATAAGGAAATATGGAAAATTGACATTCAGCAGTTTTGTAGTCACCATTCATGCTGCGAATATGGAAGGCTGGCTCCTTTTTGGTAATACTACTGAAGTCATACTAAACTTTGAAAACTGAAAATATTAGTATGCTCAAGAGTAACTTTTGGCAAAAATGATCTAACAAAACCAAATTATTGGGCTGCTGATCTTGATTACTCAGAGAAAAAAGTGACATTTTTAAAAAACTGAAAACTCTTTTTAAAAAGTCAAGCTGTTTTCTTTCATCCTCTACTTGGTGTAACATCAGATGACTTGCCAGGGCTTCTAAATCCTCAGAGCGAGCTTCTGTTTCCGCGGTCACCGTGACTCAGCATGAGCTCCCTCCTCAGACACGGGCGGCCACTCTGCGGTCCAGCACATGATGATTTTAATTTATTTAATTTCTCTGGCAACAATACCAAGGACAGTGGTCAACACCAACTTCTGGCTTAGTCCGGAATAATGGCTTGGGCTTGATTAGGAATTATCAAACAGTGATTAGTCCTTTGAAAAAACTTGGGACTCGGTGACCGGTCCCACTGTTTCCGCCTAGTGTCCTCTGTTATTTTACCCATCCAGATCATTTTGCTTCCTTCACTGTTGGAAAGCTGTCATCTGCTCAAGCACCATTGGGATTATTCCTCTGTGTTCACCTTAACAGTATGATTCCTTTTACCAGAGAAATCACTCCCTCTTCCTTCTTTCTTCTCTGCAGTTCCAGACTACCAAGAACAGGACATCTTCCTCTGGAGAAAAGAGACTGGATTTGGATTTAGGATTCTGGGTGGAAATGAGCCAGGGGAACCTGTGAGTCTCTTGTCTGCTTCTTCCCCCAGTGCTGTTTTCTAAGATATCAAAGCAAATCGGCAGCAGTGGCAAATCACCAAGATTTGGGTCCAGCTAGACGCAACACGGACTGTTTCATTTCAAGCAGTGTGGGTTATTCGTTGGGTTTTGTGGAGCTCCTTTTGTCTTGAGGAAGAAGAGACAAGTTGTCTTCTTTAAAGTTTATATTCATGTTTATAAAAAGTGGCAGCTCCAGCACCTGGAGCTCCCCATCAAAGAAAATGAAAACAAAAAGCAAAATAATAGTCATCAACTAATAAAACAATGGCCTGATCCTTCTGGCCAAATCTGTTAAATCGGCCAGGAGGGAGTGGGCTTTGTATCCTGAGTAGCTAGTGCATAGAGAGCACTTGACAAGACGTGACAGATCAGAGGAGGTAGGGACCACGGTCTTTACAAAAGGAGAACAAGAACCCTGAACAAGAGTCAGGAGACACCTAACCTCCCTGGTCCTCCGTTCCCTCACCTTTAGAATAAAATTGTGTAACATCGCAAAAAATGTTTTGAAAGGACAAAAGAGAACTAAAGAGAACTAAAGATACTGTTAATTTCTCGTACTAAAAATAGCTGTTATTTATTAAGCACTTAACTACGTGCCAGACCCCCTGCTAATCATTTCTCCATCAAATTCCAGAATTTATCCCCATTTGTCAAATTATCAAAGACACAGAAGTGTTAATTCACTTGTCCCAGATATAGCATTAGTAAGTGGAGAGACTGGAAGGGGTCTGACTTCAGGATCCACATACTGAATCACCCTTTTGTCAAAGTTCTTTGTAGCTGTCAATACCATCTAAAGGTAGTTACAGCATTGTTATCTAGTGAGGGAGCAAGGAAAGCACAAATACTTTCACTAAGGTTTAATGAACAGTAACTGTAACAAGACACTAACTATAGAGACTGCTCTGCACGCAGCTTCCTAGAGTACAGAAATGGGATGTCAGAGCAGACTTTGCTTGATTCATTGCCTCACTGCACAATATTTATTGTGCATTCCCTATTGCTAGGCATAGTGCTGGACCTTTAAAGAACAGTAACATTACTATTGTAATTTCCAGAGTTTTCTAGAAGAGGGTTTTGAAGTAAACAGAGAAGAAGAAAAGGTTTTGCAAATAAAGGAGTAAAGTGATGTACTTCTGCAAAGGGGAAAAAAGAGTGAGTCCTCACCAGACCCTAGAGAAAGGTCAAGGAACCAAGCAAGAAATAGTTACTTTCAGGACACCTGGCTGGCTCAGTCAGAAGAGCGTGCAACTCTTGATCTCAGGGTCATAAGTAAGAGCCCCACGCTGAGTGTAGAGATCACAAAAAAAAAAAAAAAAAAAAAAAAAAAAAAACCCACAAACTTAAAAACAAAAAGAAACAGTTACTTTTCTACCATTTAAGAATTACTGTAGCACCTATCACGATGGCCTGGTACCCAGTGGGTGCTCAGTAAATGTTTATAGCACAGATGCAGACATGAATGAATGAATTGAACTGTTCTCAGAAATGTGAAGGCCATCAGTATAATAGTAAACCAAAAGGTCAGTGTTTCATACATCATCCAATTATTCAACAGATTTATATTGGTCACATCGTACCGCTGGGTGCTGCTGATACGGATGGCCGCCTGAGGTCTGGGGATGAATTAATCTGTGTGGACGGGACACCGGTAATTGGAAAATCACACCAGCTTGTGGTCCAGCTTATGCAACAAGCTGCCAAGCAAGGCCATGTCAACCTCACAGTGAGACGTAAAGTGGTGTTTGCAGGTATGTTTTCCATGTATTCCTTTAGACGGTGCTTTGTCATTTTATGCACAGAAAAGGCCCCCTTCCTGTGTCTGCCTCCTCAAGTATCTATTTTAGCAAATCTTTGCAAATGTGATTAAGCTCAGACTTTCCAGATGGTTTGCTTCTCTCAAATCCAGCAAAACTATTGTCATTCAAAAGTACGTTAATGTGCCATTCATGCACGTTCAGCAAAACCTTCTGGAAGAGGACTAGTTGAATATATACTACACCTCTCCTCATCTCCCTGCCAACCAGAACTTAGTCACCTCTTCAAGTGATGTTAATTCTCAACAAAAGAGGTCATTATAAAAGGCAGGAACGCTATAGCTTCAAGATAGAAGAACAAAAATTAGTTTTGTGCCGCCAAATAAGCTCATAAAAACGTCAGTGATGCCTTACTCCGTTCTTGCGTGTCATAGGTGAGAAGCCAAGGTTTGTTTTCTCTGTAGGAAGGTTTTGGAGGTGGCCAGTCCGTGGCCATCTTTGACTCCTTCCTCCTGCCTGCAAGCTTTAAAGGACTTGAGTTCGCCAAACACACGAACCCCTTCCGGCTCAACTCAAATAAAACCTTCCCTGTGAAACCCTCAGAAATTCCCTCCTTCTTCCAACTGCCTTCCAATTTTGGCATTCCTTCCTTGCCATTTTTGTGAATCATGGTTTACTTTTGTATCAGAATCTGCCATTTTGAGACAGCTTGTTGTGTAACTGTCTCCTTCCCATTCACTCACCAGCGTCTTGAAAGCACACACCACATGGGTTGTTCACTCTGTCTGCAGCCCCCACCTCAAAATAGTTAAGACAGAATGCAGAAAAAGCAGATTGTTGTATCACTTGAATTACTGAAGAAATATGACATGAAATATTATCATTTCTTCAGAGCTTTAATATTTGTGAAACAGAGACTTACCAAATAAAATTAACTGGCCCTTTGTTAGAAAAAAATTGTGTAACTCATTTAAATGGCATATAATTAATTACAGAATTGAGATATCAGATTCTAGTGTGAGAGTCCTACCTCACTGAAACCGTGGAAAACGGTGTTAATCAGTCATGGATTATGCCCATAGAGCTCATTTATGGCCTCAGAATATTTCTTAAAATGGTGTTTTTATGCATGCTACTGACATGCAGTCAGGAGCTGTCAGTTAGAAATGGCTTTTGAGATGGGATGAAAACGTTCGATTTCACTGACTCGGATAAAAATAATAGAGCAATGAGATTTTGTTTCAGATGTATTTTTTAAATATTAAATTTTTGGGGTTTTAAGCTCTGAGTCAAAGGCACGTTAAATCTATAAGAGACATTAGACTGAGTACAATAAGCCAGTCACAAAAGAGCAAACGTGATATGAACCCACTTATCGGACAGACCACAAATAGTCAAACTCATAGAGACAGGAAGCCGAATGGTGGTTGCCAGGGCTTGGGGGAGGGGAAAACGGTTCATTAGTGTTTAATGCGTACAGAGCTTTAATTTTGGAAGATGAAGAGGTTCTGGAGGTGGATGGTGGTGACGGTTGCACGTTGTTGTGACTGGACTTAATGCCACTGAACTACACACTTAAAAATGGTTAAGATGGTAAATTTCATGTTATGTATATTTTTACCACAATAAAAAGAAATATATGAAGGGAGAAACAATAAATGTTGTACCCAAAACTCGAACATAACATTTTGTTCCAAGCGTCAAACCTGGGTCATTCCTGCTTATTATCCTGGCTATTTTGGTGTGCTTTATCCCATCACCCGATGAAGCAATAAAACCGGAATTCTGAGGAACGCTACTGTACCCAGGAGTGTGATCAGAGTAGACAATGACATCTGGAAAGTAGGAAGAGAAACTAAGTATACCCCTGACGGGTGTTGCCAAGAATCCCACAATATGGTAACTTGAATGGTAAAGTCAACGTGCACAGTCCGGCCTGCTGGAAAAATGGAGAGCAACGCTGCTTGGCAAGCTGGGCAGAAATGTGATTCTCGAGACGTGCGCTGAGGTCTCTGCAGTCAAAGTGGGGGGCCCCATGGGTGCGACCACACCTGCGCTTCTGCTCACGTTCTTGTGGTTCGTGCCCCGGGGAGGCCGTTCAGAGGGGGCCCCTCTTGCAGCCACGTGGAGCCCGAGAGCGGATGCTGTCTTCAGGATGCTCTTGTCCCCGGGGGTGTTCTTCCGTGGGCTCCTGGCGGTAGCTGGGGCACAGGAGCTGCGTACCGGAGAAGGGGCTGGGGTCTCCTTGCTCGCTGTGGCGCCAGCAGCGGGCAGGCCGAGCGGGGCATGGCTGAGTCCGGGTCTTTCTCTCTGGCTCTCCCCTGCAGCCCCCAAAGCCGAGAACGAGGTGCCGTCTCCGGCCTCCTCCCATCACAGCAGCAACCAGCCGGCATCGCTGACTGAGGAGAAGCGCACCCCGCAGGGCAGCCAGAACTCCCTGAACACGGTGAGCTCGGGCAGTGGCAGCACCAGCGGCATCGGCAGCGGCGGCGGCGGCGGCAGCGGCGTGGTCAGCACGGCCGTGCAGCCCTACGACGTGGAGATCCGGCGCGGCGAGAACGAGGGCTTCGGCTTCGTCATCGTGTCCTCGGTGAGCAGGCCCGAAGCCGGCACGACTTTCGGTGAGTGTCCCGTCCGCTGCCCTGGACGTTCCCGGGACGCCGGCCGCGGCGAGTGCGGTGTGTTGCAAGGGAAAGATGGCCAAAATCTCATTAACAGAAATGCCTTCCTGCTTTTCGCTTCAGGTAATTAAAATCTTAATGGGGGATGGAGAGTGTGTTCGGTAGCTTTTCCCCTCCTGAAGGTTGAATTTTTTTTTTTTAACCTTTCATCTTCCATGGAGAATGCGTGTTCACACGCTCACAACTTCAAGCATAAATGAAATTTGTATGAAATTTGAAGAGCGACCCCTTGACAGTGTAGAGTGAGAAATCCTTGGCAAAGAGTGCCTTTGTGAGGTCCTGAGGAGGCTGTCATGAATAGCAGAAGCCTCAGCAGGGGGAGGAGTTTTTGGACCGAGCTTACGAGCTTAGGGTTGTAAAAATGCCTAGGGAACAGTACAAGTGTAAAGAGTAAACATCATCGCATGAAGTGCACAGGCCACCTTATCTGTGTCCTTTCTCTACTCTATCCCCCTCTGAAATGTTGAAATGTTCGATAATATTTTTACCATTGTCTGCTTAAGAATCTAGTTAAGATCTGAGTTAAGAGCCATTTATCTTCACTGCCCTTGAATCCCAGCAGGGCTGATTTTCCAGGCTTATCCGGATGTTGGGGGTTTCAGCAGAGTATGGAGAAATCCAGTTGTCACCCGCTCAGAAGGTTAACTGATGGGTGTACTAGCAAAGACAAACAGGACCCACATGATTCCAAGAACCTAGTAATCTGTGAATCTATTTCCTGGTAGAATGGATTATAATAAATGTACCCAGAAATGATCCATTTTCTTCGTTAGATAAAAAGTCACCTGTTAAATCCCCAAACCTATTTGCTCATTAATATGGAATAGGATGGGAGATGGGGAAGGGCTGTGCAGCTCTATCCCCAAATGACTTGTCCACAAGAGTCTGATGACCTGTGGCCGAGGTCACTGCTGGCGAAGATCAGGCAAGGTGCTCCGTCCCTTCAGCTTTCTGATCCGGTAGAACTCCCTTTACCTTCATGTAGTGTTTGTATGTTGCTTCCTGCTAAAGCCATTTGCCCTGAGGTCTGTTCATTAGGAGACTGAGTCAGTCGGGTCTACGCATGTATGGCTGCAGTAACAAATGCCCATTACTAACAGTGCTTTTGAGAGCTACATTAATAAAGTTATCACAGCATGTCATGAATGGATGACTGGACACCAAGGCAAGGTTTTTTGGGTTTTGTGTGTAAATTAATTCGGGGGACTTTTCTGCTTAATTTAAAAATATAAAGAAAGGCAGAGGGGGGAAGAATTCCCATTGCTTTCTTCAGATCTTACAATTTGATTGTCCCCATGCACCCCCTGATGTTCTCAGGATTTCAGAATTCTCGGTTTCACTTTTACAATGAGATAGATATGTCAGGTGGGAGGCTCTGTGTTATTTAATGAATACTGAATGTCTTCTCACAATTTGGTCTTTGTTTTCCTCTGGCTCTTACAATAAACAAATTCAACTTTCCCCAATACGTTGCATGAGACTTCTGTTTCAAACTGTGCAGAGCTTTCCTCACACCTGCTGTTTGATACCTTTTCTCATGTGATTTGTCCGTGGAGAGGGGCTAAACTTAATCTGGACCTTGGATTTGAGTATGGAAACCCACCAAACCTGCCTTTCGGATTCCAAAAGACCGTGTGCTTCCTTTTTAAAGATTCTGTGGCCTTGGCCTTACATGCAGTGATACACACTCAGGCAAATATGCTGAAATTCAAAGAAATTATAATGTCTTTCCCCGCACATTTTATCCTCAAGGTCCAAATTATGACAGAAGCGCCCACTCCGTGTCAGTGTCTCCCACGTTCATTTTATCACCCTTTCCAAGGGGCGATTCACCTGCATAACGAGCTTCACAGTCCTCAGAAAGACAAATTCTCAAAATAGGTAAATAAGCATTTGGCTGCAGACCCTGTGTCAGGACTCCAAGTCAATCTCCCACTGCTCTCCGGAAGTTAGCAGTACTCGTGGTTGTGGCACGGGCTGCCTCAAAGTGCACGAAAAGCTTTCCTCTTCATACGCCCTTTTCCTGGTTTTCATATTGTAGATGTGCAGTAAATGGCCATGAGAAAGGAAAGGAGCAAAGGGAAGGGCTGAGGAAGGATTTGAACCTACCTTTGGCTCACTGTCCTTAGCCCGAGTAGATCGCAGGTCTTCAGAGTCCTTTGAGGGGATTTTTGTGAGGAAGGAGGAGGACTTCAGAGCTAATGAGCCACTGAGGCCCTACCCTGAAAGCATACACGATAGGCTGATTGAAGAAAGGTCATAAAAAGAAAAATAGGGACCAAGGTTGGGTGGCTTTGTTGGCTCCTGTCTTGTAATTATGCCTTTTTCCTGAAGCTTTCATCACTCTGGAGAGAAGGCAGCAAGACTAAGTGTTTGTCCATTAGGTGTTTTCAGAGGGAATTTTGGTGGTAGCAGACGCTCATGCCTCACCAGACGCCTAGTGATTATTTTTTCTAAATGGAGAAGGAACAAAACATTGGCAGAGGCTTAAACAGCAGCTGGCAAAAATGAAGTGAGGTGAACACGGAATGTGTAAAAACATCCATCCCAGCTCTGGGCTTCACATTTGCAGACCCAAAATAAGCCAACGGCGAGTTATTTTGGGGCTCTTGAGAATCTCTGAAGTTGCTAAACATCCCCAGTTTTGTCAGTGATCGAAGGAGGGAAGCTGGGGTTTTCCCCACATTTGGAGCGGGGCAGGGAGCGCGGCGAGGAGCAGCCACGGGGGGCAGGGAGCGCCTCCCACACAGGCCCTGAGTGTTGCCAATGTTTTGACCATCGGGCACAGAGCTCTCCTTTAATAACATTTGCTTAATGCTTTAATTAATTAACACTTAACCTTCTCTTTCCCTTTTCAACCCTTTTTCTCCTCCCTTCGCTGTATTCCCGCATAACTTAAAAAAAATAAATAAAAACTCAATACCAAAGCAGGCAATGCATGTGTGGCTATGCCTCACAAAATAGGTCGGATTATTGAAGGGAGTCCTGCTGACCGATGTGGCAAGCTGAAAGTGGGAGACCGGATCCTGGCAGTGAATGGCTGTTCCATCACCAACAAGTCCCATTCAGACATTGTCAACCTAATCAAGGAAGCAGGAAACACAGTTACCCTCCGCATCATTCCCGGGGATGGTAAAGTATACCTCTTGTGTCTCTCGTTCTCTCGTTCTCTCTCGAGCTCTTTCTGGGCCTCTCTCTCTGTGTCTCTCTCTCATCAGGATCCATGTAATTGAAGAGTGTTGATTTGGAGACAGGCTTACCCAGCCCTAACTGAGCATAGCCATCCTACAAATGGAAGCCATCATTACTAAACCTTACCCTCCCACACCCCCGCTTACGTAATCCTCTTTCCCTGTGACCCTGTCTTGCTGCAGATACAGACACTGTAGAAAATCTTAACTTACCCCATTTTATTTTGGTTTTGGTACCCTTGTCCTTAAAATGAAAGAGTAGTTTGAATACAGGTGGTAAAGACCCTCTGATGTTCTCTCTGGAAATGATTAAAGATTTTTTTTTTTTAATCACTAAAATTTAACGATATGAGGGGTGCCTGGCTGGCTTAGTTGGTAGAGCATGTGATTCTTGATCTCAGGGTCGTGAGTTCAAGCCTTATGTTGGGTGCGGAGCACACTTTAAATTAAATTAAATTAAATTAAATTAATAAACAAAATAAAATAAAATTTTTAAACCAAAATTTAACTGTATGATTTGATATCACAAAACCTACATAATGACAATTCAGCGCCAATACTTTTTTATTCCCCCAGAATAAGTGAATATATGAAAGGCTTTTGTTGAATAAGAGATCCTTAGGGTTTGTGCTTACTTGGTTTGTCTAATTGTTGCATGTGGATGAAGAAAGAATAAAACCTCTTTTTTGATAGGTTATATCTGCATTAAAACAGGCCTAGTGTTGTTTGTTAGTTTGCTTGATTATTTGGTTAAATTCAGATCTTGTTTCTTTTACACCGTTGGTGATTCTGCCCCCTAGGGGACATTTGGCATTGCACGGAGTGGGTGCTAATGGCATTTAGTGGTTAAAGGCCAGGGATGCTTCTAAACATCCTACAGGATGCAGGAAAGCCCCCCACAATGTAACGTTATACAGCAGAAAATATCAATACTCGTTATTCGTATCTTTTTTAAGATTGCTTTATTTATTTTAGAGGGAGAGAGTGCAAGAGTGCATGGGAGGAGCGAGGGTCAGGAGGAGAGGGAGAGAGAGAATCTCGAGTAGACTGCGCTGAGCACGGAGCTGACGCAGGATTCGATCTCACCATCCTGAGATCACGACCTGAGCCCAAATCAAGAGCTGATGCTTAACCGAGTGAACCGCCTAGGCGCCCCTCTCATTATTCATATTTAATAAAAATGAAGTTGATATACTGATGTCACTAAGTATGATTCTTCGGAGGATTAAGTCCTAAACACTGACTTCCTTCTAAACAGACTTTGCCTTTGGGAGGAAAGTGATACTTGTCTCAAATGTTTCAATGTCTCTTCCGTTTGCTGTTACTATACATGTTATAAAATAAAATACATATTCTAAAAGTCAGTATTTCTCAAGAGAAAATGTGGTTTAAGGAGATGGCGTGATAAAAATTCTGTCCTTGGGGCACCTGGGTGGCTCAGTCGGTTTTAAGCATCTGCCTTCGGCTCAGGTCATGATGCCAGGGTCCTGGGAAAGAGCCTCACATCTTGCTCCCTGCTCAGCGTGGAGTCAGCTCCTCCCTCTCCCACTACTCCCCCTCATTCATGCTCTCTCTGTGTCTCTCTCAAATAAATAAATAAAAATCTTTAAAAAAAATTCTATGTCCTTGATCTGTAAAATAAGAAAATCAGAGATTTTATCTGAAAGTAATTCACCAAATGAATTTTTATAGTTGCTAGAAAGCAATCCCTCTTGGTTTCAAATTCAAGTGGTGTAAACTGTGCCTTTCAGAAAAAAATCATAAACCAAACAATAAATATTTGAAAATTGTTGGTTCCAAAACCAGAGTATTTTCTCTGAGCCAAAAATACCCCATACCAAATGTGGAGGGAAAAATAGCTCCTTGATTGCTGGTCTACTTCACCCTGCCTCGGATGCATGGTTAGTAATTTACCATGTGGTCTGGAGTCCATTCCACCAGTTCACTACTCTGGAGGACAATTACCATTTAGGAATGTGTTCGCAAATTGATAGAACATAGGTTCCAATGGAAAGGATGAAGGAAGCCAGAAAAATTAAGGGAGAAGTAGTTGAGAGAGCCAAATGTACTATATAAATTTAGACACATCTATCTACATGCCATAAGGAGATTTCAAAAAACGAATCCAGAAGAACGAGACACAGGCATTGACTTGCTTTGTCTATGTCGGTCAGGCTTAATGTGGGAAGGACAATGTCCAAAAAAGGAAGGAAGGAAGGAGAGAATATACTCCTTGAGGGAAGGGCTTAGAAAAAAGTTTGAAATCCGGGAAAGATGTAAATATGCAGAAGCAACTTATACTACTGTGCACATATTAGGTATTGACTTAATAAAGTGCAATGGAAAAGTTTTGGAAAATCTGAACACCAAGAAACATAGTGCAAGGTGAATTATCCAGTAACAATTGTCAATAAAAAGGCATTTTTTAAAACTTAAGTACTTAAAAAAATGTAAAATTCAGGTAGACATATCACATACTCTCTTGGCTAGAAGAAAGTAAGCATGACAGCTGATAGAATGTAGTTGAGGACCAATGGGCTGCCCAGGATGTGATTTCATCCCAAGGTACTGCAGCACTTCATTGCCATGATAATAAAACTCTTCATCAATTACTTTGTAGATTTCAGAAGCCAGGTAAAGGAAATCAGGTCTGACAGAAGGTAGATTGCTGATGCTCATCTTTTTAATGGGGCCAAAAGTGGAAATTATAATTGAGGCAGGGGAGTTGGATTTCTGGAGAGGTGATAGAACAATCAAGAAGTTTGCAAACATCTAGAAGACAGAGTGACCATAAATGAAGGTCTGATGAAGATAAACACGGCAGATCACTTCCTCTCTGTGAAGGTGTGTTAGACATGGAGAACTGTAGAATAAAAGGGAGTGTGTGTTAGGGACCTCTGCTCTCCTTCACACCTTTCACACTAATGGTTAATCACGTAGCCCAAAGAGAGTTTGTGTTGCGGTCCTTGTGAGGAGACTGAAGTTCTTAGAAATCCATGTTATCCATAGTACTGTTGTCAGAAACCCTAGGAGGCACTTCAAGAAGATGGGAAAACGTGTTCTCTTTTGGGCGGTGCTTGGAACCCACTCAGGATCCACTTCTTTCCCTCTCTCCTGCTGCCTGATTCTTTTTTCTTGTCATTGCTCACCTGGTATTTTCTCCAACTTACTTCCTCTGCACTTTCCCTAACTCTGCTTCTCCCATTTCTCTGTGCCCTCCTCAGCTCCCCATCAGTCCCCTTCTACAAAGACTCGGAAACATGACTTCCCTTTATTTGGCTTCCTGTGTTTCTAGAAGGCCTGCCTTCTAAGGTCTTGGACAGGCCTAGATCAGGGGGTCCTCACCATCTCTGCTTTTACTATCTTTGGGACCAGAGTGGGAGGTGCAGTGGGGGCAGAACATTTTCTCCTGTGTGACGTGGGCAAAAGATAATAAATGTGTAAGGGCAGCACAGAAAGGCCCAGAGACTAGCCGAACGTTTTGAATCTGAACTTGAAATTTGACAAGTCAAACCACACACGTTTCCTACCACTTGCCTTCTGTAGAAATACTCTCTGAAATCTGGGTGGGAATGAAACTCTAATCAGACAGGGCAGACCCTTGACTTACTCAGACTGACACAGAACCATCAGTATGAATCAAGTTCTAGATAATCAAAATATTCATAAGCTTAAAAATCAGTTACTTATGGTAAGTCTTAAATTTGTACTTCAGATCACTCTCATTCAAAGTATTTGTTATATAGTAGGTAAGGGCATGGCAACCCGGCATTGCTATTTCCTTGGCAAAGGCATAGAAGAGTATAAATATCTTAATAGAAGGCTCTGTGGATATGATAGCTAGCAAAGGGATAGGGCAAAAGGAACAGGGTTCCAACCATAACACATTTCTTAAGTCTCCCAAAGCTTCGAATATTTATGGGATTCAAATTTTCAAACGCTTCCTTTAGCATTTATTACATGTGTGTTTATGCATTCAAGTATTTATGAAAGGAATGATTGTATCCTTTGTTGATTTGTTTGGCTTTGTAGTGCGGATTCCGTAAGGGAGGCTAAAAGTATTAACATGGGGGCTAGGTTGGAATTGTAATCACTTGTCATGGAGATATTGAAACCCAAGGTAGAAGCTCTTGTCAGAAGTTAGTGCCCTGATTTAGCACGACACCGTGACAGTGCCTTGAGAGCCAGGATATGCTTTGCTTGAGACATGATTGCTATGGAAAGTGTAGTAATATCCATTTTCATTCCTCTGGGAGAGCTAAAGTAGGTGTGAACCCTGTTTAATAAAGGATGTAGGATACTTCCTGGAATTTATCATAAATATAACCAATCTGTGCATCTATCTTTGAGTTTTAAAAGTCCAGTACTTTGACATCCATTCATAATACTGTGCTGGATTAGGCTCTTCTATCAGGCCCTTGTTATATGGGGCAAGTTCTATTTTGAGATGGAGCTACAGATTGGTGATAATGGCCTTCACCTCTGTATTTTAGAAAGCTAGAGAGAATGTCAATACATAAAGTCTTGGTGTAATTCTAAGACTTAAAATTTTAATAAAATAAGTATAACTTTATTGATATTTAAAAAGCATCCTGGAAATCCAGGGTTTGCCAAAAATTATTTAAGTGCTTGGAAGATGGCTCATGAAATCTAGAGTCAAAGCAGAGTATTTTGTTTTTTAATTAAGCTGTGATAGTTGGTGGTATTTATGCAATAAAATAAAGGCACTGCTTATTTGAAAGGAACACACCAGTGAGATATAATTCTACATATCACACCAGTTAGATATATATTGATACCAACACATAATTCCCTTGTCAATGGAGGTAAGACTCTGGATGACTTTGGACATGTTACCTACCTTTCCTAAGCCTTAGTGTCTCCATCTGTAAAGTGGGGGAATAATTGCACCAATTTCATTGAGTTGTAGGAATTAAATGAAATAGTGCTTGTGGAAAGGCACTTAGCACAAAGCTTGGCACTTTGTAAATGATCAAGAAATGGTGGTGGTTCATAGATTAAGAAATACAGCAATAGGAGGAAAATTCAGTGAGCTCAAATAATCATTTGCATATAAATGTTAATTTTTTAAATACTTAAAGTTAATCTTCAGTCCAAAACAGATTTGCATATAAATATGCAGAAAATAGCAAATGAAAGATAGGAGGAAGATTAATAAAAGAATTCTATTTATATGTGTATTGAGTGATTATCTGTCATATCTCATCAAATGGTGAAAGCGCAGAAATTAAAAAATCTGTGTCAGAATGGGATCTGATCTGCCTTGAAAAACCCTGGCTACCAAGAACATACAAGAACTCGAAAGGGGAACTCCTGCACGATTCAGTAATTATAATCACTTTAATTACAAGGAAACGTTCTTTTTGGTATCCTGATGATGATTTCCCCATGGCCCGAACAATCGTGTGATTTCCTAGAGAGTCTCCATAAAAGTAATTACAATGAGCAATATGAAGTTTTTTTAAAGGACCGATACATGGGTTGATGAAACTTCCGGTGAATCATATCGATAGAGAGTGCAGTCTTTTAGCCCATTGTCCTGACACAGTGGGTGTACTTTATGGAAAATCACCTAGATTTATCACCTTGGTTGTGCCAGTTAACTGCACTCATAAAAATAATAATATGGTTTTAATATTGTGATAACAGTAATAAATACATGCTCCCAATAAAAAATGTGCTAATCATCTTTTGTATAGTTTTTATATGCCAGGCACGATCCCAAACACTTTGCTCTCAGATAATCTTTACATGAATTTTCTTAGGTACTCCTGTTGTCCCGCATGTACAGAAGAGAAAACCGAGGCATAGAAAGATTAAGGGACTTTGCATAAGTCCCAGCCAGTAAATTGCAGAGCTGAGGGTGCACACAGCCAGTCTGAGGCTGGAATCTGACTTCCTAGTAGGACATTATGCTAAGCCACCTCCCGTGAAGACTGAGAAACACCATCTCCCCAGCTCAGGGGGTTGCAAGATATATTGGCATAGTAAAGACTCAGAGGAAAAACAAAATATAGACACAAAAACACTTCCCTCTATTTCACCCATTATTTGTCATCCTTAATTGACCACATGTTCCTTTCCCTCAGAATCTGTAGGTTTAAAGAGATAATGGGAAACATGAGTTGGATTCACTTTACAGTTTACTTGATCCAGTTACATTTTCTTATTAAACTTGTGCCTTAGCTCGCAGCATCATGGGCTTTATAGGTGGCATATAAACTGTTAAAATCATAATTCAACTTTCTCATTTTGCAGAGTTTAAGTTCCCATGATAATAAATCGAAAGTAGGAGTGGTAGTAAGGGCCATAGGTACAATAAAGGGGTATCGAGTGCTTACTGTATGTCAGGTACTTTACTAAGCTTTCCATATACTTTTATCAAAGAAAAGAATTACATTATCATCCCCTTCTATCAGATGAGGAAAATAAGGCATACAGCTAATGAGTGGGGAAAGGGGGATTGGATCTCAAGCCCATGATTTTAACTATGTAATGAAATAATAGGAAGCCTGACCCAAGCTGAGTTAATATCCTTAGGAAATTAAAATGGAAGACAGACCACAAGTAATTGGGATTTCTGTGATGTCCTGTCACCCACGATTACAGTGGAGAAGAGATGTAGTCCAGGACTCCCAGGTGGGAATACTTAACACATTTCGACTTAACACATAGAAACTTTGTTATACATCATGGATGGATACATGTAATCTGCAAGCATTAGGATGCCTACTATGAACCAAAGGCCCCTAGAAACTTGTAGACTTCATTGCACACTATGAATTAAATAGGCATCTTAGAACCTAATGACCACATTTAGTATTTTCTTGATGAGAAAATGTATGCCAAGTTCCAACAGTCAACCTAAAAATAAATATTAAAAGTGCCACTTGCTCATAGTTGCTTGCCATCTGCCTTGATCTTAATGGAGAAATAATTAGTAAAAGGATATATAACCATTAGTATATAAGTGATTACATTTTAACATATGCACGTTGGTATGAAGTCTATAGGGCATGCTCATGAGCATTTTCAAATTCTGGATCTCCAAACTTCTAGAGATTAATGAAGTTGCTTATGAACGTGGTTAGTGGAGAAGAAAGTCAATTTACATAAGAATGTAATCATATTCATTACATTAGGGTGGCTTCATGATTTATACAACTTATATTTACAAACTCTGGCTCTAATGCAAGTTTTGAAATTAATTTTTCATCGGTGATACTAGATGAGATCTGTGAAGAACTCCACATTTTCAGTTGTGCTTCATTAAATGCCCTGGGGAAGAAGGTAGATGTGTGTGTGTGTGTGTAGTTAACAAGATGTTAGCACACTTCTGATTTTAATATTCACGCGAGGAAATCAAGCAAACACACTAAATGTCGCTGATAAATTGCAGGAAACATTAGTAGAAACATTTACTATTAGCCTCTAACATTCTGGGGAAAAGCCGTGCTGGTGCGGTGTTTCGATGGCACTGCCATTTTTTAAGTGTCAGGGAGGGAGGGCGAGACACCTCCGTTGGCTACGATTCTAGAGTAGCATGTTCTGGGGCATACTCTTCAGTTCATCTGTGGGGATATCAGTTGGGAAGAGGTAATGGGGACATACGTGCCTCATATCACAGAAGATCTTAGAATGGTTCTTTTAAGTCTTCCTTGTTTAGAAGTTCAAGTCAGGACTGCTTTAAACAGTGACAGAGAAACCAGACTGGTCATTCAGGTACGGGACTTCTGCATCCCTCCTGGTTTGATGATCTCTTCTCTGGGGCCCTCATTCTGTTATGTCCTGTCTCTCCCCACAGAGTCTTCAAATGCCACTTTGCTGACCAATGCAGAGAAGATTGCCACCATCACCACCACACACACCCCTTCTCAGCAAGGGGCCCAGGAGACCAGGTCAGACATAGCTTTAGTTGCTTTTGTTAGGTTTAAGGGAAAAAAACTAACTCCTGGCCTGACGATGCCCGTCCTTGATTTTTTTTCTTCCTCCATGTCCCCATGGTTTGCTTTTACATTGATTTCTCTCACTTTGGCAGGAATACCACCAAACCAAAGCCGGAATCTCAGTTTGAGTTCAAAGCGCCCCAGGCAACACAGGTGAGGGCCGTTCTTCTTTTTGCTCTGTTTGCTTTGTACATTTCCTTCCAACTTTCTGAGACTATTTTTATGAGCTATCTTTTATAAGATATCCTCAATTAAAATAAATAACCTTTTGTGAGAGGACGTACTAAATATGTACTCACATGTAGTTATCTAGGAAATGACATTTTAGTTTACTACCTTTGAAAAATATTCCTAGATATCCTTTTCTAGGTGGGAAAAAACAAACAAAATAAAAAAACGTGATTATCTCAGGGACTGGCCGTCAGAGAAAGCAAAATCGCTAATAGCTACTCACGGTATTCATGCTTGTTTTCGTTAAGGTGTTTCTAAGCCTTGTGAGTTTCAGGTAGGACCCATAGAGCTCACTGCCCGTCCCACAGGGTGGTAATGGGAGGCACAAACGTGCAGGTGAAGCACATTTGGGAAAGATTAGGGGATGGTTAAACGGGTTCATCAGAGCCTTCAGCAATCCGTCCATGCTTCTCCTCGGCCAAGGTAGCAGCCACTCCCCAGATATGGGGAGGTCGTTGTTGGTGTCCTCGTGATAGACACTGCTGTCATTTTCCAGGCGTGGGGCACGGAGGCTGAACATCCAGCACCGTGCAGGGATGGTATCATGTAATGACTTTTCCTGCCACAAATACAATTTATGGTCTCCCTGATTAAATTTTAATATATGCATGTTGGTGTGTAGGCCACAGGCTCACTTGTGAATGTTTTTAGATTCTGCATCTGCAAACTTCTAAGATTAATAACCAACTGAGAATCTCCAAGAGAAGGGTAGAGACCGTGCCCTTTTGTCAAATCACTATGACAGACAACATTTGGGGAGAGATGGGAAGAAATATGGGCAGATAAATGCTCCCCTCCGAATGATTGCCTTTGGTTTTTTTTTTTTTGAACAGGAGCAAGATTTTTACACTGTGGAACTGGAAAGAGGAGCCAAGGGATTTGGCTTTAGTCTTCGAGGGGGCCGAGAATATAACATGGACCTCTATGTTCTGCGCTTAGCAGAGGATGGTCCAGCAGAAAGGTGTGGAAAGATGAGGGTAAGTAGGAAGAGGAGTTTGGACAAATAAGTCATCTGCAGTGACCTTGTGACATTACGTGGCTAGAACTTTCTTGTTCCCGAGAACTGCATTTTCTACTGTTTTCAGGACACTCTAAAAGCATGACTCCCACCCTAGAATAAATTTCTCCCTAAAATAGAATTGATGGTAGCTGCTCAAGTTAGGGGAGCCCTTCTAACTCTTCAGGGTGGACTGAAGGATTGAAATTACTTATAAATTTACTGAAGTAAATACTTTCTCAATCTAGTCCCATAGTTCTTACGCTTCATCTCATAAGGCAGGCACATCACTTCACAGGAAATCCTAGGTAGACCAGGATGCTTACAGAGCAGGAAAGGCGTGTAGTCCTGTAGGTTCTGGGTGGTGAGCTCCATGCGGTCTCCAGCGAGTCACCAGCTGTGTTACCCTAGCCTCAGGAGCAGGTCAACTCTGCCTCAGCAAAAGACCAGTGTCTCAGTGGCATGAATATTCATGGTTGCTCTGTAGTAGTCAAAGCTGCAAATTCAAATATACACATGCCAAAAGAGCACTCTGTTCTGTTTAGATATCTAGTATCTGTTACTCTGTATGCAGATGTCACTTTCCGGGGAGATTAGGTGGTTTAAAAAAAATCGTCTCGTCATTATAGAGAGGTCACTTAAATTGAGGCATATGCATAGGGAGCAATTTGCTACAAATGGAAAGAAATCAAGACAGCCAGGTCAAGAAAGGAAAAAAGCACATGGAACTGGTCCAGAGCAAAGAGGGAAAAAAGTGACCAAGGGTAGGGAACTTAATATTTGTACTTAGGCATAATGTTGCTTGTTAGGTTTCTTCAGATTGAGTTTTTTTAAAAAAGATTTATCTATCTATCTATCTATCTATCTACCTATCTATTGAGAGAGAAAGAGCTGGGGAGGGGCAGAGAGAGAGGGAGAAGACCTCATGCCAACTTCTTGCAGAGCTCAGAGCCCAACACAGGGCTTGATCTCATGACCTGAGCTGAAATCAAGAGTCAGAGGCTTGATCACCTGAGCCACCCAGGTGCCCCCAGATTAAATTTTTAATGAGTGTTTTTTTTTTAATTGAGAAAGTAAACCATGAATATCGCTATTAAAAATTAGTAAAAAATGGTGTATGTTAAAATGTAGTTTCCAAAGTCAAACTGTATAACCAATTCCTTGTATATTCTGTTATGCATATATATGCACAATTTGTACACAAAGGAACAGAGACACTGTATATTGCTTTTGTTTAAATTTTAAACACATGGGGTATGCTTTTCCATGTCTTTGCTTACTGAAAAAAGTTTCTGATTGAATGAACTATCATTATCATGGTATTTTGTATTATGCTGTGTAGTTCACAAGACACATTTATGTGTATTATCCAGTTTGGTCCTCACACCTTGGAAGGGATGGGTTGTTAACATCCCCTTTTACTGATGAGTAAGTGTGTTCCATGAAGTTAAAGGATTTGAGCAAGATCAGTTAGCTAACAAGTGATAGGACTCAAATTCAAGGCTTTAATCTCCAAAGCCAGTGCTTTTCCTCTTTTACCTTCTGGAAAATAAGCTCCATGAGAGTAACAATCTTGCCTGTCTTATTTACTCCTTTATCTCCAGGGCCTAGAATAGTAGCTGACACATAGTAAATGCCACATCCGTGTATCAGCCAGGGTTGTGGTCTCATCAGAAAACTCACCTGGGGAAGCGTTTGCTTCTAAGCTCACTCACAGGTCGTTGGCAGGATTCAGTGCCTCTGGGCTGTTGGCCGTAGCTGTCCCTCATTTCCTTATCATGGACTCTGTGGGGCAGCTCACCACATGCATCAGATTGAACAAATGAGAGAATAAAGGAGGGGCACACAAGACAGAAGCCACAATTATTCTATAACTTTATCTTTGAACTGACATCACATCACACTTGACATATTCTGTCTGTTAGAAGCAGGTCACTAATTCCAGCCCGCACTGGAAGGGAAGGAGAGTACACAGGATATGAATATAAGGAGGAGGGGATGGGGGGCATCCTAGAAACTGCCTACTACATCTTTTCCTGAACAACTAATATTCCCTTTACTGCTTTATTTTTTTCCCTTAGCACTTACAGTCACCAATATACACGTCTCTAATTTTCTTGTTAATTATCCTCCATTAGCATGGCATCTCCACGAGAGCAGGGATTGTTTTCTTTCTTTCACGGCTGGATCCTAAGCAACAGGAGATTTTCTGGAATATTCTCAATAAGTATTTAGTAAATCACTCCATGGAAGAATTTTTAAGCATAAAGCACCTTAATAGCTGGTCAGCCCCTTTGTGACGTTCTCACTCTGTCGTCTCTTGCTTTGGCAGATTGGTGATGAAATTTTAGAGATCAATGGCGAGACCACCAAAAACATGAAGCATTCTCGGGCTATAGAACTGATTAAGAATGGTGGCCGCAGGGTGCGTCTGTTTCTGAAGCGGGGAGACGGCTCGGTACCAGAATATGGTGGGTCAAACTATGAAAACCTTCCTTCCTTCCCTGGCATGACTCCATGAATTTGTCTCCAGAACTGCAGCAGGAAAGTCTTTTTGTTTTCCCCCTACTCACCAGTGTCTCACCAGCCTTTCGCACCATGCGATTGTTTGCCTCGCTTGTTCTGAAATCTCTACACATTTCATCCTTTTGCTTGCTTACGTGGACCGGGGCGTGGCCTAAGACAAGATCTTTATAGCCCCCTTTCTGATAATCAGAGAGAACATTTTGTCTAGTCCAACCAAGAGCGAAGGAATGTTTGTTGGAACTGTGCCAAACTGTTTCTCAGATCCAATTGTTAGCACAAACTGACTATACTCCTTTTCAAAAGCAGGAAAGCAGGTTTCCTGAGTTACGGTATGTTGAGGCACAATTCTCCTTTCTTTTTTTTTTTTTTTTTGATTACTTGATGTTTTTTGAGATGATTTGGGGGCCTTGCTCACCTCCTTTATGCGCTGTATATGACACTTCTGCATATTGCCCCTTGCTGGTCCCTATCCCCAGTCAGACCACCTGAGCCCACTACCAGAAGACAAACAAAACCGCTGACATATTAGCCATATGTTTTTAGATGAAAAAGGATGAAATAGATTCCCAGTGCTCATCATGAGGGAAACATGTTCCTATACCTTTCCTATGGGGAAAGCCAGGTTATACATAGAGTTCCTTTGTCATATGTGTAGACATGATTTGAGTAAACAGCAATGATCTTTACATAGCGTAGTCTTCTGATGGCAAAATATTGTATATTATTATGATTATGTCCTATTTATTTGAGAGTCTTGTTTAAAATGAAAAAAGAAAAAAAAAGCTATGCCCTAGATGTAGGGCTTTTCTTCCCAACCAAAGGTCTACAGAAGTTTCTATAGAAACTGTGATTGAATGGTCCCCATATACGTTGGTCCCCTTTATTAGGGATTGATCTGTTATCACCCTCTTTTCTGAAAGTCGTTCTGCACAATTCCCGGTTGCATTTTGGGCTTGATGAGATCCTTAATTCAGACGCAGCTCAAAGAGAAGGATAACCCCTTTAAAGGACAGCCTTCCCAGGTGTTGGACACTCACACAGGTGTAAAATACAAGGGGCCCAAGGTGGGGGGAAGGGGGGGTCATCCGATGAGGCCCCTTTAGACACGGCCAACCACAGGGGAGGTGTTTGAATGTTGAGATGCCACAGCTGTGCACTGTACTAAACCTCTGACCATAGGTGTATCAATGCCACGGAAACTGTGTAACACTGTCTCCCTTTTCTGTCTCCCTATGCTTCTGTTGGATGTGATCTTTCATTTGAGAATCATCGTCAGTAACCTGTGTACCTTCTCAAAACCTATGTCTGTTGCACTGAGGATGAAAATCCAACACTAACAACTGTTCTTTGGGCTAAAAATAAAGATCCTTTAAATACTCATTTTTTCCAAGAAGGGTTGAACCTGCCAGAGTTGTGCTGCTGTAATGTCTCCATGTGTCATTTGGACTAAATCTCTCTAATTCTCTCGATTAGAGTCACAAATGGGTTATAATATGTTAAGTTCCAATATTTTTCTGACTGATTGGAACCTGCTTCTCTGTGAGGCTATTTTTGTAATGAGTTTTTTGTACTTAATTTTAACTGCCGCGGTCTTCAGGGGTGGGGGAGGGCGGGAACTTTGGTCTTTTGTTGTTTATTGTTAATGCTCTCCTATGCCAGCTTCTCATTGTTCCAGTTGTTTGAAAAAAAAAAAAAAAAGAGAAGAAAAAAGGATGCATCCATTGTCTGGGTTCTTGAGTCACCTTATATGGCTGTCTAAAAGATGTCACTGTTCTGATTGCGGTCTCTGCAGCCTTATTTGAGTGTCGCCTTAGACTGTCTAACTGGACAAATAAACTCTCTTTGCCCTATGTTAACAAATGCAGATTTTTTTTTCTTTCGTCTTTGTTATAGGGAATCTAAATGTTCAACTTTTTCTCTTTCTCTCTTTGTCTTTCTCTCTGACTGTTCTTGGTGCTGGGCCCTTCCCTTCTACAGCGATGATACCTCCTAATCTCGCTGCATGTATGAGAAATGAAAAGCTCGGGGAGGCTTGCTTCTACCTTATGGGCCATAATCAAACTACGGTTTGTAGCTCAATCAATACTAGGTGTTTCTGTGCTGTGGCCTAATTTCCTCATTGCTTCTGCTTAGCTCTATTTTGATATGTTTGGCAATTCATTCTGAGCACCCTGCGTTCTTTGAATTGTAAGTACACCACTGACCCTGCTGAAGTCTTATTACTGTCCCTTATCTTAAGTAGGTGTAAAAACCCCCAGGTTAGATTTGTGAGAGCGATCTAAGCACCTTTCCTTGCCCAAAGCTTAAAACGACCTTGTAAGCTCCTGTTTGTGTTAATTCTAGGACCCAGCATTCAGAAAGAGCAAACCTCCTGTCACAGAGCCCTCCCCTAGGTCGGAAAGGCTTTGTTAGAAAGGTGACAGACAGGTCCTACTCAAGTCAGCTATCTCTTGGGAATCTACAGCCCACCGGACAAATCTTGTCCACAACCTGCTTTTTCCAAGTGAAGTTTTGTTGGCACGTAGCCACGCCCGTTTCTTCCGTGAATTGTCTATGGCTGCTTTTACACTCTAGCCCAGTTAAGTAGTTCTCACAAAGAACGCAGCTGTCGAAGCCAAAAATCTTCACTTTGGCCCTTTACAGCAAATTTACAAACCCTGCTCCAGGCTACATTCCTGTTTTTATGAAAACCCACCCAAGGTTTTGGGAGATCATTCATGAAACAGGTTGTTTCATGTTGACCTTCTTGCCTCATGAAAGATCCTTAAAGAGTTCCTGCAATTCCTTCATCTCTGTGACCGTCACCCTGGTTTGCCCTCCACTCGGCAGCATAGCGTTTCAGCTGTCTTGCCGGGAATCGTATAATGTGTCTAACTGGCTGGGTTTAGCTGCAACAAGAGTGTCCCTGCTTTGAAAAGCGCTCTCGTAATGTCAGGATGCTACCTAAAACATTGGCCGTGTCACTTCAAATAGTTTAATAATAAATAGGACCCCCCGTGGGCTGCTCTGCTTTTAAGTCTATAGATTATCTTGATGTTGTAGGAAGCAGTGCAGTGAGTCCTCAGCTCCTGGGTGCAGTTAGGGCTGCCTTGTGTAGCACAAGGAAAGTTGTCTCTGAAAGACTTGATCTGAACCCCATCTAATGTCAGATGTGCCCCGACAACCTCTCTTCCACTCCCTTTTGTCAGGAAACTCCACATTTTGAAAATAGCTTCTTAAACTTACCCCAAATTAGAGAAAAGTGCTGAATAAAATTCACAAAGGTAGAGAGGATGTTTGGTGGACCCTCACACACGTCACATTTGGCAGTCAGCCACATCTGGCCATGTTGCCTCTATCATCCCCTTTGCCCACCACCCTGGAGTATTTTTTTTTAAAGGAAAGTGTTTTAAAATAGAAGTATACTTTGCATAAAATGCTTAAAGCCTGAGTGTAGAGCTCAGGCTTTTTTTTTTTTTTAAACCTCTGTAAACACCCATTTTAATCACCCAGATCAAAATACAGACTCTATGTCCCCCAGAGAGTTCCCTCATCCCCCTCCAGGTCAGTAACCTAGATTACTTTTAAGCAACCTGAATTAAGTATTCTTTAAAGAAAAGAATGTTTTCTTTCGTGGGGGGCTGGGCGGGAAGAAGGGTGGGCAGGAGAGAAGGCTTGATGGGTGGGGAAAAAAGAGCAAGAGGTAGTTAAGGTGGGGACTTTTCGATAGCTCTAGATACACTCTTTGGGTTGTGCCTTTAAAGACTAAATTCATGACTGGTGCTGTAAGTTCCTTAAGGATCTGTCTGGGGTGTAGCCTTCAGTAGCTAGATGCGGAAAGCCACAAGTACTAAGTTTTTAACCTTCGCTAGTTGCAGTTAAACTTACCCAGATTCAGTCGGCTCTGAGTCTGACTGCTTTAACAGTTGTTTGCTTGTTGTGACTAATGAGACCTCAGGCGTGGGAGTGGGGACAGGAGCCGAAGGCCCTCGATACCAAACTGTGGCTCTCCTTTCTTTCCTGGCAGACCCCAGCAGCGACCGGCTCGGCCCCGCCGCCGGTGCACAAGGTGTTCCGGAAGTGAGGGCCGCGCCCCCCGACCGCCGACAGCATCCATCGTTGGAGTCCAGTTACCCACCCGATCTTCACAAATCATCACAGCATGGGGAAAAGCGGGCACACGGGAAAGACCCAAAAGGCAGCAGAGAGTATAGCAGACAACCCAATGAGCATCACACATGGAATGGAACTTCTAGAAAACCCGACAGTGGGGCTTGCCGACCCAAGGACCGGGCACCGGAGGGACGGAGAGAGGCGCCCCCGGAGCGGATGGTGACCAACGGCCCCAAGAGGAGGTCCCCGGAGAAGCGCAGAGAAGGCACCCGCAGCGCGGACACCACTTTGGAGAGGAGGGAGAAGCACGAGAAGAGACGAGAGCTTTCTCCGGAGCGGAGACGCGAGCGCTCGCCCACCCGCCGCAGAGACGGCTCCCCCAGCCATCGCCGGAGGTCCCTCGAGAGACTCTTGGATCAGAAACGGTCCCCGGAGCGCAGGAGAGGGAGCTCGCCGGAGCGGAGGGCCAAGTCCACCGANNNGCGCGGTCCCCCGAGCGCAGGCGCGAGCGGTCCCTGGAGAAGAGGACCAAGGAGGACAGAGTCAGCCACCGAGAAAGGGAAGAGCCCAGCGTGAAACAGGATGCCGGCCGAAGCTCCAGGCACGCCCCCGAGCAGAGAAGGCGACCTTACAAAGAATGTAGCACCGACCTCAGCATCTGAGACGCCGAGGCACATCCCAACCTTTACCGTGTCAAAGGTTCTAAGAGGAAGGTCACAAACCTGAAATAATTTAGTTTCTTACCTGGTGACGCGTCTGACACCCGATGATCCTATGAATAGCAACAAACATTTTATGCATTTGAAATCTTATAAGAAAAAAAATATATATGAAAAGTATTGTGCCTGATGTATAATATTAAAGAAAGTATTTTTAAATGCATACTTTTTTGGAAATTATTTGCCAAATGCTGCCCCGAAGGGATATACATTTTGTTTCTACATAAACTGTAGAATTGTCAAGAATTGTTCCCTTTTGGGGGGCAATCTTTTTCTCTCCTGGTTAAATAGGGCTGTTGATCATTTTCTCTAAGGGAAATTATTAAGTTTAATTAATTTGATGTAGATTATGTAGTGATGTCGTGCTATACTGTAGTTAGGAGTTTTTCTTTAAAAAAAGAGCAAAAAGGCAAAAGTTATATTTGTAAAAGCTGAGGACTCTTTGGGATGGATTAGGATTGCCGATGATCCTAAAATTAAACTGTATGAAGAGACTACTATTGCAAATGAAGGATATTTATAGCTAAACTACACAGCACAAAGAAATGTTCCCTCCTCGAGTCATAGTTGGTTCAGAAAACAGTTTGTACTCTCCCTAGCCATAGAAGGGCACGGAGAGGAGAAGGTTGGCCTCCATTACCCAAACGCAGCCCAAGCACAGATGGTCGGATTCATTAGCATCGCCAACATCTAATAAGATCTCATTAAGGCAGTGCCATCACAGCTTTGCTCAACTGCTAGAAAGGAACGGACGGACAGTGAACACCTTCTGTGTTGTCTTGTCTGATTTGAGGCTGAATAGTGGATGGAATGGGGAACAATGTGCCCAGTGCAAGGGAGCCACGAGAGTCCTCCATACGGGAAGCGTGTTTCCCCCTTTGTAGCGTAGCCCGAGGTTGCCCTTTGCCGAATTGGGGACCAGGGAGTGAGCGTTGGTGGAAGTTACCTCTCTGTTGATATTTAAAGAGGTGAGGACTGGGGGTGCTTTATTCTTAGAGATGCCGATTTCCCTTTGAAACCATAAGAAAAGTCTCCAGGATGGTTGAAAGGGAAAAAGACACAGTCCCAGTGGTTCTAGATCGAGTTGGCAAACCTCCGCCCTCACGACCGTGTCCTTTGAGTCTTTGGACAGCAGAACAAAAGCATAACAATTTTTCTTTTTAAAACGACCCGTTCTTTTGCAGTCTCGCAGGAGGTGTGGTTGGGTCGGCCTGTAGCCCCAGGATGTGGTTGAAATGGATTACTGCCTAGCTGAGCCAAACGTTTGCTTGTACCTGTCGGAGCACTACAGCAAACCGCTGCTTACAATGCATTGTGTATTTCTGTAGTACTGTTTTGCATTTTCCATACAGACACAAAACTTTGCAAGTCAATCACTGTTATTCTCATGGTACTGTTTAAAAAAAAAAAAAAGGAAAAAGGAAAAAAAAAGTGGAGAAAACCAGCCAATCATTGTGTGTACAGAGTTAAAAATTGTAATTAATAGAGCCTGTTTAAAAAATAAAAAAAAAAACAACTGTTGCCTTTTTTTCTTGTACAAAAGAGAATTTATGACAAAAAAAATTTAGCTGTGAGGAATGTGATATGTGTTTATATTTCTGAATATGGAACAAATTGATTCATTGGGATATATTTTAATGTAAACTAAATCAGGTATGTAAAGCTGTTTTAAAATGGGAGACTATATAAGTAATTCTCTAAAGCTTTAGTTGGTTTGAATATCATCCTTTCCTCCATGGTGAGCCTGCTTGTGAATTATTAAGCACTTGTCCGCATTCTCTGTTCTTCACTCATTTCTTGCAGGGTGGTATGGACTTAATGCTCTTTCTGTATTGATGAAAAGCAGTATGTGGGCCAATCTTTTTATAAAACACTATGCATATATAAATATCACATTGTTCATAGCTTTATTTGACTTCTGGGTTGATACATAACATAGACTGAGTTCCTGTAGTTGTGTGGACATGTACAAAACAAGTTCCTTTCCTGGAACAGAGACAATGTATATTCTGTAGCTGAAAAGGAGGAAGGGGTTCTGTGACTGCTACTTTTATTATCAGTTTTCCACACAAAGCATACATTGAGCTGTGGGAGGAAGGCTGAGGGAGAACACAACGGAATAATGACATTTCGTTTTCATCAGTTTCCCAGGAGTCCACTTGGGACTCAGGCTCCAGTGCTAGGAATGTTCTCACTATGTCTAGCAAAATCCGTGATGTTAAATGATCGATGCTCTCACTTGTGGTCCAGAGTTTTAAATAAATGAAATCAAAGTGGATTTTTGGAGTACATCGTGAAGTTAACATCTTAATGTCTTTCTTGTTGTCAGAGGTGATATTTGACATTTTAAAATCTGTGTGCTACCCACCTGGGCTTGGCTCAGTCCGCAAAGACTTGGTGTGGCTGTTTCCTTTGAGTTCCACACATCAGATTTGCTTTGGAAATATTGTACTGTACAGGGACTATGCATTAAGCAGAAAGATCTAGTTTTCTCTGAACTACTGTAACCTTAAATTGGAGACTGATTCTTGTGAGCCTACTTTCCCTAATCCCCCACTTCATGTAAATGTCTTGATGAGAGATGATGGATGAGTATTTTGTATGATTCAATCAAACCATTGAAGAATTCCCCTCCCACCCATTACACAATTGATGCCTGAAAGAATGTTGGGGGGAGAACTCAACACCCTACTTGTATTTTTTAAGTTTCTTTTGTGAAAGATTTTTTAATGCATTTTTACTGTAAAAATACATGGAAATGTATGCATTCCATAACCACTATTGCTTCTGAATTGATATCTTTCTTGTCTCTGCGTTGTCTCAAATGTATCAGGGTCAGGTAATCAAGTGAGGGCGTCTGGCTCCAGCTCAATGCAGCAGCATGCCTTTCTGTTGAGAGAGAAGGAATTAGGCCTTCGCAGCAGTAGTACAGTGCCTTGCTACTCAAAGTGTGGTCCGTGGACCGCCAGCCACAACATCACCGGCGAGGGTATTAGAAATGCAGAATCTCAGGCCCACCCTAGACTTTCTGCGTTAGAATGTGCTTTCACAAGATCCCCAGCTACCTCGAATCCACCTCAAGTTCGAACAGCACAGTATAGCAGGGAACCCTGGTAAAAAGCAAGACCTGCTCAGCCAAGTGCTTCCTCATTACCTGTGTGATCTCGAGCAAGTTCCTTAACCTCTATACAAGCCTCACTTTCCTTGTCTTTGAACAGGCATATGTCAGAGTTGGTCAGAACGAAGTGCAAGGTGCTTAGCACAGCTCTGGCAATCAGAACAATCCTCAGTAGATGACACTAAGTTTTTTTGTTTGTTTGTTTTTGTTTTTTTGAGGAGTTCTGCCTGGCAATGGATGTTCTCTTCTCATTGTTCCAGTTATATTTTCCAATGAAAATGAAGAAATATATTCTCACTCTATTAAAATGGGGAAGAAGGCCTCCTGTGTTAATTACAAAGTTAATGAACGGTGTGGCTCATGCTACTTCGGGACTCTAATGACACCAGTGTTTTGAAATACGAAGCCAAGATGCTGTGCTGTGAAAGTTAAGATGAAAATAGTCTCAAAGCGTAACTTTTAGAGATGTGTGTGGCGTTAGACATGCACCTAACTAGTCCTATTAGATGAAAAGGTTAACCAATTAGTGAGTGGCTTAACGCATGTCCTGGTTGATCATGTCATTTCTAATGACTTTCCAATTTCCTTCGCACGGTTTTTGGATCGTTCCTGTAGTATGACTTAGTAGGTAGGGTTTTCCTATACAACCTAAGTTCCTGGGCATTCAGAAAGGTATTGTGTTTAATAATAAGCCTTCCTACAGTCCAGCCCTTTTGCTGTATTTTGCTTTATTTTGTCACCGGCATGGTAATTGCAGACACTGCACCTCCCCAGTATCTCTTTTGTTAAAGATGGCACTTAAACTTGGTCCCCGGTGTACCTGATAATTGAAGCTATTTGTAAAGCCCGTAGGTCCCACAAGTTCTTTGCCTTCCCTAAATAATCACACACTAAAAAGAATGTGCTGTGATTCAATAAGAGCTGGATAATATTGCTGGGCTCTTCCTGCTGATGGGCAACCCACGAGCACCTTTGGTGGGCTGCATGAATCTTGAAAGGAAGCACCCTTTCAAGTTCCTCAAGGGGATTTTTCTTATCATCAGGCAACATCATCAGCATTGTGGGTGTTGAGCACAATAAGATTCTAGTGTTTTTGAAATAGGCATCATTACAAGCTTCTAAGAAAGGAAATGACAAAACCGGGCCCTTTCCAACACAATTATTTGGGGTGTTTTTTGCAGGAGCAGGCCTTCTGGGAGAAATTTTTGACTGGTTCTACCCATCGATGTGTTTATGCACTGTGCCCTTCATCGGGAGCTGCTAGTCTGGTTTCTCTTCTCCACGCCGGATCCAAAATACAAACTCTTTTTGGAAGCACAGGCCTGGAAGCAAGGCGTCAACGGTAAACACTCGGGTGCCACGTATGACTGTTCCCCTCTACCCTAACACTGTTCGTCCTAACTGGTAAGTCTTCATTGGCACCTCCCTTGAGGAAATAACAACGCCATCTGCCCAGCCGGAATGCTACACACCAATAAGCATGTCCTTTTCAGTATATTCCTCCCTCGGGGAATGAAGTCTGATCTCAAAGGATCATAGGGTTGAAGAGAAAGTAGCTCAGAAAGGCTGCTACTTCTTACCGGTGTCATAGGCAAGGCTTATTACCCATTTATTCCTCCGACACATAGTGAGGACCAACTCTGTGCCCAGTGCATGGTGGGGCTGGAACTACCTGCTTCCCGGTCTCCAGAGTTTAGACCTGGGTGGGAAAGGCAACCAAACACACACAAATAAACCCCATAGCGAGCAGAAACGCAGGATCCATGTGAGTAATAAATAGGGGATGTGGCCACATTGGGAAAGGTTGTAGTTCTAGAAGGAAGGGAAGGAGTAAACTGGGGAAAGAGGGAGGAGTAGAGCCTGAGGCAAGGGAGGGAGTGTGGTCCTAACACGGAAGGAGGTGCACCAGGAGGGGCTAGGCAGCCTTGTTCTGGACTTTAGCCTTCAGAGTAACAAGGGTAATCGGGGTCTTGGAAGAGTCACCAAGCTCCCGGTGAGCTGTGTGTGCTGCGGGCCAGGGTGGAGGGGGGTGACCAGAGGTAGGTTTGAGCTGCAGGAAGATGACCTTGGGCAGCAGGGCGGGTGGTCCGAGGAGGGCGGGAGTGAAGCCGTGAGGCTCTAGGACAGTCCGGCAGCACCTCGCGTCCTGCAAAACCATTCTAGATAAGGCAGGATTTCTCCGAGCTGAAATGTCCCCAGGCCCATGTTTATCCTCCTATTACAAGAATTCATTTTCTCTCCAACCTAAATCCTTCGACCCCCTCTTCTCTATACCTTTGTAAATACCTGCGGAACACGCGGTACCCGATTTCTTCTGTGAAAGGCGGCTGTTTACGATGCTACCTGGTTGCCTCGGAGTTTACAAATTCCCACCTCGCTACCGTTTTTTTCCTTCAGATCCTGGGTTCAAACCTTGTAATCTTGTATTTGCTTTTTTTCTTCTTTTTTTTTTTTTAGATTAACCACATTTTTCTCAAGCTATAGAACTCAGTGAAGTATGATACAGTCTTTGTCAGCATTCCTTGTGTTTGAGTGTTGAGAAAGGAACCATTCCTGTAATAGCCTACTTTGAAAAGCAGTGTTTTTTTTTAATTTACAAAACTAATTCATACTTAATAAAATATTCAAGCATGTCAGGAGAGTATAAAATAAAAAGCAACTTCCTTCCTTACCATCTGTCAATCCCAGTCCAGAAAAGTAACTTATTACTAACAGCTTGGTTCATGACATTTATGATCTTTTTCTGTTTATATATAACTGTGTATATGTTTATGTAGTTTGGGGTTTTTGTTAAGATTTTATTCATTTATTTGATAGAGAGCATGAGCTGGGGGAGGGGCAGAGAGAGAGAGAGAGAGAAGCAGACTCCCCGCTGAGCAGGGAGCCCAGCTCTGGACTTGATCCCAGGATCCTGAGATCGCAAGCTGAAGAGCTGAACAAAGGCAGACGCTCGGTCAACTGAGCCACCCAGGTGCTCCTGGGGTTTTATTTTTATGCAAAAAATGGACCAGTAGGTAATACAATTTTAGGCTTTTAGGCACTGTACCTTTATCTTATGTATTGTGGACAGTTTTCCATGTTAGAATATATACACGTATATGTATATACATGTAGAATTAGAATATATATCAAAGACCTCATTTATTCTATTCCTCTCCCAGTCCTCTTCCCCTTCCCTCCTCGATGACTGCAACAGCATTGTTACACCCCCTCTTTTACCCTTGCCTACCTGCACACTCCTCCACACAGCAGTCAGAGTGATCCCTTTAAACCATCAGGCAAAAGGCCAAAGTCTGACAACAGGCTACATACAAGGCCAGTGAGGTCCAGCCTCTCCTCTCTGGGTGACCCTTCTTCACCGCTTCCCTTCCAGCCACACTCCAGGCACTCTCCCAGCCTTCTTGGGGCCTTTGCTCTAGCCAGTCCCCTTGCCTGTGCCTGGGAAGCTCTTTCCCCAAATATTCATGGCTGACCGCCCTATTTAAAACTGCACCTGGACTTCCCTTCTACTCTTCTTCCCTCCATAGCACTTCCACTTCTAACACCTTGTATAATTTATGTACTTATAATCTTTATGGTTTATCAACTGTTTCCCGCTTCTAGAATCTGGGCTGGCTTTGTGGACCAGGAACCCTTGCTTAGGTTCCATGGGGTCCTTGGTTTAACGTTCCACCGTCACCATCTTAAACTTTAGTAATTTCCGAACAAGGAAGAGCCACATTTTCAATTGGCACTGGGTCTCAAAAATTATATAGCTGGCCTTGTCTTGAATGTAAGCCTCATGAGGACAAGAATGTTTGTCCTGAACTCTGATGAATTCCAACTTCCTGGAACAGGATCCTAGTTATAGTCAGTGCACATAGTAGGTGCTCAGGAAAAAGAAGTATTCTGCTCTTTCTTAGTAGTTTCACATTCTGAAGCTGACCTTCATCTATTTTCCTAGTCCCTGTGGATTAAAAAACATGCGGCAGTGAGTAACCTTATCTATAAAACTTGGTACCCTCGAGTGGTTTGGCTTAAATACTTTTGAAAGAATACATTGCGACTGGTAGTTCTTTTTTATTTCTGATGACGTTGATATTATTGAGACTGCATGCTTTCATTGGGAACAGCTGTTTTTAGCAAAGTGCTTGCAGGCTACAGACCTCTGTCTCATCAGATGAGAGTTACTGTGCACAGGCAGCCGCCGTAGCCACCCCACGGAGCGAACTGTGGACAGCCTTAGCTGCACATTGGAATCACCTGGAGCTTTAGAGATGCTGATGCCTGGGCCCGCCCCCAGAGATTTTCATATAATTAGGAATGTGGCCTGGGTTTTTTAAAGTTCCCAGGTGTTCCCAACAGGCAGCCATAACATTCTCTCTCTGCTTTAACCCCATAGACCGTGCGGGATGGAATGGGTCTGCTTTGCTCCTCTCTTCTTCATAGTGTCCACAGGTTGCCTTCTTTAGTTTGCAGTTTAACAGCAGCTCGAAGGAAGGCTAGCTAGAGAATATTTTCCCAAAGGAAACAAAGAAGCTTTTCAAATTTCAGGAAGTTATTAGCCAGACATATGGATAATGGACATATATGTATTGTGATTTCTATTCAATATTACTGTCACCACTGAACTTGTTCATTAATAAGGATAATTGAGAGACTGCTACATTCTCAGTGAGATCAGAGCATCATCTTGTAAAGCAAGATGTAGCCAGAGTACTTTCACTTAAATTTGTCTGAGAAATATTTTAATGCTCTTATTAAATGGGACATGAAGTATGTGAAATTCTAACGAGAAAGAACGAGAATAATGAATAATTAGGGATTAGCATTCTTAAGGATGAAAGATTGTTTTCTCACAAATTCTTCCAAAGTATTTATGATGCTCCCCCCACCCCCAAAACACACATAACTACATTTAGCAGCCAACTTTGGGGCTGAAGAGTAATTGTGTCATGACTGAATAAGTGGAATGGGACATTCCTATGACCAAAACAACATACATGCCTTAAAATTTAAGGGGGACAACATTCTTGGGATAATACTACTAGGCCTTATCGCAACTTACTCAGAAGCTCTGCTATGAGCATAAGAGACTCTAACACTGATCCAGCCCTGGGGAGTAGGACCCACCATTGATATACCTAGCTCTCACTCAGGACCAGAGGGAAACACAAAGATGTAATTGAAATAGTTATGAAGTCTAGAACTTGGTAATATCCTTCTTCGTTGGCTGTGGAATACGGCAAGACCAGTAAAAATGTCGTCTGTCTCTCTAACCCATCAATTTGACAGTCCTCCCTATAACCGCTTCTTCTAGAAGGAATTTTATGAGGCAGATGCTTAACTTATCCTCGGAGATTACATCTTAGTTGACTTTAACTCCTTCCATTATCTCCTGAAAATATAGTTTCGTTCAAAGCAGTCCGTTAGCAAATATGTGCCGAGGACTCTTTTCCAAGCATGGTGCTGGGCACTCAGTGTCAAGCAAATGTCACAAAACCCCAAGCTTCCTGAAGTTTAGAGTCTAGCCAGACAGACATTCGATCTTTGCATTAAATTGTCATAAAAGCCGTGAAGGTGTGTGTGGTACCCATGAGCGTCTGTAAAGAAGGGGGCTTGGTCTGAATGGTGCAAAGAAGGCAAGGGGGTGAAAGGCTCTCCCAGACTGGGCAAAGGCCTCCTGATGAAGGGAGTGTAGCTTATTCTAGGAGTGGGGCTGAGACCCCTGGGACTAATGATCTAGGAAAGCAAGAGAGGAAGGCCTAGAAGCCAGACCTGGCTGGTGTCTGTGAGCCTCAGAGACAGAGACCCACTGCCTATTCCCAATGGGAGAGAAGAGAGAGACCGAAGGAGCAATTTATGGGGGACCAAGTCACACCTCCCCCACGCTAAATTATTTCCCACAATGCAAAGCAGTGAAAACAGCCCACATTCAATGTTTCTACAATCCTCAGACCCCCTAGGATAACTACAAATATGAGAAGGAAAAAAAAATCACATATTGGTTTCCTTGTCACAAAGGAGCAGATATTTTATTTATTTTTCCTTCGAAAGCCAGCATTTGGGTTTTAGAAAGCAGGCTCAGGGTGGGAATACTGCTGCCAGTCACTTTCTGTTAATGGGAGGTGTTATTGGAAACTTGTAACACAGGGAAACACTTCCTGTCGATAGATGAACACAATTATTGGCAGTGTCACGAACCCCAAGGAAACACCAGTCTGGTTTCTAATGTCTTTTCCCCTCAACCTATTTCGGTTTTATTTTAGCAATCTATTTCACGGGGGTTTATTTTTATTTCTTTGGTGTATTTCATCTGGATTGTTTTTGTTTCATTCTTCATTTTTATTAAGCATTTGTTTTCTCTCTCTTTCTGAATTGCATTGAAGTGAATTGAATGAGAAATCCCAAAGGCACATGCCTAGAGAATGAAAATGTGTTCATTGTCCTTCCTATTAATGGACTTTAATTTGGATTTTGAGGAAGATGGTGTTCCTTCGTGCCCCTCCTCCACAACATCACGGAGGGTTATACTCCAATGTTGAGAAATGGTCTGCTCCACTTATAAACGTGAGACCAGAAATAATTCCATATTCTCTATCACTTTATGCTGCTTTTAGGAGGGGCTGGAAGTAGGCATCACTGAGAATACGATGCAGACTTTGAAAAGACTGGAAAAGTGGATGGATGAGACAAAAACCCTTAATTTTTTGTTTGTTTTATGATACAAGTAATACACACTACATCAGCTTTGTTTAAAAGATCCAGATAGTGTAAGATAAAAGCTCCCGTTGACCCCACCCATCTCCAATCCTAGCGTTCTCTCCGAGCTAGCCACCGTTAGGGCTCTTCTCCCGGACACATCCCTGTATGTGTGCAAATGCCTGAAAGCATATAGACATAGATTGGTTTTGTCCGTGGAGTCCTGGAACAGCAAGTGCCTGATAATGTACGTATTGTTTGGCAGTGTTGGTTTCTCCCACTGAATACATAATACATCTTGTAGATCTTAGGTTAGTGAGAATTTTCCTGACTTTTTTTGCCTTAAACTACTGAAAAGTATTCTAGGGTATCTTCGTCTGCTTGGGTTGCCGTAACAGAATACCACAGACCTGGCAGCTTAAACAGCAGCAATCTATTTTCTCCTCGTGGTGGAGGCTAGGAGTCCAGGATCAAGGTGGGTGTCTGGCGTGAGCTCTCTTCCTGACTTGAGGAGGACCACCTTCCCACGGGGCTCTCATGTGGTCTTCCCCTTGCACAGGCGCACTCCCCGTGTCTCCTCCTTTTCTTAGGACAGCAGTCCTACTGGATTAGGGCTCCGTTTTTATGACTCCACTCAACTTTACCTTCCTAACCGCCCTCGCTCCAAATACCAGTAGCATGGGGTTCGGGCTTCAACATATGAACTGTGGGGGTACACAGTTCGCTCCGTAGCATATAATAGGGATGTACTACACTTTATTTAATTGCTTTCACTTTATCAGCCATAGGATAAATTCCTTTCCATTTTCTTTTAAGTGCATGATTTTGTCCCCCTGATCTAAAACAGACCAAGACTTCCTTCGCCTCTGGGGCATGTAGGAAGGCTGGGGAGAGGGCTGGAGAGGGGGAAGGATAGAAAGTGAGAGATTGATTTCTAAACGGCTGATATCCAATTACTCATTCTCACTAGCCCACGGAGTTTTCAGCTGCTTCTTTCCCTGCTAAGAAAGTGGGAGAATCTGGCATTTGAGGGTGCAAAGTTGGAGGAGGCAGGCAAGGCCAGAAATGTCCCGTGTGGGCTGCAAGACTTCCCTGAAAATTAGCATTGCCAGTGAGAGGCCTGGGAAACTAAAAATGGGCCAGGCCGCAGGCAAACACCCCCAGCTCAGGTTCCAGCCACTACCCGACAGAGCTCTCCCCGGGGGTGGGGGGTAGGGTTTGCATCCAGTTGCCAAAACGTAACATTGACCATTTGGGCACCATTTAGGAGCCCTGGGTATACAGGTACACCCAAGTCCCCTTACACTATGGGAAAATCTGGAATTCTTTGTCCATTTAGGGCAATTTGTTTTTCCTGGTAAATCTACGAGAGCCCTCTGGATGTGTGCTGTACTGGAAAGAAATACTTTGACCTCTTTTCTAAGCCACTGGTTCTCAACCAGCAGCAGTTCTGCCCCCCAGGGCACAGTTAGCAATGTCTGGAGACATTCTGACGGTCATAACTGGGGGAGGGGTGGAGTGCTACCCGCATCTGGTGTGTGGAGGCCAGGGATGCCGCTGAACATTGGACATGGCACAAGACAGAGCCCACAACAAAGAAGCATCTAGCCCAGGGCTTCCTGGCTGGCTCTTTTGGCGGAGCATTTGACTCTTGATCTTGGGGTTGGGAGTTCAAGCCCTGTGTGGGGTGGGCAGTATACTTTTTAAAGAAATTAATTAATTAAATTAAAAAGCACATTAAAAAAGTATCTAGCCCAAAGCATCAGCTGTGCCAAGCTTGAGAGAAGCTGCGCTAGCCAAATGATAAGGTTCGCTGGGGTCCTGCAGCTGGGGCAATAATTTCAAAGAATATTGACATCTTTGTTTTGCCTACGATGTAATTCGTAGGTAAGCCTGCACGCCTCCAAAGTTGCCGATTTGAATGTTTCTTTGAAATGGTGGATATATTAGTGAACAATTTCCTTTTATCGTTTTCAGATGGCTACTGAATCGTTTTCAATTTCCGAGGCGTAACACCCAGGATTCTTGGAGAAGGGTTCAGGACTCCTACAGCCAACCTGAGTTTCGTTACGCATTCAGTCGGATTACTCCTCATTATCAAGCGGCCTTGATTTAAATTTCCGCCCCCACACTGAAGCTTCACCTTGAGTTAAATAATAATACATGCTTGAAAGGCATTATGAGGACTAATTAGTTAACTTTTGTAAGGCGCTTTAGAGATAAAAAAACCCCTGCGTTGAGTTCTAACTATTGCAAGTGGGCAGATTAGGCACTTTTTAGCCGTTATTGGCGGCTTTGATCCCGTCTGCCTTCTCACTCGCCCAGGCAGTTAGTTCACTGGGAGGAAGAATATTGGAATAAGCAGTGGTGGTCCACAGTGGGAAGATGCAAAGCTCATTTGCGATGGCTATTTTCAGATTCTCTTTTAGTGGTAAGAGGAGGAGAGAAACATCCCCAAGGGTAATTAAAATTCCTTAGTAGTGATGGAAGACTTGGAGGTATTACCTCTGAAACACCAATAAGTAAATTAGGGAGATACCCCCCCGCCGCCCCTGCCCCACCAGGAGGAAAGCATGCTTACCAGACTCTGCTACAAATCTCCCAAGTAAACCACACCCATGTTAGGAGATCTTCGTGTTCTGTGTAGACTCTGTCTTTTAACCCCTTTGGAGTTGGCTTCCTTCTTTCCTTTTAACAGCTGTCATTGTCCCCTGCACTCTATATTTGCACCACCTCTGTTGTTTGGAAAAAATTGAAGCCAAAATGGCCCAGGCACTCTCCTGGGGGCTTCATGCCCCATCGAGTCCTCACGACAGCCATTGAGATAGATATGATTAGCCCCAATTTACAGATGCAGTAACCGAGGCTCACGGAGGCTGCTCTCTCCCCATGGACCCAGAGCTGGGAAGCAACGATGCTAGGACTGATTGTTTCAAAGTTATTGTTGTATTCTTTCTAGAACCTCAAACTTAAAGGAATTTCCCTGCACTCTCTTTTCATCGGCTTTTGTCCTCCTGGGAGTCTAAAAGGAAAGGTGGCATTGTCGTTCTTCAGATAAAGAGACAAGAGATAAGGAATTTGCCTGGGAATACCAACACCTTGCTGATCTCTCACACACTCGCTCCTTAGCCCCCACAATTTGGCTTTCCCATGGACCCCTTTGGACCCTGAGCCCACAAAGGCCATCTGTCCTAATAGAGGAGTCCAGTGCATAATCCTGCTTTTCATCTCTTCCCTTGCTGGGGCCCTGAACACAGCCGACGCCTCCCTCCTGGGTTCTCTACCTTTGCCCTTGCTGTTTCCTGCCTCCCCTCCCACCCGTGCTTCATACACCTTTGTTGTCTCCTTGACCCGATGTACCTTTCAGACACTGAGGGCTCCCCGGGGAACCGTCTTGCACATTCTTTTCCACTTTGGTGATTTCATCTATTTCCATGGCTTAGATCAGTGGTTCCTAAACTTTGCTGCATATCAGAATCACCTGGGGGAGCCTTAAAACGTCCCGGTGCCCAGATTGCACCACAGACTAATTAGATCAGAATCTCTGATCATCAGTGTTTTTTTTTTTTTTTTTAAGCTCCCTAGGTGATTTCAAAATGCAGCCAAGTGTGAGAACAAGAGGTGTGACTCATCCTCTCGATGTGATTCTCAGGCATGCACTTCGAGCCGCCACCTGTCCCCTCAAGATGAGGTGTCTGTCTCCACCCGTGCCTTCTGTCCCACGGACACCTCCAACTGAGCATGTCCAAAGGGTAGGGTCATCGAATTTAGCAAGTGAAAATACAGAAGGCTCCATCACATTTGTATTTCAGATAAACAGTGAATAACTTTTTAGTAGAAACAGGTTCTAAGTATTGCATGGGACACACTTATCCCCCTAAATTGTTTGTTGTTAATCTGAAATTCCAACATAACTGGGCCTCTGGCATTGTCTCTGGCAACTCTATGGAAAAGAAAATGACCTGTCTTTGAATTGCCTCTCTGGCTGTGGCCCCAGGGCCTTCTCTGTCCAGTCCTTTCTCTTTCAGCCCCACACCCAGTCATGGCTCTTTTTGATTCTTGCTCTGCCATCCTGAAATGCTTCTCAGATCTTTCCTTCTTGCTTCTCTGTCCGTGCTTCTGCCCTCATCCTTGCTTGCCTTCGGGATTGTGTTGGCTTTGTAACCTGACCCTATTACTCTTTCCTCTGATCATCTCGTTTCTGTGATTCCCAAAATGACCTTATAAAACACAGATCTGCTCTTGTCACTCTTGTCACCTGTGAAAGCATCCAAAGGCCACTCATTGCCAAAGGCAGGGTGGGGTGCACCCCTCAGAACCAGACCCCCACCTCACTTTCCAGCAGCCACCCCCCCCTCCCCCAGAGCTCCCATGGATCCAGTCCAAAGGACATCATGTCCTGGCACTTGCCAATGCCTTGGCTGCTGCTTGCCCTACAATATCTTCCCCTTCCTTTTTTTTTTTATTTTTATTTTTTTAATAATTTTTATTGTTTGTTTCTCAGAGTCCATAGTCTCTCCTGGTTCATTTCCCCTTCTGTTAACCCCCCCCCCATTCTTCCCTTCCTTCTCCAACCGATCTCCCTGCTATTTCTTATGTTCCATAAATGAGTGAAACCATATGATAATTGTCTTTCTCTGCTTGACTTATTTCACTTAGCATTATCTCCTCCAGTCCTGTCCATGTTGCTGCAAATGTGTAATTGTTCTTTCTGATGGCTGAGTAATATTCCATTGTATATGTGGACCACATCTTCTTAATCCAGTCATCTGTTGGAGGGCATCTTGGTTCCTCCCACAATTTAACTATTGTGGACAAAGCTGCTACGAACATTGGGGTGCATATGGCCCTTCTCTTCATTACGTCTGTATCTTTGGGGTAAATACCCAGTAGTGCAATGGCTGGATCATAGGGTAGCTCAATTTTTAACTTTTTAAGGGACCTCCACGCTGTTTTCCAAAGTGCCCTACCAACTTGCATTCCCACCAACAGTGTAAGAGGGATCCCCTTTCTCCACATCCTCTCCAACATTTGTTGTTTCCTGCCTTGTCAATTTTTGCCATTCTAACTGGCGTAAGGTGGTATCTCAGTGTGGTTTTGATTTGAATTTCTCTGATGGCTAATGATTTTGAACATTTTTCCATGTGTCTGCTAGCCATTTGTATGTCTTCATTGGAAAAGTGTCTATTCATATCTTCTGCCCATTTTTTTATTTGATTATTTGTTTCCCGTGTATTGAGTTTGAGAAGTTCTTTGTAGATCTTGGATACTAGTCTTTTTTTTTTTTTTTAAGATTTTATTTATTTGACAGAGAGAGAGGCAGCCAGCAAGAGAAGGAACACAAGCAGGGGGAGTGGGAGAGGAAGAAGCAGGCTCCCAGCGGAGGAGCCTGATGTGGAACTCGATCCCAGGATCCTGGGATCATGCCCTGGGCCGAAGGCAGACGCTTAATGACTGAGCCACCCAGGCGCCCCTGGATACTAGTCTTTTATCTGTAGTGTCATTTGCAAATATCTTCTCCCATTCCATGGGCTGCCTCTTAGTTTTTTGACTGTTTCCTTGGCTGTGCAGAAGCTTTTTATCTTGATGAAGTCCCGCAAGTTCATTTTTTCTTTTGTTTCTCTTGCCTTTGGAGATGTGTCATGAAAAAAGTTGCTGTGGCTGATGTCGTAGAGGTTGCTGCCTTTGTTCTCCTCTAGGATTTTGCTGGATTCCTGTCTCACGTTGAGGTCTTTCGTCCATTTGAAGTTTATCTTTGTGTATGGTGTGAGGGAGTGGTCAAGTTTCATTCTTTTGCATGTAGCTGACCAATTTTCCCAGCACCATTTATTGAAGAGACTGTCTTTTTTCCACTGGGTGTTTTTTTTTCTGCTTTGTCAAAGATTAGTTGCCCAAAGAGCTGAGGGTCCATTTCTGGGTTCTCTATTCTGTTCCATTGGTCTATGTGTCTGTTTTTGTGCCAGTACCATGCTGTCTTTGTGATCACAGCTTTGTAGTATAGCTTGAAATCTGGCAACATGATGCCCCCAGCTTGGTTTTTCCCTTTCAACAATTCCTTGGCGATTCGGGGCCTTTTCTGGTTCCACACAAATTTAAGGGCTGTTTGTTCCAGTTCTTTGAAAAATGTCATTGTTATTTTGATAGGGATGGCATTGAAAGTGTAGATTGCTGTGGGTAGCATAGACATTTTAACATGTTGATTCTTCCGATCCATGA
>NW_024423786.1:25730301-25764147 GCF_017311325.1 Ursus maritimus
TGAGAGGATCATATTGTTCTTGACTCTTTTCTTGTTGATATGATGTATCACACTGATCGATTTGCGAATGTTGAACCACTCTTGCATCCCAGGGATGAATCCCACTTGGTCTTGATGGATAATCCTTTTAATGTACTGTTGGATCCTATTAGCTAGGATCTTGTTGAGAATTTTGGCATCCACATTCATCAGGGATATCGGTCTGTAATTTTCCTTTTTGATGGGGTCTTTGCCTGGTTTGGGGATCAAGGTAATACTGGCCTCATAGAATGAGTTTGGTAGTTTTCCTTCTGTTTCTATTTTTTGAAACAGCTTCAGGAGAATAGGTATTATTTCTTCTTTGAATGTTTGGTAGAATTCCCTGGAAAATCCATCAGGCCCTGGAGTTTCGTTTTTTGGGAGGTTTTTGATCACTGCTTCAATCTCTTCATAATTAATTGGTCTGTTTAAAAAATCAATTCCTTCCTGTTTCAGTCTTGGTAGTTCATAGGTTTCCAGGAAGGCATCCATTTCTTCCAGGTTGTTTAATTGATTGGCATAAAGTTGTTGATAAAAGTTCCTAATGATCCTTCCTATTTCATTGGTGTTGGTTGTGACCTCTCCCTTTTCATTCATAATTTTATTAATTTGGGTCCTTTCTCTATTCTTTTGAATAAGTCTTGCCAGTGGCTTATCGATCTTATTTATTCTTTCAAAGAACCAGCTTTTGGTTCTGTTGATCTGCTCTACTGTGCTCCTGGTTTCTAATTCATTGATCTCTGCTCTAATCTTGACCAACTGATTTCTTGTGTGTGGGTTAGGCCTGTTCATCTGTTACTGCTCCAGCTTCTTGAGGTGAGAATATAAAAACTGCATTTTAGATTTTTCTATTCTTTCGAGTGAGGCTTGGATGGCTATGTATTTTCCCCTTAGGACCGCCTTTGCAGTGTCCCATAGGTTTTGGAGCAATGTGTTTTCATTCTCATTGGTCTCCAAAAATTGTTTAAACTGATTTTTAATTTCCTGGTTTACCCAATCATTCTTGAGCAGGATGGTTTCCAAGTGTTTGGTTTTCTTCAATTTTTTGTATTGAAAGTTGGTTCAGTTTCAAAGCATTGTGGTCTGAGAATATGCAGGGAATAATCTCAGTCTTTTGGTATCAGTTGAGACCTGTTTTGTGACCCAGTATATGGTGTATTCTGGAGAAAGTTCCATGTGCATTCAAAAAGAATGAGTATTCTGTTGTTCTGGGGTGTAGTGTTCTATATATATCTATGAGGTGCATCTGGTCCAGTATGTCATTCAAAGCTCTCGTTTCTTTGTTGATTTTCTGCTTAGGTGATCTGTCTATTGCTGAGAGTGGAGTGTTGAGGTCCCCTACTATTAACGTATTATTATCTATATGTCTCTTTATTCTGGTTAAGAGTTGGCTTGTGTATCTAGCTGCTCCCCTGTTGGGGGCATAGATATTTATAATTGTCATATCCACTTGTTGGATACATCCTTTAAGAATAATATAGTGCCCTCTGTATCTCTAACAACAGTCTTTAGTTTAAAATCTAATCTGTCCGATACAAGAATTGCTACCCCACCTTTCTTTTGAGGTCCATTGTATGAAAAATGGTTTTCCATCCCTTCACTTTCAGTATGGATGTATCTTTAGGTTCAAAATGAGTCTCTTGTAGACCAGCAAATGGATGGGTCATGTCTTTTTATCTAATCTGCAACCCTGTGGTGTTTTATGGGAGCATTTAGGCCATTCACATTGAGAGTGATTATTGAAAGATATGATTTTAATGATGTCATGTTGCCTGTGAAGTCTTTGTTTCTATAGATTGTAAATTTCTGTTCTGTATCACTCTTGGGGCCTTTTTACTTATTGAACCCCCCCCCCTTAATATCTCATGTAGGGCTGGTTTGGTGGTTACAAAATTCCTTCAGTTTCTGCTGATCCTGGAAGGTCCTTATCTCTCCATCGATTCTGAATGACAGCCTTGCTGGATAAAGGATCCTTGGCTGCATGTTCTTCTCAGATAGAGCTTTGAAAATACCCTGCCAACCCTTCCTAGCTTGCCAGGTCTCTGTAGACAGGTCTGACGTTATTCTGATATTTCTCCCTCTGTACATAAGGATTTTTTTCCCCGGCCGCTTTCAATACTGTATCCTTGGATCTAATATTTGCAAATGGCACTATGACGTGACATGGTGTAGGTCTGTTCTCATTGACCTTGGGAGGGGTCCTCTCTGCCTCTTGGACACGAATGCTTGTTTCCTGTGCTAGATTAGGGAAGTTCTCAGCTACAATTTGTTCAAATATCTCTTCTAGACCTCTCTCTTTCTCCACCCTCTCGGGGATGCAGATGATTCTGACATTGGAACGTTTCATTGAGTCAGTAATCTCCCATAATCTACATTCTTGAGATTGAGTTTTTTGAGCCAAGTTTTTGTTTTAACTTTCTCTTATACCATCCCATCCTCCAATTCACTAATTCATTCTTCTGCCTCATTTACCCTGGCCGTCAGAGCGTCTAGTTTAGACTGCATTTGATTCATAGCATTTTTAATTTCTGCCAGATTCGCTCTCATTTCCTCTCTTAGAGATTCTATATTCTCATTAATATTTTCATTAATATTTTTTTCAAGCCTACACATCATCTTGACCATTGTTACTCTGAACTCCATTTCTGACAATTTGGTTATATCCATATCCATCATTTCTGTGGCAGAGGCCACAGTCTCTGTGTCCTTTCTTTGCCGAGGTTTTCTCCTCCTCATCATTCTGATGAGGAGAGGTTGTGGGGATGCACAGAGCCCAAATTATTGACCAGGACCCAGGCAGTGTGCACTTGTTTTATAGGGACCTTAGGGATGTGGGCTTCTTGATTTTTCAGCCTGCCTTCTGGGGGAGGGGCCTGCCGCGCCGATACTCAGGCAACCGTGTTTGGGTAGAGTCACCCCGTCCCCTGCAAGGGGGGTTGGGGGTGGGCATAATGTGAGCTGGTATTTCCAGGCTTTTGTTCTCTGGCGGCTTTTCCTGGTGATTTGCTGTGCCTCTTCTGAGAGTCAGAGCAGCAGTGGCCGAATCCCAGCCTCTGTCTCAGAACAGAGAGATCACAGTCTGCTCTCCACTGAGCTCTCTTGGCCACTTTAACTCTGTTTCTGTCAGTGCTGCTAAAAACCCTGTAGCGTCCCGGGATGTGCTCCCCACAGCCGGTGTCCCAGCCCTCACTTCCAGGGCCGGCTCGTCTCTGTCCTTTGTGTTTCTAACACCGCCTGCCACCCCTGGTTCCCGTGCGCGCTCCCGAGCTCCCTGTTTCAGTGAGGTTCGCGCGGGCTCCGGAGCGCCAGTTTTCAGTCTGGTCGCGTGCGCGCTCCCGAGTTCCCGGTCTCAGTCCGGTTCCAGTGAGCCCTCCGGAGCTCCGGTTTTCTGTCAGGTCGCACGTGCATTCCCGGGCTCACGTTCTCAGTCTGCTCTCTTGCGGGTGCTGTCCGCAAGCCCCGCCCACTCCCCCGTGCACGTGGCTACCGCTTCCCGGCGCCTGAACGCGGCGGCTCCCTCCCCCTTCCGCTTATCTTCCGATACCTGTGCGCGGATTCACGGTTCCCCACTTCATACCTCAATTCTCAGCGCTGGAGATGTTCATTTGTACAGATCCAGATGCATCTTCCTGCGTCTCAGGCTGATTCCGTGGATGTTCAGGATGGTCAGGTACCTATCCAGCTCGACTCAGGGGAGCGGCTGAAAAAAGGGTCCCCGCCATCTTTTCTCCTCTTTGCAGAAAGTGGTCACTTTTCTGTTCATAGAGTTTCTGCTACTCTTTCCTTCGTTCTCCAGTTGCGTTCATAGGTATTCAGAATGGTTTGGTAGCTCTCTCGCTGAGTTCCTGGGACCAGACGAACTTTAGGTCTCCTGCTCCTCCGCCATCTTGGAACCTTTTCTAGCTTCCCCTTCCTAACAACAAAACCAAACAAAACAGACGCATCTTAGAGCCATCCTTGTCACTCTGTAACCCATTAGTAATTCCTTTAGGCTTTCTTGTAACTCTTACCACCCGTCCACCACTTCTGTTCATCCTCACCACTAATGCTCTTTCACATGCCAGCATCTTGAGCCCGGACTAATGCAATAGATTTCCAGTTAGTCTCGCTGCTTCCATACTTGCTCCCCTTCTAGTGCGGGCCTTTATGAGAAGCAGGTCAGATCTTGTGCCTTATCTGCCTGGTGGTCCCTCTGTACTTCATCACAGCTGGTCCCCTTGCTGGTTTCCACAGGCAATGGCTGTGCACAGCAGCCGGACTTCCCCTGGCTGGAACCAGACCTTTGGTGCCTGTGAGTTTCTTTGGCCAGTGGATTAAGCGTCAGTGGCTTATAGTGGTCATTTTCTTTCTGGTCTCTGTCTCATTTTCCCACTCATGTATTGGCTCTGCCTCAATTCACCTCCCCAATAAACTATTTGCCCTAGCATCCTTGACTCAGGGCCTGCTGCTGGGGATTGCCCAACTAAGAGAGTAGTGAACTCTTATTAATCTTTTCTCAGTGCCTTAGGTCCTTAACTGCCATTAGTGTGTGAGGAGTAAGAGAACGTAAAAATCGAAGGACTGCACAGAATCGAGAGTTTGAGTGAATGGCTTTTCATGGTACCTCAAGATCAACCTATTTTCTCGTTCTCATGGAAACTCACTGAAAGGTGAGGAGAATTTCTTTTTTCTTTTTATTTCTTCAAAGTAATCTCTATGCCTGATGTGGGGCTCAAACTCAACCACCCTGAGATCAAGAGTTACATGCTCCACCAACTGAGCCAGCCAGGCGCCCCTGGGGAGAGTTTGTATCATAAGCATTTTGGGTAACTCCCTGTCTGTGTCACTCCCTGCAACCTCTTCAGTCCCCTTTCAGCCACAGAATTAGTGCCCCTGGGCTCCATGTTTATAGCTTCTAACCCCGGTCACAGGGGATTGGACCAGTGTGGCCTTCTGACTCAAGTTGGACCAATAAAATCCACTCTGTCAGGAATGTGCACTTAGGACTTAGACATTCTAGTTCAGTCTGAGTTAAGGAAAATATAACATAGCAATAACGGGACAGCCATTTTCCACCCTGTATTTCCTAACCACATGAGCTAGGTAACAGAAAACGTTAGTCTGAAAAGAGAGACTCACAAGTAGACAGAGATGAAAAAGAGAGAAGACTATCTTGGCTCCTGGCTCTTCTCCAGCCTCCTCCTGAAGCCCAGCTGCAGCTCCGTCCCTGGGTTCTAAGAGGCACCCTGCAGCCTTATAATGCTGTGTTGTTTTTAGTGCCTTACACAGCTCAAGTTGGCTTCTGGTATTTGCAACCAAAGGGTTAGAATGAAAACAGTTTCCATGGAGCTCGTTACAAAAGAAGTTAAACGTCTTTGATTTACTTCCCAGGTGGAAGATTTTTTGTCCAGATCACTCAGATGGCCAAATACAAAGCATCCTATGCCCACAGGAGGACAGTGTGGATGACAGTGAGGAGCACAATGCTTTGTGTTTTTGTTTCCCGATGATAGTCTGTTTGGTTTTTGAATTTTTCCTCCTTTATTTGCTACCCAAATAGAGCATTTTGATGGCATTTTATTTCTTAAGACTTCTTGTCTCTGGTAAGTCCTAAATTTGGGAAAAAAGTGTATCCTATGGTGATCATCCTTGAAATTAGAAATTACTTTGTGCAACATGGTCAAACAGGAGATAGAAACAATGGCATCTTTCAGCTCTTCCAAATATTTGATACATCGGGGGATGCCTGGCTGGCTCCATTGGTGGAATCTGTGACTCTTGATCTTGGGGTTGTGAGTTCGAGCCCCATGTTGGGTGTCAAGATTACTTAAACATTTTTAAAAATCTTAAAAATAGTGAAAAATGAAAATTGATATATCGGAACACAGGTTTTCAAAGAACCTAAGTCAGTCAATTGCTTTTTCCTACTTTTCCCCTGCTTATGCGATACCATGAGGTGTTCCAGTCCTGAGAAAGTGTGCTGCTAGTAACATGGTATTGGAGTGGCCACAGTGGTAGACAGGCTGCACTGGTCTCTCTGTAGTCATCCTTTTGCTCTGAAACATTATAGTTCCATTTCAGTATGATTCTGGGCCAGCTCGGGAGCTTGCCTCAGCCCAAAGAATGTAGAGGACAAGATAGCCCAAAAGTTCAGAGCCTCAGTTTCAAGAGGCTTTGCATACATCACTTGTTTTCTTGCGTAATTGGTCTTGCTTACTTTTGGACTTCAGCCACGCCAAGAGAACCAGCCCTGGCCAGTTTCTGAAGGTTGAGAGATGACATGGGACAGAACCAAGCTATGGGAGACCAACCAGCCAATCTACCAGCTGACTGCAGACACATGAGCATCCCTGGCAAGATGAGCAAACCAGGCCCGATTAGCAGAACCATCCAGGTGAGCCATGGACTTTGGAGAGAGGAGACACTGTTGTTGTTCGAAGCTACTAAGTTTTGGGGGAGATTTGTTCCATAGTCTCATTGTCATAATAGATATAGCTGGTATGCTACCAAGTATTTCTTCTACTGGAATTACAAATGCTTAAGCCTCTAACATAAAACTTGAAAGGAAAAGATATTACAGTTCCAACTATGTGTTACTATAAATTTTCAACAGATTTGGAGGCTATATTCTAAACGAATGCCTTAATACGAGCTATCGTGTATACATGAAAGTCACCCTACAGATGATTTGGTGTCATCTGAAAAAGATTAATTCTGCAGAGCTGAGCCTGACAGACTGCAGCCTACGGGTCCAAATCCCAGCCACGGCCAGTTTTTGTCAGTAAAACGTTGGGCGGAACATACCACACTCATTCGTTTGCACGTTATCCACGGTGGCTTTTGTGCCACGGCAGTGGGGTTAGGATCATTTCGACAGAGACTGTAGGGCCTGCAAAGTCTGAAATATACATCATGTAGCCCTTCATAGGAATAGTTTGCCAACCCCTGCTCCAGAGAATCTAAAACTAAGGTTCCATGTGCTCATAATGAGAAGAGATGTGCCATAGGGACTAAGACGGCAAGGGCAGAGAAAAAAAAATTCAAGTAAGAGGCAAAACCCTGACGTTGCAGGGACATATGCTCCAAATAGCAGCCGCCCACTCGCGTGGGGGTGCTGTGCACATGGGCACGTGCTCGAGGCCTGCTCCACAGAGGGAAGCGCAGGGCTGTGTTTAATTAATGACCAATAGCAGTGTCTCTTCTCAACCAACAGGGAGCCCAGCTTGTTCTAAATATAAGCATCATCCTTAAACTCCTTGGAAACCAGTCTTCTCCGTAGTCAACACCTCAGAGTCTGTGATCCTTCTCTTGGGGTGCAACTTTTTTTTGGAATATAAGAAACGATAGAGAAAAATATCGTCAAGAAATCGATTCCAGTTAACTCTGCTACTGATTCACTGTCTAACAAACAAATAGAGGGACAGTTACGAAGATTAACCCAGCTTCTCACAGGTGATGGATCCCAGATACTCAAGTAATTCCTTCTCTTGACTATCCCGTCTTATCATGAAAATGTTGGGAACAAAAAGGCATGCGGAAATGTCATGGATACAATTTTCTTTCCAAGTTTGTCTTCATTGAAATGTATGAGGGAAATGCATCATCTAAAGGAACAGTTCATAAACCTTTGTAAGGTAAATAATTCTATACCGTGATTACCCTTCCCCGCCCCCTTCTTCTTGCCCCACAGGTTGAACTCCTGCTATGTGTCAAGCATTGGGCAACCGCCCCCCCCCCCAACTTGAATGCTGAAGAAGCATGTCAAGGTCAACATGTCCAAATTGGCACTATTGATTCCTCCACCCAAACCTGTTCTGCCCAGTCCTCCCCAATGCAGTAAAATGGTGGCAGCCCCCCACTAAGTGCACCCCTCACTAAGCACTTTGGTTTCTGTTCCCCTTCTTTCTCCCATCCAATACATCACTGAAATCCGTTGTTCTTCCATCAAAATATAACCTGTATCTGGCAACGTCTGCACATCCCTACTGCCATCCCCATCCCCACAGTCTCTGGGCCCAGCATCTCCCCTCGTTGCCTGGGTATCTATGAGTGGCCCCACTGCTTCCATTCTACCCTCTAGGATCAGGCCTCCTCATAGCAGCCACAGTGATCTTTTCAAGATTTCAGTCAGGTCAGATCCTTTCCCTGCTCAAACCAATGGCTTCTCTTGCTCCTCAAATTCCACACCTTTTAGCGCCGTCTCTAAGAACCTGCATGTTGGAGCCCCTCATCATTTCTCCGACTTCACCGTCAACTGTCAGCCATCTAGCCATCTGGACCTCTTCCACACCACTGACTTACCCCACCTCCTCAGTGCCTTGCTCTTCCTTTGGTCTGGAGGACTCTACCCCTGAATAGCCTCATTGATCTCTCCCTCACTCTGCTCCTGTAGTTCTCACCCGGGGGGAACTCTGCCCCACAGAGGACATTTGGCAGATGCTCAGAGCCATATTTGATTGTCACAATGGAGGAGGTTGCTTCTGGCATCCTTCCTACATGCACAGGACAGCCCTGTGACATGGGGTTATCTGGCCCCCAGGGTCAGCAGTGCTACAGATGAGAAACCCTGCCTCACTCAATTCTTTACTCAATTGTTTCCTCCTTAGAGAAAACTTTTTGGAGTCCAACTCGGGGCTTGATCCCACGACCCTGAGATCATGACCTGAGCTGAAATCAAGAGTTAGTCACTTAACTGACTGAGCCACCCAGGTGCCCCCAGAGAAAACATTTTTGATGAACTCTTTCCAAAATAGCTTTTTCCTTCTTCCCCATCACTCCTTATCCAGTTTAACACTACGTGGAATTAGAGTATATATTTATCTTTTTTGTCCCTCATCTCTACTCGTATATAAGCTCCCTGAGGGCGGGAGCCTTGTCCGGTTCACCACTGGTTCTTCATTGCCTAAGATAATGCCTGGCACATAGTAGGTCCTCAATAAATGTTGATCGATCTCTGAGGTTTGGAGAGGTTAGCTGACTTGTCCAATGTCACACATGGCGAGTAAGGAGCAAGCGTGCCCATGTGTCTGTCAGCCCCTTTAAGCCATGGCATGATGGGTACAATCCAAGGACAGCTTTGTGCTTTTTATGCAAATGGAGCTTGAAGACAATTTTCTCAGCTTTCCCCTTCCAATTTCCACACTTTTCCCATGCTCTATTGTAATCCCCTCATATATAGAAATTCTAGATCCATTAAAACCCAGATCCTCTGACCCCTTGACAAATGCTTATTTCTTGTAATTTTCTGACTTCGCTTCCTAATCTGAAAATGGCTGATACAAGTTAGGTGGAAGTGCCAGGCAATCGGGAGCCAGATCACACGTGACCTGTCAGTCTATCAGCAAACCCCATTGTCAATATTGGATTAATTGCTTGCTTAACCTCCAGCACTCTAGCTTTTCCCTCCCAGACAAAATTACCAGTCTCCTTTGGCAACACCTTGGCAATAACAGAGGAAGACTTGAAATGATTATCCTAATTTAAAGACAGCATGAATTCCTGGCTCTTTTTTATGAACCTAAAATGGTGTCCTTTGTTTTTGCAAAAGCGACGAGCTTTAAAAAAAAAAAAAAAAGTCATTCGTTTTCCCTTCTGGACTTTTTCTGTACTTTAAAATAACTTCAAATTTTATTTTTCAAAGACTTGGCATTTCTGTATTTTAGCATTGGACATTTTCACTTAGCCTTTGCCCATTTCTCTAGATTTTCCTTGATTCCGTCTCAGCTCCCGAGTCCACATGGGAGCAAGCGTGTGCATGCGTGTGCACACACACGCACAGACTACTCATTTCTGATACTGAGTAAATAGCCATTGTTACCATGGAAAGGATCTTGACCCGAGAATGGCAGTTATGAAAGGGAGACCCCAGCGGGACACTACCAAGGTTGTGAAATGGAGGCTGCTACTTCCTTTTTGGAAGGAGGATCTTAGACTTTTGGCCGTGGGCTTGTCTTTCTGTCCTTATCAAGAGCCGTGCGCCTCTCATTGGCACTGAAGCCTGGTCCTTAATGAATTAATTTCTTGGCAACCCTCTTAGTGTGCAGCTGAGCACTTTGGTCTCTCTTTTGGGATTTCTTGTCAACCTTGACTCCCCGTGGCTCTGGCTGGGGAAGTAGCCTGCAGACTAGCCTGATTCCAGCCTCGCTTAGTCTGAATTACCTCTTTCTTAGGAGACAAGCTGCCTTTGTCCCCCCTCCATAATCCTTCTGAGGTCTTCAACTTGAGAGAAGACCTGAAGCTCTTTGAATCACATTCGAGCAGCTGTTGTGTTGGCTGCAACATTTAAATTAGCCAAGCCCAGGAGAAAGTGACTAAGGCAATTAATGTTTCAAGGAGGTGGTATATACTGAGCATGAGGCAGGATGTCATGGAGTGGAAAGAATTCAAGCCTTGGAGGAAAGCATTGGTTCAAATTTTATTCTACTGTGTACGAGCTACGGGACTCAGGCTAAATCACGGAACTTCCCTGGGCTTTCATGTGCCCCACAGAATAGGATTTATAATACCTGCCATTTTAGAGTTTGGGAAAAGAGTAAGAATAAAGTACGTGTAATGCCTAATAAAGCTACAGTAGGGCTTGGTATTTTTGCTTAAAATCTCAACTATGGGATATTTCTTTTCTATGAAAACCCCAGTGCCTGTCTGCATGTAGAGACATGATTGGGTTCTATTAGGTTTCTTCCAATACCTATCTTGTGACCTTGGGTCCTACGTGTCCCCTCCCTGGGCTCTGAAATGCCACTGTCTGAGGAATCTAAGGTGCCTTTTTAGTGTGTGCACTAATTTAGATCCTCTCGGTCTGGTGGCCTCGTGTGTGCTCAATTATTTGAGTGGTAGACCAAGGCTCTAGCCTGGCTCTTTGAGTACTTTGGTCCTGCACGTGACTGAGTGGTCTCGGGCCAGCCCTTTCTGCTGGAAACCCAAGGTAGATGGAGCAATTACAACTGACTTTGAAAAACAACAGTCCCCACCTTTGGGTTGAGTTGAAAGCTTTGCGAGGTAATATGACAGTAAAATGTCTCATTTATAATTCCCTATAGCCTTGAGAGGTGTATATGATAATTTTGAGCCCACTTTATACACAAGGAACCTAAGGCCTAGAAGCAGTCTGCCCAGGGTGGCTGGGTAGAGGATTAAAGCCAGATTTCCCATCCCCAGGGGCTGCCCCACTAAAGTACGCTCTGTGGTCCCAAGCCTCAGAGCGGCCTGACATTCCGCTGTCGGCGCCAGCTTAATATCCCCAGGCCACATCCCTTCAAATCTGTGCCATTTTTTCTGGCTCTTGTCCAATTATAGTTAGTAATGGCTTTTCAACAGAGGGCCTTAATGCTTTTTGGCAGAGTATGAATGGATAATAATGGTGACAATGGTGAGAAAAATAGCACCTAATATTTATTCAGGGCTTGCAAAGGCACTGGGGTAAGTGCTGAACAGAGGTGACGTGATTGAACCCTCATCTCATGAGTTTTATAACAGCCTTGTGCAGAACTTGGTGTGTCTAACCCCATGTGACAAATGAAGAAACTGACGTAGACAGGCTGGGGGCTTGTCCAGTATCACACAGCAGGTGTGTGGAAGAGCCAGATGGGAACTTGGCTCTTTTTGATTCCAGAGCCCGTATGATTGTCGATTTTATGCTGCCCTTTCAATAACGGCCTAGACTTTCAATGGACAAGTCCATGTGACAAAACTTTTCCATGTGAGCTAGGTGCCCAGTGCTCTATTATGTGATGGGCAGATGCCCCCCTGCCTGGAGAAGCTATGAATCGATGGGGAAAACAGACAGATAATCAGGTTCAGTCCAACTCTGCAAATGAGATATTATAGTGGATGGATCGAAAAGCATACAAGAATGCAGAGAAGGGAACAAGTAACTTTCTGAGGGCATCAGGGACTGTTCCAGAAATATTTGAGGGAGAGAAATTCATTTGGAGGAGAAGTGAAGTATGTTCCAAGGAAGAACAATAGTAGTTATAAAGGCATGGCAAAAGCATAGCATATCTTTTTTTTTTTTTTTTGAGAGAGCGAAAAGCATAGCATGTCTTTTTAAATATCAATTTTTTTTTTTTTTTTTTTTTTTTTGGTGTGGCTGAAACACAAAGAATAGGGAAGAGAGAGGACAGGAAAATAAAATGGAGAAAAAGAATCTGAAGGGAGACCATTTATATACCAATCTAGAAAGTTGGACTGACCACATAAAGACAGAAAAGCACACAGTGTTTTGGGCAGGGAAGTGCCAGGACAAGACCCAGTTTTGGGAGATCATTCTGTTGGCTGGAAGGCAGCGAAGGGGAGCAATGGCAGAGAGCCCAGTGAGCAGGTGATTGTCAAAGCCCAGCCATGATGTGGGCCTGATCTAAGACTGTGGGAACTAGCATGCAAACAGAAGACAATGTTGAGACACACTGGATAGAGTTTGTTGATATGGAAGCCAGGTGGGGGAGATGAAGAAGCAGAGGTCAAACACGTGCTCTGGCTTGGGGAGAGCACGCAGGTTTTACTCTTCATCAAGATAGCAAACACCAGGCAAGAAGCAGGCGCAAAAGGAGATAGCACATTTGGTGTGGGTGTTATGGTACGTAGATGGGCGTGTCCAGAAGGCATCTGAGAGTAAGACTTTGTTTTTGTTTTTAAGTAAGCTCTTTGCCCAACATGGGGCTTGAACTCAAAACCCCAGGATCAAGAGTCACATACTCTACCAACTGAGCCAGCCAGGTGCCCCTGAGAGTAAGAATTTGAAGTTCAAGGGAGAAATCTTGTTAGCAGATAAAAATTTGGATGGCTGCACTGTTCGCCTCGAATTTCCCAATGGCCGTGTTGGTTACCTGCTCCGGGTCCCAGCTCATCACTCTAAGGCAGTAAGTCTTAGGCAGAGATGATTTTGCGGTACGGGGACATTGGGCAATGTCTGGGAAAGAGTATGAGATGCTGCCAACCCCCTCCAATGCCCAGGACAAGTCCCTGTAGCAAAGAATTATCCAGACCAAATATCAGTGTTGCCAAGGTTGAGAAATGCTTGTTTAAGGTGATTTCTTACACAAGTAAGGCCAATGAGATTTTTTCCTCTGAGGCATTTGGAGACTCAAATGGTGGTACTTAGAGATGGAAGGCAGCTGGACCCAAGCGTGTTTTGGCACTATCCCAGAAATAAGGTGAATAAGCACCTGGTAATGCTGTCTCTAAGCCTCTCCAGCTGTTTTGTTTTTCCTTTCCTTTTGTGTTTTACCCCAAGATCCTTCCAAAAAATTTATTTTATTTTCAAGCTAAGCTTTTGTTAGTCCTCGTTTATTTATAATTGAAGAACTTGCATTCATTGGTACTCGTGGTTGCTGATGACAAAAATCCAATTCCAGATAGTAAAGTTAAACATAAAAACAACCTCAGTGGCTTATGATCCTGGGAAATCTGGATATTTGCTGCTCTCGGGAATATTTGAATCCGGGATTTCAAGTACGTGATCAGATATTTATTCCCCCTCTCCTTCCCTAGGTTCTGTTTGCATTCAGTGTTGGTTTCAGAGGTTTGTGTTCTGTAACCAGAAGAGAGAGAGAAGAATGAGCTGGACAAGCATAGACTAGAGTTTCTGCTCTCCTCTACAGCAACTGAGACATTGTTAGCGAACATACCTGTGGCATTGTTTTTTTTTTTTTTTTAAGATTTTATTTATTTATTTGACAGAGATAGAGACAGCCAGCAAGAGAGGGAACACAAGCAGGGGGAGTGGGAGAGGAAGAAGCAGGCTCACAGCGGAGGAGCCTGATGTGGGGCTCGATCCCATAACGCCGGGATCACGCCCTGAGCCCAAGGCAGATGCTTAACCACTGTGCCACCCAGGCACCCCTGTGGCATTGTTTTTATACACATGCATATTAACTGTTGGAAGAGCTGAAACCAGCCTAGGGACCTGCTCTTGCCAGATTATTTCCACCTCAGCAACCCAGGATGTCACACACTGCGCTCAGTGCCCGGAGCCCAAATCCAGGGATTCTCAACTGGTGACTCACTCTCGGGCAGCCATGTTGGAATCTCACTCGGTGGGGGAGGGCCAGAGAAGCCATACCAGATTCTCACTGCGTAGCTTGAGAAATTCACTCCGGAGACTTTCAGATACTCTCCGTCCATGTCGTAAAGCAGCCCGAGTCTCTCATTGTGACTCAGAGGATTGAGTTACTTTTTCACAGCTAGTTGCTAGGGTTTGAAGTCATGGCTTTTGAATCAAAATCTGGAGTTCTATGGAAGAAACTCTATGGAAAAAAAAAAGCACCAAAATGCCTGTCTTCTCCTTTTCGAATACCATGAGAGCATGAAATCTAGTTCTAGTTCATGGGCTGTATGTAGAAGCCAGGCTGTCACCTCAGCACTGGCCCATAAGCCTCTGCACACATTCCTCTGGGCTCTTTTCCCTGCCAGTTGGACCAATTGGAGACAATTCCCAGACATCCATGGAAATCATGTACTGAGGATGGTCTACAAGCCAGGGTCCCCAAAGGATTGAATGGGAAGGACCTTCTGCCACTCTGTTTCCCTCCCCAGAACTGCCGTGCAGCCATGAATTAAGCCTCTATTGTGTTGTGCTACTATACATTTTAGGTCTATTTGTTACAGCATTTGCTTACCCTCAAACAGAAGTTATTTATTTGTTAAATATTTGTTAGTTTGTTTTGCTTTACCATGCTCGTTCTATTAGACGGGCTTTTGTAAGGTCACAAATAATACCTCCTTCTCTCAGTGCACAACGGAGGAATTCTGACTCCACGGTAGTCATATTTTGAAACAGGCATCACGCTGTTCATCTCCCTGTTGAATTTCCTGTGTGAGTTTGACTTGTCCTGACTACAAAGACAACTAAGGAGAAATGACATCATTTCTTCAAGATCTTCAGCAAGCTTCACCGAAACTTAAATTAGAAGCAGAGAACCGTGCATCATTTTTGCAGGAAGTTTGAAACTTTGTCACAATAGCTTTTTTTTTTTTTTTTTTTTTTGCCTTGGATTTTCCATGGCCCTTGGTTTTGTTTCCAAGGCCTCTTCCCTTCAGGTTTGTTAGCATGCTGATTCTATTTTTAGAGGACTCTCTGTTTCCCTCCTCCCTCAGTTGCTCAAAGAAAAACCCTAAATGAGTCTTTCACGATGAAAGGGGAGGAAGTCTTGCTTCTGTAAGACTTCACTGAAGAGAGTCTGTCACTCACGTAAGAGTCTTGGGAGGGCATGACAGCGGTATGAGCAAGATCATTACATAACAGCAACAGCAGCGACACAAGCAGCACCGCCCCCACGAGTTACAGCACAGGACCAACACTGCCAGCAGCAACCCCGCCCCCCCATAACAACAGCAACAACAGGAACAGCGTGGGCATAACTTCGTTACTGTGTGCCAGAACGTGTGTTTTACAGACATTGTGCTGTTTGATCATCACAACTTTCTTCGAGGCGAGTATTAACCCCCCATTTTACATGTGAGAAAATTTAAGGCCAGAAAGGTGAAGGAGCTTATCCTGTTTGGTAGCGGTACTGAACCCTGGCTCGAAAGCTTCAGCTCGGAAACAGTCTGAACCATCTCCCTCACCGCGCATGTGCTGGGAAGTCAAAATGAGGGACTGCATTTCCTGAGGTTAGGAATTTATATTGGGGGAGCCTGGGTGGCTCAGTTGGTTAAGCATCTGCCTTCGGCTCAGGGCATGATCTTGGAGTCCTGGGATTGAGCCTTGCATCAGGCTCTCTGCTTAGTGGGGAGTCTGCTTCTCCCTCTGACACTCCCCCCCCATGCATGCTCTCTCTCTCTCTTAAATAAATAAATAAAAATCTTTTTTTTTTTTTAAAAAAAAGGAATTTATATTTGAAGAATACACAGAAAGAGGAGGTGAAATCTTTGGGGAGAAGGAAAACAGGATATTTCGAGTTGGCAGGGCTCAGCTACTTGTTGATGGACAGGGGTGCTGTGCTGAGCTGCTGGACTGTCCATGCAAGGGACATGGTGCTTTGACATTGACTCAAGCCCTGGCCCAGAGACATGCCAGAGCACTTGAACTTGAGTTTCTCTAGTCTGTGTAGCTCTTGTGACTGGTTTGTACTTTCTGATTCTAGACTTTGTGATGTGTGGATTGTATCTGTATACCCTCCAAGCAGTGTGTTTATGTTGTACTTTCTCCCTGTTGTTTTATTTCTCCATTTCCCCCCTCTTTTTTAAAAAAAATGATTTTATTTATTTATTTGAGAGAGACAACCAAGCGCATGAGAGAGAGCACGCGAGAGAGAGCATGAGCAGGGGTGGGGGGTGGGGGATGGGGCAGCAGGAAAGGGAGAGAAGCAGACTCCCCGATGAGCAGGGAGCCCGCAAAGGGGGGTGCTCCATCCCACAACCTGAGCTGAAACCAAGAGTCAGACGTTCAACCGTCGGAGCCACCCAGGCGCCCCTGGAGAACTACTCTGTAATCCCAGTTCTGCCTCTACTAGACGGGTAAGCTTGGGCAAGGGACTGGCTCTCTCTGGGCCTCAGATGTTCTCATCTACAGAGAAAGGAGCATGGGTAAATGATCCTGGAGGCCTCTTCCAGCTCAGAGAGTCCATGACTCTTTGAATCAAAGTCCTGTGATAGAGTCATGGAGGCAGGGTGATGTTCCCCACCAGCGTCTTAACCAGAAGGGTGAATTATGCTCGCTACCTTCTACTGAACACTTTTTCTGTGCCAAACACTAAAATGTGGACATGTGGTATTTTATTTCATCTTCTCCACAGGACTAGGGAAACAAGCACTGCTTTTATTTCTGTTTTGTAGACGAGGAAGTAGTGCGAAGTTGACTAATTTGTCCACACTGCCTGGATAATGACTGATAGAGCTCATGCCAATCTGAGATAGAGCTCATGCCAATCTGACTCATAAACACTGTATTCTGCTGCCTCCCACTTGTGCGGTGATGGCCCAGAACATCTGTGCTGCGGAGTCATCTCACATGTGGAGGCCTATGTGGGAATACAGTGGAACCCCTCGGTCTGTAGTGTGCAATAGGACGTAAGAACACAATCCAGATCCACCCATTTTACCAGCTGTGGCCCAGGGTGGGAATCTATAACTCAAGCCCACTTTCCCCAACATCACCATCGTTGTCATTCTCATCACGCTGTCAATCACTTTTGGATGACTTACTACGTGCCTGGCACAATTCTCAGTGCTTTCCATTGGTCAGCTTGTGCTATCTGAACAGCAACCCCATGAGACAGGTACTATTATTATCTCCATTTGCATCTGGGAAAACAGAAGCACAGAATGTGTTGGGTGACTTGCCGGGGTTTCACGGCCGTGTCTGCCCGGTACGTGGCAGAGCAGGGAGTCTGGCTTCAGAAACCATACTTGTTCCCCTGCCACTACTCTACCTTTGCAGGGTCTCCAGTACTTTGCCACTTGGGCATTTGCATTGGCCTCGTGGCCTGATAGTTAGAGCTCAGACTGCGTTTCACTGTGCTACCTAGAAATCCCAAGAGGAATGAGAGCCATTTGAGTCAAGGTTATCTGGGTGCTAATATGTGGTTTAAAAGGGAGCCATCCCAGGTTGTCTTTGTTTCCTGGTACATTAGACTAATTGCAAATGCTTTTTGCCTGAAAAAAAGTGGATAATGTCCAAAAGTCCACACTGTTAATGTTAGTATTCTTTTTTACCCTTTCAGGGACATGACATTTGTCTGGGTCCTTGTTACTCTCTGAAAGCTGTGTTGCCCCCTGGTGTTCTCGGAGTATCTTTCCTTCGTCTGCTCCCAATTACGCCTGAGCTGGGGCAAGCCACATTACCCTACACACTAAGCAAGTCCCACTGGTAAGTGTGTGTCCAGCTGCAGGACCTGAGAGCATTCCTGAAGTGAAGACACAGAGGCCAAGACTGGCCATTCCACAGACACCTGTGATGACCCTTCACCTAGTTACTCTGCCATCATTCATTCATTCCCATTCATACTTTCGTTCAAGAATTGCACGCTAATTCACAATCAAATTCTTCATGAAACACCATGGGGAACACAAAAGGTGAACAAGAGGGGCACCTCGGTGGCTCAGTCAGTTAAGCATCTACCTTCGGCTCAGGTCATGATCCCAGGGTCCTGGGATGGAGCCTTGCATTAGTCTCCCTGCTCAGTGGGGAGTCCGCTTCTCCCTCTGCTCCTCCTCCCACTGGTTCTCTCAATCTCTTTCTCTCAAATACATAAATAAAATCTTTAAAAAAAAAAAAAAAGGTGAACAAGACATTCAGAATCCACAAAGATCCACTGGCCAGCTTCCTAAGATATGGAACTGAGACATAGATAAGGGAAGAACCAATTAATCATGAATGAGATTAGGACACAGTTGTATTATTCATGAAACAGACGTTAAGTGGTAAAAAGTCACCATGTTAAACATTTGGTCTTCAGACAACAATAGGAATATTTTGGCTCTGAAATAACAAAGCTATTCTTCAGACTAGAAAAAGGAGGAATAAACACGGCATGTTTTCAAAGCATATAACTCTTAATGCAAATTAAAAGACATCTTGAGTATTTTTTTTAGCAATTTGCTTAATTTTTCCCTATAGTTATTTTGCAAGGTTAAAAATAGGCCAGGTTGTACTGGTAGTTCATTCGAACTCAACCTCTGATCTTAGCCTTGAGGGCTCTCAAGGCACATTGTCAATCAGGGATAGGTACAGTTCCTTAGAGGGATCTGAGAGCAGTTCGTAATTAAGCAAGACTGAGGTTGTTCCTTAAGGGACATTACAAGTGTTGGAGGGCCCACTTCCCTCAGCAGAGAAAGATCCGTTTGTCCTCTGGAGGGGAGACAGCTGAAGGTAGGCAGCGAGACAATACTTCCTTCCCCGGGAGGTTTACCCACCCTGACACCTGCAGGTGGCTTGCTGGATTATTTAAAGAGCATAAGAGGTAGCAATGAGGAAGCGCTTCATGGGTTTCATGACCCACTGAGATAAAAACTGATGAAGACATTCACATTCACACGCCTCTTCTTCCCGAGTTTCCAAGACTCTCAAACTGTAAATAATACATGTGCCCCAGCTTTCTCTTACTTGTTTACCCCACTCTATGGATGTCATCTCCCATGATGTTGTAATGTTCTGTCCACCTGCCTTCCTAATGGGTCTATTTCCTTTCCTCCTATTCACTTACCCTCTTCCAACTCCAGCCACAAAGAGACTCTTATCCCACTCCTATCTTTATTTCTGATAGCTGTGTCCTGTATCCTTTATCTTCATACACTGGCAAAATTGAATTCTGAGTTAAGGAGGCAGGTTTTGTGTGGTAGAGATGATGCTGTAGCAACCCACTTATCTGCAGGCCATTTACTTGGCAAACTCATTGCTTTGACATAACAAGGAAAAGCGAAGATGAAGGAAGAAAATATGCTTAGGGGTCGAGAAGCCTAGACACTCGATCCCCTAGGAGAATTCTTCAGACTTTGATTGACATTTAGTTTGCTCTTGTTGTGTATACTTTTAACAAGCTGATTTCGTCGACTTCTCAAATCAGCAGATTAATTATAGTAGTTGTTTTTGGGTAGTCAGAGTGGATGTTCTAGACTAGTGCTGGTCAACAGAACTTTCTACAATGATGGGAATGTTCTGTATCTGTGCAATTCAATATGGCAGCTGCCAGCCACATGTGACTATTGAAACTTGAAATATGGCTAATGTGACTGAGGAACTAAATTTTTCGTTTAATCTTCATTACTGTAAATGTAAATGTACAAAGCCACATGTGGCCGAGAAGCTACCGTATTAGCAGTGCAGCTCTGAACAGACTGACTACAGTGACATAAACCAAAGCATTATAGTATTGGTTCATTTGGTGTAGAGACGAAGTAGCTTTTAAAGTACCAACAATCACTGCATATCATTGAATTATAGCCCTGATCATTCATTTGTTTATCTACTCTTCATCTGATAAATATTTATAAGCAGTTACTATGTGCTGGCACTGTTCTCAGTGCTGGGGGTATAACAGTGGACAGAATGGAGAGAACTCTTTGTCTTCGTGAAGCATATTCAGTGGAGGGATGTAGCCACTAAATAAATGAAGAAGAAAATATATATAGGATGTCAATTGATGATGAATGATATGTGCAAATCAGGGAAAAGGGATCAGAAGAAGGGAAAGATGGGAGAGCTGCAAATGTAAACAGGAAGGCAGAGGGAGGCCTCATTGAGAAGGTGAAGGTAAAGCCTGGTAAAAGAGCATGCCAGCTGGGGGGCTCTAGGCTCAACAGTCCTGAGTTGGGAGGGTTTCTGGCATGTTTGAGGAAGAGCAGTTGGGTGCGTACCCATTCCAAGAGACGGAAACTGATGATGATGACTTACACGAAGGTGGAAGCCATGAAGGCAGATGTATGTGGCTAGTAAGGCCATTAGCCCTTGATGACCGTTTGGATGTGACCTGTGAGAGCAAAAGAGAAGCCCAGGATGCTTCTAAGGATTTGGCCCAAGCAAATGAAATGATGGAGTTATTGTTTACTGAGATGATGGGTCATATTTACAACATAATCTTGACTTCTAAAAAGAGGTTGAATCCGACATGGTCAGTCACCATTTCTTCAGGCTGAGTCTCTGGAAGACATGGAGCATAGGCTTGAATGTGGCCTCAGAATCATTCCTAACATAGTCCTCCTGGAAGCCAATATGTGTTCAAGTTGGCAATCAAGGTGAAACCATCACTGGATTCCGTTACTCATGTGATTCAGTTAGGAAGGTAGGAAAATGTATGACTCATTTCATGAAGAGCTCTAACCAAGAAGATGGCAGAACTATGCAGAATTATCCTTGGAACCCTCTGCTTCTGATCTTATCTAATTAGAGAGCAGAGATCTCTGCTTCTCAATCTAATCTAATGGCATCGTTAAACATCATAGATTCACATAAACGTGAATCTTGGGCAGAGATCTCAGAGAATCATATTGTCCAACTTCCTCTCCTAAGACATGCAGGATAACACCCCCACCCTCCAGGTAAACAACTGAGGGCCAAAGAATATTAGTAACTTCCCCCAGGGCACATACCTGAGCCTTGGTAGAAAGTATTCTCAACTGGGGGCCATTTTGCCCTTCAAGGGACATTTGGCAATGTCTGGAGACACTTTTGGCCGTCACACTGGCGAGATGCTACTGGCAGCTAGTGAGTAGAGGCCGGGGGTGCTAGTACATGTCCAGTCACAGGTCAGCCCCCACAGCAAAGCCTTGTACAGGCCAAAATGTTGACAGTGCCACATCTGAGAAGCCCAGCTTTATACCTACAGTGTAGAGCAACAGAGCTGTGGCTCTACTTACTTCAAATCTGGAGGAGAGGATGAAGCAGGAAGCACAGCTTTAGAAAGACATCCATGACACAAAGCCTCCTGAAACCGTACGGACTCCCGGTGTGTGCACTGGATGGCGGGGGAGTGTTTGCTTACACAGGTGCCCTGATGGCTCAGCTTTGTTTTCATCTGACCAGGCTTTGGACTTCATTTTGGCTAGCATTTGTGTGTTCTCAGTCAAACTGCATGGTGTTTGTTCACAGAAAAATCAGGATGTCTGCTTAGAAAAAGAATGAGGAAAAAAAATATCCCTTTTCTGTTTTGTTGGCAACTTTTGCTGACCTCCCAAATGAAGCTAAGAAGAGAAAATGGGCAGAGGCTTCGATGCAAGGAGGCTAGGTTCGCGGTGGTGAACCCCGCTGTGGGGCTGTGTCATGTGCTGATAATTTATAAATTCTCCTTCCTTTGAAACAGATGAAAAAAATCTGTCAAAGTCAGGACAATGGTGAGGGTCAGAAAGAGGCTCAAAAGTACTTTGGTCTCTTAGTATATGACTGGGTCTTAAAAAGAGATCTTTTAACCCTCCCATGGCTTCCCTGACACATCAAAGTTCTTACCACGGTCTGCAAGGCCTTGTCAGCCTCTCTGACCTTCTCTCCCTTTTGTTCACTTCCCTCATAGCAACCTGGCTTCCTTTCTGTTCCTTGAGCACAGCAGACTTAGCGCCTCCTCAGGGCCTTTGCACTGGCTGTTCCTTCTGCTTGGAACTCTCTTCCCTTCCATCTCCTCATGGATTACTTCCTTACTTTCTCATGTCTGTACTCAGGGAGATCGTCTTCGACAATTCCCTCCCTCAACACCTCTCTTTGTTCTCTTTCCTTGTCTTCTGATGTAATTTATGCTTTTCAGTTGGTCTGTTGTTCCCTGCTGTTCCTCAGCACCCAGGACAGTGTCTGGAACATCAGAAGCTTCCAGTACATATGTATTACAAGGATGCATATGGCAAGACCGAGAACACCAGCCATGTACATAGGCGGGTAGCATATGCTGCGTATCAGTGTAGAAATACCGGAGATGTTATGCATATCTGTGTTCTGTCCCTTCGCAGCTGCACACCCTTGTACATAGGCAGCTTCTAAATGGCTCCTCATGATCCCCACCTCCTGGTTTTAATGCCCTTATTCAGTTCTCTCCCTTGAGTGAGGGTTGGGCCTGGTGACTCATTTTAATGAATAAAATGTGGCAAAAGTGATGGCATAGCGCTTCCAACATTAGATTTTGAAAGCTGGGCTTCTTCTCTTGCTGATACTTTCTCTCCTTGACTCCTCCCACTCGCTCCCTCTGAGGCAGCAAGCTGCCATGTTGTGAACTGCTGGATAGCGCGGCCCTTGTGTGGCAAGGAGCAGATGATACAGTCCATGAAGAAAGGATGAACCTCAGTCCCACAGCCTGCAGGAACCTTGTTCTGCCAACAACACGAGTGAGATTGTAGGTGGCTCCTTCCCCAGGGCAGCTTTCTGATGAGACTGCGGCCCTAGTGGCCCTTTATTATAGCCTGGAAAGAAGTGAGCTAGAGAGCCAGTGGTGCTCAGCTTTCTGACCCATGGAAACCATGAACAGTAAGTATTATTGTTTTAAGCTACTTAACTTCTGAGGTAGTTTTTGTTGTTGCTGTTATTGTTGTTGTTGTTTTTTAATGTAGCAATAGAGAACTGATATACCTCGAATGAGTTCTTTTTTTTTAAATTTAAATTTTAGTAGTTAACATACAGTGCAATATGGGTTTCTGGAGTAGAATTCAATGATTCATCACTTACATACAACACCCAGTGCTCCTCACAACAAGTGCTCTCTTTAACACCCATCACCCATCTAGCCCATCCCCCCACCCACCTTCCTCCATCACCGTTCAGTTTGTTCTCTATCGTTAAGAGTCACTTATGGCTTGTTTCCCTCTCTCCTTTTTTCCTTTTCCCCATTCCCATATGTTCATCTGTGTTCTTTCTTAAATTCCACATATGAGTGAGATCATATGGTATTTATCTTTCTCTGACTAACTTATTTTACTTAGCATAATACTCTCTAACTCCAACCATGTCATTGCAAATGTCAAGATTTCATTCTCTTTGATGACTGAGTAATATTCATATATACACACACATACACAGACATACCACATCTCCTTTATCCATTCATCAATTGGTGGTGGACATTTGGGCTCTCTCCATAGTTTGGCTATTGCTGATAATACTGCTGTAAACATTGGGCGGCATGTACATTTCTGAATCTGTATTTTTGTATCCTTTGGGTAAATACCTAGTAGTGCAATGGCTGGATCATAGGGTAGTCCTATTTTTAACTTTTTGAGGAACCCCCAAACTGTTTTCCAGAGTGGCTGCACCAGTTTGCATTCCCACCAACCGTGCAAGAGGGTTCCCCTTTCTCTGCATCCTTGCCAGCACCTATTGTTTCTTGTGTTGTTAATGTTAGCCATGTTCTAGGAGTAAATGAGAAAACAGATGGGTAAGAAATGACTCTTCCCATCAGGGAGAATACAGACTAGTGGGAGGTTTCACGTCCACTGTGGTGCATCAGTATGGAAGTGACACGCGAAAGGCATCCCCAGAATAGGAAACAGCGTGAACGAAGGTGGAGTGATGTGACCACGCACAGCAGGCAGTCTGAGGCAGAAGTGATTGTGGGATGAGAGACTGGTGTTTCAGCTGGGGTCAGGCCAAGGCCAAACTCCTGAGAGGACTTTATGTGCTGAGAAGGGGACTGGGAGAGTTTCCTGGGGGTAAAGGGGCCCTGATGTACCCTGAACACTGGAATATGTTGGAAGGGGCTTTGGCCATAAAGGATTTTAAGTTCTAAGACAATAAGAGACACCCTTAAATTGTTTTTTTATTTTGTATTTTTAAAATACATGAGCAGTGTGTATATTCTCATTGTAAACAACTAATACAAAGTAAAAATCACTCTTTATTTTTTTAACCCTCATTTCCCCCTTCTAAAGGCGTCATAATTTTGATTTGCTCTATCACACACAGGGACACAACAGGGATGTGCTCAAGCTGGCTCCTAAAAAACCTTGTCTTTAGAGACATCACATTAGTATCTTTAAATGGGGCATATTTACGCCACGGAAATTGGCAAAGGCAACAAATCAGAGCCAGCACCCCCTGCCCTGTCCCATAAAGCTTATTTACGAGGACACCACAGGTCATGTGTATTTATTAAGATCCTTTTCTATTTGTTTACATGTAGAAATCCATTTTAGGCTGATAGCTCGAAGCATGCAGTAAGCGCTATGGAGCGTGAACCCTGCGGTCAGGTGGCTTGAGTTCCAATCTTGACTTTATCCTATGTTGAATGACCTTGGATGGACTACCTAACTTCTCCGAGGCTCGGCTTCCCTCTCTGTAGGATGTGGATGATAGCAGTGCTGCCTCATAAACTTACAGTGAGGTGTGAGTGAGTAAATATCAGTGAAGGGCTTGGAACTGGACCTGCCACCCATTCCATCTCTATAAAGTTTAGTTAATATTGTTCATATAAATGGGCTCATATTGCAGGTAACGTTCTACAACTTACACTTTTGAACAATACATGTTGGAGAGCTTAGAGACGCTATTTCCTTTTTTAAAAAAATTAAGCTTTTAATTTCAAGATTTTATAAGTTTGCTTGCAGGAAAATTCACATGCAGAGATCTTGTGTACCCTTCATCAATGCCATCTGATGGTAATGTGACACTGAAGTGTAATAAAAACTGAAATGTTGTCGTGGAGGCAGTCAAAATACAGGCATTTCCATTCCCGCAAGGACCCCTCATGTTGCCCTTTTATAGCCATACCTACTTCCTTCTTGCCCCCACCCCCTCCTTAAACCCTGCAACTACTTATCTGCTCTCTATTTCTATAATTTTATGAGTCTAAGAATGTTATATAAATGGGATATTACAGTACGTAACCTTTCTGGATTGACTCATTTCCCTCAGTGGAAGTCTCTGGATGTTCATTCAGTTGTGTGTAGTGATAGCTCCTTTTCACTGCTGAGTAATGTTCCATAGTATGGATGTGCCATCGTTTAAGTTTTTCACCCATCAAATGGCATCTTGGTAGTTCCCAGTTTTTGGCCAGTAGGAGTATTATAAACATTCATGTGCAAGTTGGGAGTTGACTTCTTCAGCTCTAATTTGGGGATATATAAGGTAAAAGGCAAACCCAGGGCAATGACCACCATGTCATTCCTTTGATTATAGATTTCTAGCTGGTCTGCCCTCTTCATGCCTTTGAGCATTTTCTTGTTTGTTTTATATATAATGTCCAGGATTCTTGGTTATACTTAACAGGATGAATAGGGAAGTCTCAGCACTCCTTTTAGCCCCATAGTGTGAATGTATGGAAAAATCAGGCTGTATTTCATCCATCTTCAACATTTTGCCAAATTTTTACTCTAAATGCCATGCTCCATTGAATGGCTGTGTGTGTGTGTATGTGTGTGTAGATAATTTTTTTTTTAACCTATGAGTGTATTTTTCTACGACATTACTTGGAGTGGAATTGTTTGGTCAAAGGGTATAAACTCTTATATTTTGATAGATACTTCAAATTGCCCTGAAAAAAGGCTGTCCCCATTTATACTCCCATCCATTCTAATATGCACTGGATAATATCTTGTGGCCCACTGTACACTCACATGATGTTTAATGGGTGCAGGTAGAGTAAAGTGAGGTAGTTCTATTGTGACCTAGATGTGGACTCAAACATGGCTTATCTTTACCTGCATTTGAGTACTGAGTGTTGAAAAGGTGACCAGGTGCCTGGTGAGAGGTGGATCTGAGAGCTGTTTGCTCCATTGTACCAGTGGTGAGGGACTTTTTGAGTTGATTACAGAGCTGTGCCCGCTGATGGGAAGATCCATAATCAAGCCTGAACACTTCCTCCCGGGCCTGTGAGAGAGTGTTTAGTTAGCTGGGGAAATCAGCTTGGGTTCAGAGCTGAGAAGAAACCAAGCCGCAAGTCTAAAGCTGGGGTCTCATTAAAATTCAGAGAGATGCTAGAAATTGCCTTTCTTGTGGAAAGAGGAAGGGAGTTGAGTGGTAGGAGGAGTCATGGGCCCAGGGAAGTGGGACCACAAAAGCCATAAAGAACTTATCAGGCAGAGGGAATGGGCTGTATAGATGCTCATGTGGAGTCATGGCGATCTACATGCAAACATACAGAGAAGTCCCCACAAGACAATTAAGCCAGAGTCATCCATGTAGGAAAGGGGTATAGGAAGAGGCTAAAAATCAAACTGTTATGGAGACCCTGAGATAAACCATCAGCTTTTAGGTGAGGAATGGAAGAAGGAGACATTTTAGATCTGATTCTTGACAAAGGGACAGGATTCAAAGGAGGAGGGAGAACATTCCAGAAAGTATAGTACGACCTGCACTAGTTTTCTCTGCTGTGTAAAAAACTCAGCAGCTTAAGACAACACACATTTATTATCTCACAGTTTCTGCACGTTAGGAATTTGAGCATAGCTTGGCCGGTTCTCTGCTCAGGGTCTCATAAGGCTGCAGTCAAGGTTTGACCAGAGCTTGGTTCTCATTAGTGGCTCAATTGGGGAACAATCCACTTCCAGGTTTTATTAAGAGGTTGGAAGAATTCACTTCCTTGGGGCTGTAGGATTCATGGAAGCTTGCTTCTTTTAAGTCAATAATGGACACAAAGAGAGAGACAGATAAAGAGTATTCCAGAATGAATCTGCTAGCAATATGGAGTCTTACATAACAAATCGTGAGAGTAACATCTCATCCCTTTGTCATTTACTATTGGTTGGAAGCAATAGGAATAGAATGAAACCAAGAGGTGAATAGCAGGCATATCAGGATTGTGAGGACCATCTTGTAGTCTGTCACAGGAGCAAAGACATGGAGAGTTACTAAAACTCTCATGGGCTCGAGAGAGAGGAAGAGATTAAACTGGCTGTTGAAGAATCTTGGAGATACAGATGGTTCTGAAGGTTAGTGCCATATTCTAGGAAGCCTTGAAAGCTAATGTGAGAGATTTGCCCTTTTGGCATTGCAAAACTTACTAGAGAATATTTCTTTCTGTGGTCTCCTGTTGATTTCTGAAGACAGCATCCTTACTAAGAATCCCATTTTTAGTTTCAATTCTCTGCTCACTCATTTCCCAAGTAAGCCTTTCTTTTTAGAAGTGTTTTAGAAATGAAATGACAATTGCATTTAAAGTGAAGTATCTACATTGAATTAACCTTGACCATTTTCTATGGTTTCATTATTTTGGGAGTTGAAACCAAACACACGAACTCATCCTGCATTGAGAAGCAAGACAATACATAACCTTTTCAACCTTTTCTCTAATACATCTCCTCTGTGGGACTAATTGTAGAGACTAGAATGTACTACTTGCTAAATGCATCATGTCTTTAACCGCTCCTGTGAGTGTCTGTTTAAGGAGCTATGTTAGAAAAGAAAAGAGAAATATTCAAGAAGGTAAAAATTTATGGAGAGGGAGCTCATTTGGACTATGTCATAAATAGTTCTCCAGTATTATAGAAAAGATTGAAAAAATCACAGCAGTACCAAGTGAAAAAGTTCCCTGTAGGCGGAATTCATGAGCCTCTAAAACAGTTATTTGCACTGTTTTAATTGCCAGAATGTTTTGTGAACTTTCATAAGATGGTGGGTGTGTGCCTATTAGCATCTCTTGGCTAATACTGTATATTGACCACAGTGAAATCTTTTTTTTTTTTTTTTTACACAGACATTGCTGCTATGAACATTGGGGTGCATATGGCCCTTAGCAGTAGGGCTATATTTGAATCCAGAGACCAATTTTTTTTAAATATTTTTTTATTATATTATGTTAGTCACCATACAGTACATCCCCGGTTTTCGATGTAAGGCTCGATGATTCATTAGTTGTGTATAACACCCAGTGCACCATGCAATACGTGCCCTCCTTACTACCCATCACCCATCTAGCGCATTCCCCCACCCCCCTCCCCTCTGTAGCCCTCAGTTTGTTTCTCACAGTCCACAGTCTCCCATGTTTCATTCCCCCCTCTGATCACCCCCCCCTCTTTATCCCTTTCTTCCCCTACCGATCATTCTAGTTCCTATGTTCCATCGATGAGAGAAATCATATGATAGTTGTCTTTCTCTGCTTGACTTATTTCACTAAGCATTATCTCCTCCAGTGCCGTCCATGTTGTAGCAAATGTTGAGAACTCGTTCTTTCTGATAGCTGAGTAATATTCCATTGTATATATGAACCACAACTTCTTAATCCAGTCATCTGTTGAAGGGCATCTCGGCTCCTTCCACGATTTAGCTATTGTGGACATTGCTGCTATGAACATTGGGGTGCATATGGCCCTTCTCTTCACTACGTCTGTATCTTTGGGGTAAACACCCAGTAGTGCAATGGCTGGATCATAGGGTAGCTCAATTTTTAACTTTTTAAGGGACCTCCACACTGTTTTCCAGAGTGGCTGTACCAACTTGCATTCCCACCAACAATGTAGGAGGGATCCCCTTTCTCCACATCCTCTCCAACAATTGTTGTTTCTTGCCTTGTCTATTTTTGCCATTCTAACTGGCGTAAGGTGGTATCTCAGTGTGGTTTTGATTTGAATTTCCTTGATGGCTAATGATTTTGAACATTTTTTCATGTGTCTGTTAGCCATTTGTATGTCTTCATTGGAAAAGTGTCTGTTCATATCTTCTGCCCATTTTTTGATTTGTTTATTTGTTTCTCGTGTATTGAGTTTGAGAAGTTCTTTGTAGATCTTGGATACCAGTCCTTTATCTGTAGTGTCATTTGCAAATATATTCTCCCATTCCGTGGGCTGCCTCTTAGTTTTTCTGACTGTTTCCTTGGCTGTGCAGAAACTTTTAATCTTGATGAAGTCCCATAAATTCATTTTATCTTTTGTTTCTCTTGCCTTTGGGGATGTGTCATGAAAAAGGTTGCTTTGGCCGATGTCGTAGAGGTTGCTGCCTATGTTCTCCTCTAGAATTTTGATGGATTCCTGTCTCACATCGAGGTCTTTCATCCATTTGGAGTTTATTTTTGTGTATGGTGTGAGATAGTGGTCAAGTTTCATTCTCTTGCATGTAGCTGTCCAATTTTCCCAGCACCATTTATTGAAGAGACTGTCTTTTTCCCACCGGATGTTTTTTCCTGCTTTATCAAATATTAGTTGCCCAAAGAGCCGAGGGTCCATTTCTGGGCTCTCTATTCTGTTCCATTGGTCTATGTGTCTGTTTTTGTGCCAGTACCATGCTGTCTTTGTGATCACAGCTTTGTAGTACAGCTCGAAATCCGGCATTGTGATGCCCCCAGCTTTGTTTTTCCTTTTCAACAGTTCCTTGGAGATTCGGGGCCTTTTCTGTTTCCATACAAATTTAAGGACTGTTTGTTCCAGTTCTTTGAAAAATGTCCTTGGTATTTTGATCGGGATAGCATTGAAAGTGTAGATTGCTCTGGGTAGCATGGACATTTTAACTATGTTAATTCTTCCGATTCATGAGCATGGAATATCTTTCCATCTTTTTATGTCTTCCTCAATGTCTTTCAAGAGTGATTTATAGTTTCTAGAATATAGGTCCTTTACGTCTCTGGTTAAGTTAATTCCAAGGTAACGTATGGTTTTTGGTGCTATTGTAAATGGGATGGATTCCCTAATTTCTCTTTCTTCGGTCTCGTTATTCGTGTATAGAAATGCAACTGATTTCTGAGCATTTATTTTGTATCCTGCCACGTTACTGAATTGCTCTATAACTTCTAATAGTTTGGGAGTGGCTTCTTTTGGGTTTTCCATATAGAGTATCATGTCATCTGCAAAGAGAGACATTTTGACTTCTTCTTTGCCAATTTGAATACCTTTGATCCCTTTTTGTCGTCTGATTGCTGTTGCAAGGACTTCTAGTACTATGTTGAATAATAGTGGCGAGAGTGGGCATCCTTGTCGTGTTCCTGATCTTAAGGGAAAGGCTTCCAGCTTTTCCCCATTGAGAATAATATTTGCAGTAGGCTTTTCATAGATGGCTTTTATGAGATTGAGAAATGTACCTTCTATTCCTACACTCTGAAGGGTTTTAATCAGGAAAGGATGCTGTATTTTGTCAAATGCTTTTTCGGCATCGATTGAGAGGATCATATGGTTCCTGAGTCTTTTCTTGTTGATATGATGTATCACGCTGATTGATTTGCGAATATTGAACCACGCTTGCATCCCAGGTATGAATCCCACTTGATCGTGATGGATAATCCTTTTAATGTACTGTTGGATTCTATTAGCAAGTATCTTGTTGAGGATTTTGGCGTCCATATTCATTAGGGAAATCGGTCTGTAATTCTCCTTTTTGAGGGGGTCTTTGCCTGGTTTGGGGATCAAGGTAATATTGGCCTCATAGAATGAGTTTGGTAGCTTTCCTTCTGTTTCTATTTTTTGAAATAGCTTTAGGAGAATAGGTATTATTTCTTCTTTGAATGTTTGGTAGAATTCCCCAGGAAAACCGTCCGGGCCTGGAGTTTTGTTATTTGGAAGGTTGTTTATCACTGACTCAATTTCTTCATAATTAATTGGCCTGTTTAAGGAATCAATTTCTTCCGGTTTCAATCTTGGTAGTTTATAGGTTTCCAGGAAGGATTCCATCTCTTCCAGATTGCTTAGTTTATTGGCATATAGCTGTTGATAAAAATTTCTAATAATCCTTCCAATTTCAATGGTGTTCGTCGTGACCTCTCCTTTTTCATTCATAATTTTAATAATCTGGGTCCTTTCTCTTTTCTTTTGGATAAGTCTTGCCAGTGGTCTGTCAATTTTATTGATTCTCTCAAAGAACCAGCTTCTAGTCCTGTTGATCTGCTCTACTGTACTTCTGGTTTCTGCTTGATTGATTTCAGCTCTAATTTTGGTCAACTGCTTCCTCGTGCGTGGATTAGGCCTGTCCCTCTGTTGCTGTTCCAGCTTCTTGAGGTGAGAATATAAAAACTGCATTTTAGATTTTTCTATTCTTTTGAGTGAGGCTTGGATGGCTATGTATTTCCCCCTTAGGACTGCCTTTGCAGTATCCCATAGGTTTTGGACTGTTGTATTTTCATTCTCATTGGTCTCCATAAATTGTTTAATTTGATTTTTGATTTCCTGGTTTATCGAGTCATTCCTGAGCAGGATGGTTCTTAGTCTCCAAGTGTTTGAGTTTCTTCCAAATTTTTCCTTGTGGTTGAGTTCCAATTTCAGAGCGTTGTGGTCTGAGAATATGCAGGGGATAATTTCAATCTTTTGGTATCGGTTGAGACCTGTTTTGTGTCCCAGAACATGGTCTATTCTTGAGAATGTTCCATGGGCATTAGAATAGAATGAGTATTCTTTGGTTCTGGGGTGTAGTGTTCTATATATATCTATGAGGTCCAACTCGTCGAGTATGGCATTCAAAGCCTTTGATTCTTTGCTTAGTTTTTGCCAGGGTGTTCTGTCTATTTCTGAGAGTGGAGTGTTGAGGTCCCCTACTATTAATGTATTTTTATTTATATGTCTCTTTATTCTGGTTAAGAGTTGGCTTGTGTATCTTGCTGCTCCCCTGTTGGGGGCATATATATTTATAATTGTCATATCCACTTGTTGAATACTTCCCTTAAGAATAATATAGTGCCCTTCTGCATCTCTAACTATAGTCTGTAGTTTAAAATCCAATTTATCTGATATGAGAATTGCTACCCCAGCTTTCTTTTGAGGTCCATTTGCGTGAAAGATGGTACTCCATCCCCTTACTCTCAGTCTGAATGCATCTTTGGGTTCGAAATGAGTCTCTTGTAGACAGCAAATGGATGGGTCATTTCTTTTTATCCAATCTGCAACCCTGTGGCGTTTTATGGGATGGTTCAAACCATTTACATTAAGACTGATTACTGAGAGATATGATTTTAATGTTGCCATGTTGCCAGTAAAGTCTTTGTTTGTATTGGCTGTGACTTTCTGTTCTGTATCACTCTTGGGGCCTTTTTACTTTTATAGAACCCCCCGTAATATCTCCTGTAGGGCTGGTTTCGTGGTTACAAAATTGGTTAGTGACTGGCGATTCTGAAATGTCTTTATTTCTCCATCAATTCTGAATGACAGCCTTGCTGGATAAAGGATCCTTGGCTGCATGTTTTTCTCTGAAAGAGCTTTAAATATGCTCCCCCAACCCTTTCTCTCATTCCAGGTCTGTGTAGACAGGTCTGACGTAATTCTGATGCTTTTGCCTTGGTACGTGAGAAATTTCTTTGCCCTGGCCGCTTTCAATACTGTATCCTTGCATCTAATATTTGCGAATTGCACTATGACGTGACGTGGCGTAGGTTTGTCGTGGTTGAGCTTGGGAGGGGTCCTCTCTGCCTCTTGGACACGAATGTTTGTTTCCCTTGCTAGATTAGGGAAGTTTTCAGCTACAATTTGTTCAAATATCTCTTCTAGACCTCTGTTTTTCTCCACCCCCTCGGGGATGCCGATGATTCTAACATTGGATCGTTTCATTGAGTCAGTAATCTCCCGTAACCTACATTCGTGGGCGTGGATTTTTTTAAGACCATCTTCTATTTTCATTTTTTCCTCTATTAACCCATCCTCCAATTCACTAACCCGTTCCTCTGCTTCTGCGACCCTGGCCGTCAGAGCCTCTAGTTTTGCCTGCATTTGGCTCATAGAATTTTTAATTTCTGTCAGATTCGCTCTCATTTCTGTCCTTAGGGATTCTATATTCTCAGTAACCTTTTCGTTAATAGTTTTTTCAATTCTACTCATCATTTTGACCATCGTTACTCTGAATTCCATTTCTGATAATTTGGTTACATCCATATCCATTATTTCTGTGGCAGAGGCCACAGAATCACTGTCTTTTCTTTGCTGGGGGGGGCTTCTCCTTCTTGTCATTCTGATGAAGAGAGGTTGCGGGGTTTCCAGAGCCCAAATTATTGACTGGGTCCCAGGCCGTGCCCCTTGTTTTATAGGGATCTTAGGGATGTGGGCTTCTTCTTTAAAGATTTTATTTATTTATTTATGTGGCAGCCAACCAGCGAGAGAGGGAACAGAAGCAGGGGAGTGGGAGAGGAAGAAGCAGGCTCCCAGCGGAGGAGCCCGATGAGGGACTCCTTTCCGGAACGCCGGGATCACGCCCTAAGCCGAAGGCAGGCGCTCAATGACTGCGCCACCCAGGCGCCCGGGTTGTGGGCTTCTTGATTTTTCAGCCTGCCTTCTGTGTTCTGGGGGAGGGGCCTGCCGCGCCGATACTCAGGCAACCCTGTTTGGGTAGAGTCTCCGTGTCCCCTGCGAGGGAGGATGGGGATGGGCACTCTCTGAGCCGGTATTTCCAGGCTTTTGTTCTCTGGCGGCTTTCCCTGGCGGTTTGCTGTGCCTCTTCTGAGAGTCAGAGCAGCAGCGGCCAAATTTCAGCCTCTGTCACGGAACAGAAGGATTGCGGCCCGTTCTCTACTAATGTTCTGGCCACTTTAACTCTGTTTCTGTTGGTGCTGCTCAACCCTGCAGCGTCCCGGGATGTGCGCCCCACACCCGGCGTCCCAGCCCTCA
>NW_024423786.1:25764157-25907196 GCF_017311325.1 Ursus maritimus
TCGATTCCGGAGTTTCGTGAGAAGGCTGGTGGCGCGCGCACCCGGTTCAGGGTCTCAGTCTGCTGTTTCGTGGGTGCCGACCGCGAGTCCGCCCGCTCCCCCGTGCAGGTGGCCCGCCAGCCGCCAGCCGCCCCGCGCGCGCTCCGGGAGTTCCCGGTCTCAGTCTGGATCCCGTGAGCACACCGGCATTCCGGTGTTCCGGGAGATGCCTGGTGGCGCGCGCGTTCACGGCTCACCGGTCTCAGTCCGCTCTCTCGCGGGTGCCCTCTGTGTGTCCGCCCGCTCCCCCGTGCAGGTGGCTGCCGCTTCCCGGCGCCCAAACGCGGCGGCTCCCTCCCCCTTCCGTTTATCTTCCGATATCCGTGCCCGGTTTACAGCTCCCCTCTTGGTACCTCAATACTCAGCGCTGGAGATGTTCATTTGTAGAGATCCAGATGCATCATCCTGAGTCTCAGGCTGATTCCGTGGTTATTTAGGCTGGTCTGGTACCTATCCAGCTCCACTCAGGGGACCGGCTGAAAAAGGGGTCCCCTACTCCTCCGCCATCTTAACTCCTCCCCCCACAGTGAAATCTTTACAAAAAATTTATAATTTTTTGAAAATGACAAACAACCACATTAATGATTAAATTTTTTCCCCTTCTTTTTGTGCAGAGGACTCTTTTGGAAATCTTGTTGAAAGCAATGGACTTTTCTCCTGAAAAATGCTTATAGGCAGAGAATTACCTACAGTTTCAGGGGGCTCCTGACATATATTTGAGTATTACATATATTTGAAAAAAAATAGTAAATTCAAACATAAATTACATAACTTATTTAATCTACACCCAATGATAGATGTTCTATGGATTTGAGGGTCTCTCTAGGGATATTTTGGATTATTAAGTGACAAGAAGGAGGCTTCATTACATCTTTGAGTCCTCATGTCAAACCCAGCATGCAGAGGACAACGAAGTACTGCCCTTTGGCTTATATGGAATTTTGTTTTCTAATGTACGACACTTCTCTGCATAGAAACTTGTTTTTCATTGTAGTAGTCTGGGAGATGTGTAACACTCTATCGGGGTTAATAATAAAGGTAGGACAATAATGCCATTGGCTGTTGATGTATGCATGCACATGGATGAGAGAATGAGACAGATGGAGAAAGAGAGAGGGACAGAGAAAGAGGGAGACAGAAAGATATATGTAGAGAGGAACATCAAGAGAGCGAGAAATGTGTGAACAGCAAGAGGCAGAGACAGAAACACATAGTGGTAAAGAGATTAAGTTGGAGGAAGGAAGAGAGAGATAGAGAGACAGAGACAGAGTCGATCTGGTAGATTGTTGTGGAGATGGACAGATGAGCATGGGACAGATAGAGTGAGAGGCAGAGAATCCCCACGCCTGCCAACACCGGGGGGCACCCCTACCTGCTGACCCGCACGGGGGCACCAGCGGTGTGCTTTGTCATCACGCGCGGGCTGTGAAGGGGCTGGTGGATGATTAAACAAAGAGGCAAGTCCCCGCTGGGTGAGTTACTTCCTGGGTATAAATTACACGATTCAGAAAGGACATCAATATAGACCTTGTGTCACTATTCGTTAAACAGTTGTCTCGGACGCTGCTGCCAGCCCGGGAGGAATCAATACTTCTCAGCTTTCCAAGAGTTTTGGGAACTTCTGAAAAAGTTTTGCTGATCTTTTGGAAATGTGTTTATCTCCTCTCTCCATGAATGAGAGGATGAACGCCTGAAACAAAACATGCTTTCAACTCTTCCCAGAGATTTGCTGAGGTTTTTCTGAATACCTGGTTTGTGAGTGTTACTGAAGGCAAGAAAAGGTCATTTAAAAAGACATTATACTAGTCTTTCATGGGGGATCAGCCAAGGCCGGCATTAACATCAAGAAAGAGATGGAAAACTTGGTGGCAACATCTTTGATGTACAGAGAATTACCCGCTGGTTCCCCACGCAGCGGACGTCTGTAATTCATGCAGTGAATGCTCAGAGCCTTTAATGTCTTGTAACATGAAAGTATTTGGAGTTTAAAATCTTGCTTGGAAAAAATGATAGCTCACATCTTAGCGCATATGTCCCTGATAAACATATGCTTTGAGCAGATATTCAAGCTCTCCTACCTGCTGAGTTGATGAAAATTCTAAAGAATTTACCGGAAAGCCTCCTTTTCATGTGTCATCAGCATATTGCATTAGGACCTCATTTATGTCAGAGGAATGACTTATCGTCCAATCACACTTTGACATGAACAGTTTTCCACCCACCAAAATTAAGCATCAGTACTTCTATACATCCTGGGACCCACTAACTCTAGAGACTGGATTAAAGAATGGAAGTGGAAATAAAAAAAGTCTTGATGAATTGTAATCAAGATAGCCATTAAGTGGATACTCGCTTTATGGACCATCTTTAAGGGATGAAACTTTAGCATTGGCTAGGAAAGTGCATGACATGAGAGGGTCTGGAAGACATCGTGGACCATAGGTGGAGTGACAGCCTTGACCAAGGCCTCTGGGCTAAGGAGCCACGTGTATCTTGGTGCTATTAAGTGTGTTTAATTCAGACCACTGCCTGGCTCCTAGTGGGTGCTCAAACCATGTATGTTTGAGCGAGTGGACAAATGAACAAAAACAGTGGTACGTTAAACAGAAATATGAACGCGTTCAAAGAAGGACCTAGAAAATAATGCTTCGCACTATAGAAGTATTTTTTTGTTTTTAAAACTTGAAGTATAGTTGATACACAATCTATATGGTGATTAGACAAGTCTATATGTCATACTATGCTCCCCACAAATGTGGCTACCACCTGTCACCATACAATGCTGTTACAATACCATCAACTATACTGACCGGGATTGTATGTTATTTTATTTTATTTCATTTCATTTCATTTTATTTACTTTTGAGCATTAAGACTTTATTTTAAGGGCATTTTTGGTTGTGCTGAAGAATTTTATCTTATTTTATTTATTTATTTATTTTTAAGAATTCTAAATAGAGCAGTGACAATCCTATTTCAAAAGATCACTGTTAGCTTTTGGTACAGAAAAGATTAGGGAGTGGGGTGTTGCATGTTTTCGTATTTGAAGAATTACACGCAAATACCATGGACTCTCGAATAAGGGTATGAACTGTAAGTCCACTTATACGTGGATTTTTTTTTATAAACACCATACAGTACTGTAAATGTATTTTCTTTTCCTTATGATTTTCTTGGTAACTTCTTCTTTAGAATTGCTTATTTTAATAAAGGTGAAGTGAATAAGGAATTTTACAAGACTTAACAGTTGAAAACAAAGAACGGATTTAACTAATTTAGTGACTGGCAAAAGCATTTGAAGAATCGCTTAATTTTTTTTTCTATACTTTGAGCCCCCATACAATTTGCTTAAATAAAACATTTTGCCTTGATGAGAACTGAGTCACTAGGGACCATTTAGGGACCTTGACTCTGTTAGGAGAAGGTTAAGTCTCTGAAATTCAAATATACGTGCAGTATGCATACCCTTGACTTTTCTATTGAGATTAATATTGTTCAGGCAATTGTCATAATTGTGGAAGCAGCTGTGAACAGCATTTTCCACTTACTCCGTGCTGGGCACTGTGCTATATATTTTAAAAGCTGTTATTTAATCCTTAAATAATTTTCATTGTTAGATGTTATCTCTATTTTTCTGGAGGAGAAAGGCTCACAGAGGCTCTGCAACTTGCTGTACCGGGCTTGGAAGTTTATGTAGAAATTCATTTCATTACATTTCCAAGTACTCTTATTTGCAAATGTTAACTTCAATATTAAGCTAATCTGTCTGTGACATAAATATTTCACTGTCCGAGAGTGTCCTGGATTAATTCTTTTATCCTGTGCCATGAGATATTTGCATGTATATCAGCATTAATATTGGACTATTAACCCTTAGAGGACAGAGCTGGCTCTTTAAACGTCTTCACAAAGTGCCTGGCTCTGTGTCCCCACAGCCTATCGCTTAGAATGCGCTCAATAATTTATCCAACAAGTGAATAAATGAGTGAGCCAGTGTTATATGTAAATTAGGAACTTTCTTTTGGGCACATGAAACCATTTTTAATATACAAATAAGCTTGTGCTTTACATGCTTATTATACACAAAATCAAAAGTTATCAGAGAAAATGATCAAAAAGAACATAATTTCACTTCATAAAAGCTTTTGTAGTGCTGATGAGGGACATGGTTCAGCTCCCTCTCTTGGGGCCAGTGTTGGGATCTGTGGCTCATGTCTCATTTTCCAGGTCAGATGCTGGAGATTTCAAAGTTCTTTGGGGAGCAATTATGAAAGATTCCTTGGGAAGGGACTGGCAGTGTTTTCTCTACCTATTCCAAGAGCTTTGCTACAGCTATCCTTTGAGGGTTGGCCAACATTTTAAGCCACAGTAGATGATTTTCTTCATTATTCACTCTTCTCAATGTAAAATGATAAGATGTAGTGACACCTCATAAAAAAGCTTAATCTTAAATGAAACCTTGGATTTTATTTATAGGTGCCCATAAGGTGAGTCCAGACCAGGGTATTAGGATTGTCTCTGACTGCTTGAGTGATGGTTAATTTTATGAGTCTACTGGCCTGGGCGAGAGGGTACCCAGATATTTGGTCAAACATTATTGTGGGTGTGTCTTTGAGTGTGTTTGGGAAGAATGATTATTTGAATCAGTAAACTAAGTAAAGCAGATGGCCCTCGGTGATGTGGGTGACCCTCATCCAATCAACTGAAGATCCGAATAGAACAAAATGTTGACCTTCCTCTGATTAAGGGGAACTCCTCCTGCCTGACTGGTTGAGCTGGGACAGGTCTTTTCCTACTTCAAAGCTGAATTAAAATACTGCCTCTTCTTGGGTCTCAAGAATGCCGGCTTTTGGACTGGGGTGTAGACCATCAGCTCTGCTGGCTCTTGGGCATTTGGAGTTGGACTGGACTTTCCCTCTCAGTTTCCAGCTGGCCACCTGCTGATCTTATACCTTCTCAGGCTCCGTAATCATGCAAGCCAATTCATTAGAATGCATTTTTCTCTCTCTCTCTCTGTACATCCTGTTGGTTCTTTTTCTCTGGAGAACGCTGACTAATACAGCTTGTAATGAAAAAACTATAAAACTGAAATTAGCGAGAGGTCTATCTGTCTCACAGGAGAACTGCTCCAAGAGTACGTAGTTCAAGGTCAACATGGCAGCCCGGTGAACCAAGACCCAGCCTCCCCCATGCTCCTTTTTTGCCCTTTTGCGTGGGTTTGTTTTCATGCTCACAAGGAGGCTGTTGCACGTCCAGGAGTTGCATCTGCATTCTAGGCTGGACAGAGAGGGAGGGGCAAAAGGCCGGAAGGCTTATGGGGAACTTCCTGTGACAGCACAGCTAATACCTCACTGGCCAGATTTATGCCATATGGACACCTCCGGCTTCTGAGATTCCGGGAGATAAAGCAATAGCTTAGCATATTACTGCCGCAAATAAATCTTGGGTTCTGCGATGAAGAAGAGGGGATGGATATGGGGCAGGACACTAGATACTGTCTGCAAATTGTTAGGTAACCATGTGAAAACCAAAGGTAGATGTCAGTACTTCATTAGCTTTGGAGATTATGTGGATTCACAATCAATTATATTAAATATTTGATATAAGTTTCTCCAAGCCCAGTGCATCAAAAATGATTCCCGCAAATGAGGCCAGCATAGTCCCATTTACTGAGCATCTACTCTATGCCCGGCACACCACCACTTTCTGCACGTTACCTTTTTTGACTGTGTTGTCTCCGTTTTGCGAATAGAGAAAATGAGCCTCAGAGATACTGTGTGTAAGGTGTCTAAAATTGCACAGTGAGCCGTAGAAGAATCAGATTAGAACTCAGGTTCTTCTTGCTCCGACAAAACCCTTAGGAAACTCTTGTTCTTACAAGAAAGAACATGTATGGGGCGTCTGGGTGGCTCAGTCGGTTAAGCATCTGATTCTTGATTTCGGCTCAGGTCATGATCTCAGGGTCGAGGAATCCAGCCCCGTGTCTAGCTCCTCACTCAGCAGGGAGCCTGCTGGTGATTTTCTCTCTCTGCCTCTACCCACCTCCCCACCTCCCCCGCCTCTTTCTCTCTCTCTCAAATCGATCAATCTTTAAATAAAAAGTGAAAAAAAAGAAAGAACATGTAGTTTATTTGTGATAACATACATAATTTTAAATTGATGCTTAGCACAGTGTTTTGTAATTAGTGAGCTCTCTGTCCATGTCAGTTGAGTGTATCAAATTTTCTAGTTGCAGCTATTAAAATTAATACTCTTTTCACAGAATCCTCTTCAAGTCCCAGTCTAGAAGAGCCAGCTCACAGCTAAAGCCAGACAATAATCTTACCAGTAAAATCAGTGTGTCTTCAGCTTTAAGGAGAGCCAACAAATATTTGTCAGACACCGATTCCGAACCAGGGCTCCCCGATAAGCCTCTCTTCCTTGTCTGTTATTTGTTCTGTGTGCTGCTTTCTGGATGAATGTCTCCTATTCTCTCTTCCAGTTCACACTCTCTTTTTATGTGATCCACTGCCCACTCTGTATGCTAAGCTTTGAATTTTGGTTATTGTATTTTTTATTTATCCAAGTTCAATTTGGTCCTTCTTCCAATCTATTATAACAGTTTTTATAATTCCTGGTACTCTTCCTTTATTTTCAAATTTCTCTCTTACTTCACTAGACAAAGAACAGTTTTTTTTTTTTATGATTTGTGTCTGATAATTGCAGTATCTGAAATACGTAGGTGCCTGTTATTTCTGTTGATTTTCTCTCATGGTATATTAAATCCTATGTGCTTGTTATCCTTGTGTATCCTTAAACAACTCTGTGTGTGTGTGTGTGTGTGTGTGTGTGTGTGTGTGTGTGTAGAGGTGGGGGTGTTCCTGATGACTGAAAAAACTATTTTTTTGAAAGATGTTATTTATTTATTTATTTATTTTAGAGAGAGAGAGAACACGAGCAGGGGGAGGGGCAGAGGGAAAAGGAGAGAGAATTTCAAGCAGACTCTGGGCTGACTGTGGAGCCTGACTCAGAGCTGGATCTCACAACCCGAGATCATGAACTGAGCTGAAATCAAGAGTCAGAAGCTTAAATGATGGAGTCACCCAGGCGCCCCTGAAAAGCTATTTTAAGTTAAAATCTTTATTTATATATTTTCGGATGTTAGGTGCTACAAAATTGGGGCTATAGATACTTGAGAAAGTCTAGACATGATTTATATACACTCACAGACAATTATTCCTTTTTTCTCCTTCCATTCTTTTCTTCTGCTCTGCTCAATGCCAACGTGCCTCTCCCTGAAAACTGTCGGGGTGGAAGGAGGTGGGTGGATAGATGGCTTGGTTATCCTTCCCTGAAGCTTGGCTCTTTGAGATCTCAGCACGATGCATATGCGAGGTGGTTCACTGGACACACAACTTGGAATGGGCCCCGTGCTTTAGCTCTAGTTTCCCTCATCCCACGAGGCCATCAAAACCACAGACTGGCAAATGGCTTCAGAGCGAACGCAGCTCAGCTCTTCCATTTACCTTTCTTTCGCACTTATTTGGTGTTTCCTTTCTATTCTGTTAGCTCCTTGATGCTGTTAAAATAATTTAAAATGTTTAATGCCGCCATTTCAGCAATTTTCCGTGGGAGAACTAGTCCAGATAACCCGGGCTGTCATTGTGACCTCATCACCTTTTAAAAGAATCATCTTTAATTAGTTTTTCCTTTTATAATCAGAAAAACACAAAAAACCCTAAGACATTCAGGAATTTTTCTCTCCTTTATTTGACTTATGTCCTATTCTTTTTTTTTTTTCTTTTAAAAAAATTTGAGATTATTTCTGACTTCTTGGGGTTCGTATTTTTCCTAACAGTATCATCAACTTGAGAGTGCTAAGGGGAAATGAGGTGAGCCTATGGCAACTACCACAGTGAGATCTGGACTTTGGTCTGTACCAGATGTGGGATTGCATACGTAATCACCGTGTCTCCATAAAATCGACCAAATTGCCTAATTTACTTAAGGTATTTAACATGTTTCCATAAAGAAACTGATCTGAGCTGGAGTAATCTGGTGGAGAAACCAGAGATATCATGAAGAAGTAAATGAGGAGGGGAAGTATGAGCCGCCCACTTCCTTAAGATGAATGCAATTCCAGATTATATCGATTTTGCAGGTTTTACAACTGATTTCCTTCACCTTGGCTTTTCGTTAACCTTTAGCTGTAGTTTTTCAGGCTTCACGAAATGCACTTAGGAACTCTGTTTTGTTATTATTGGAATGTTACATCAGATGTGTTATCCTCTGTTTAGTAAGGTTTTGAAGACTATGACTTTCTCTTTATTATAAATGTCTTTTTTGTTCTTTTAAAAAAATTCTCTGTGGCCCCGTTTAGACCTTTTATGTTTATTACTCATCTGACACATACTCATTTTACTATTTTTCTAAATGGAGATATTTTTGCTTTTATTTTCTCATCATTTGAGTAATACATCCCTATAAAAATGTGGAAAACCAAGCCCTTCTTTAATGACACCTTTCAGAGAGAACTTCTGTTCTCCTTCGTTAGGAGTTTTGGTAAATACCATTCCAAACTTCTCTCTCTCTATGCACGTGCATGGAAGTTTCTGTGTGTCATATATGTGTTTATAACATACACACATATGCGTACACATGTGAAGTGTGTGTATGCACACGCACACACACATATTTCCATAAACCACACTACATGACTATATAAATATATGATAAAAGTAAAACTTTATTTTACTAATCAAACATTTTTAGTAATATCTGTCTCTTTAAGGGGTGGTAACATTTCTTTGCAGATTGGTTAACTTTTCTTTCTTTCTTTTTTTTTTTAGAGAGAGGGTGGACAGGGGCAGAGGGAGAGGGAGGGAGGGAATCCTAAGCAGGCTCCATGCCCAGGGCAGGGCCCAATTCAGGGCTGTCACAGAACCCTGAGATCATGACCTGAGCTGAAATCAAGAGTCAGCCGCTTAACCGACTGAGCCACCCAGGTGCCACAGATCGGCTGAACTTTTGCTTAGCAAAACACATGAATAGGCCATTTATCAACAAAATGGTGGTCCCTGTACATAGAGGTCCTTAGGTAGGATACTGGAACAAAGAGAACTAAATTCTTTTTTTTTTTTTTTTTTTTTTTTTTTTTTTAAAGATTTTATTTATTTATGTGACAGAGAGACAGCCAGTGAGAGAGGGAACACAGCAGGCGAGTGAGAGAGGAAGAAGCAGGCTCCCAGCAGAGGAGCCCGATGTGGGACTCGATCCCGGAACGCCGGGATCACGCCCTGAGCCGAAGGCAGACGCTTTAACGACTGCGCTACCCAGGCGCCCCAAAGAGAACTAAATTCTGCTCATGACAGAGGATGAATCTGAGAGCTTTCAGGAGCCACCACGGAAAGAGATGGGGCTCTGGAGGAGAGAACGCTAGGCAGCAAATTAGTTACAGACAAACTAAAGGCCAGCGGCAGTGGCAGAGGATTTAAAACAAACAAAAAACCCCCAAAGCTGTGATGGCCCAAGTCCAATCGAGTCAATCTCTGAAGGTGCTGTGAGAACCCACTTCCCCACCACCGCCCCCCCTCACTTTCTTCTAAACCATCTGGAGAGGAGCTCATATATTATCTTTGGTCTGAGGCACTTTGCGGTGTGAAGGCACTGGGGTTGTATCTAATGTGATGTGACATTCTCCAGAAAATCACAAGCAAGGAAGAGATTCAGGGCAACCGTGTAAGACAGAAATGGAGCCAGAATTGATGGGAAGACCCATGAGCTGGGACTCAAACTCAGATCTCTGTTGTTAACCCTAGAGTCCCGAGTGTGGTGACCTCCCTCCTTCCCACATGCCACCCCCGCTGCTCTGACCTACCTGTTACCTGTAGTCCAGCACCAGTATTATTTTGCAGCCAATATTCCATCCCTGGCCATTTAGGGGTTTCTTTACTCCAATTATTACTGCATCTTTACCTCATACCTGTTCTAGAATTCTCCAACGCAGCTTTGACAGACTATAACAAATGCTCTCTCTTCCTTTTCACATCATAAAAGGTAGGACATTTTGAATCATTCTTTTTTTAAAAAGGTTTTATTTATATATTTGAGAGAGAGAGAGAGAGAGTGTTGAGGGGAAGGGCAGAGGGAGAGGGAGAAGCAGACTCCCCCTGAGCAGGGAGCCCAACGTGGGGCTTGATCCCAGGACCCTGAGATCATAACCTGAGCTGAAGGCAGATGTTTAATCAACTAAGCCACCCAGGTGCCCCTTGAGTTATTCTTATCATCATCCCAAAAGCGGTATTTGCAGGGAACATTTGGTTGGTGTTGGCCTCAAATGGTAGAAATGGAAGGTAAGTTGGTTAAATGTGCTGGATCCACACTAAGCCCTAAAAAATTCTAACTACTTTTTTTTTACTCTGTATTCATCCAACAAGCTATTACCAAAGGCAGAGGTCAGATTCCCTGTTCCATCCTGCTCTGCTGGCTACCTACCCCTGACTACAGCCTGGGTGCTTGTTTTCTGCAGAGATTGAACGTGACAAGTGGTTTATTGTGTCCTCATTCTGCAGTGCAGCTCCCTCCAAACCACCCCCGTCCCTACACATAGAGACTCCAGTCTGCTTTGGTGGTATCTCACTTTTTAGGAAGGACAACAGAGAATCGCGACATCTTTGCAGAAAGGCTTCCGATTGCCGAAGAGATGTTTTCATCTTCCTGGAAGAAAAAGAGACCAGCAAGAACCAAGGAAAGTTTAAAAGCCATAACATTAGCAGCAGCAACAACAGCCTTAGTTAATCTCCTCAGAGATTTTAGAAGATATTGCATCCACAGCATGAGAACAAGAGGCTATTAAAAAAGGGAAAAGCTCAGGAAGAGAAAGGCCGTTTGGAGATTCAATGCTGAAATGAAATGAAGACAGAAGCTGAAATTGAAATTTCATAGGAGAGTATAACAAAAAAGAAAGGAAAGGGCTAGCAGAGAAAAGATGAGAAAAGTAGAGGATGATTGCAGGATGGCCAGGGTACAAGTCACAAAAATTTCAGAGAGCAAACAAGAGAAAAGAGAGGGAAGAGAAACATCAATTAATTAAAAAAAGCATCTGGAAGTGAAGGAGGTGAGTTCTAGAATTAAAGGGACCCATGAATCCCTCTTTGGGTTGAATAACGTACCCCCAAAGAAGTTTATGTTCATCTGGAACTGTAGGATGTGCCCTCATTTGGAAATACAGTCATTGAAGATGTACTTAATTAAGGAGCGCTGGGTGGCACAGCTAGCTGAGCATCCAACTTTCAATTTTTTCTCAGGTTGTGATCTCAGTGTTATGAGATCGAGCCCCGCATCGGGCTCCGGGTTCAATGGGAGTCTGCTTGTGATCCTCTCTTCGTCTCCCTCTACCCCTCCCCCCAAATAAATAAATAAATCTTTTAAAAAATGATGTAATTAGTTAAGCTAACATGCAGTCATACTTGTTTACAGTGGGTCCTAAATCCAGTGACTGGTGTTCTTATAAGAAGGCCACACGGAGATACAGAGGAGACAGAGAAGAAGGCCATGTGACCACAGACATAAATTGGAGTGATTAAGTTGTAAGCCAAACAACAGCAAGGATTTCTAGAAGTCAGTAGAAGCTAGAAGAGAGGCGTGGAACGGATTCTCCCTCAGAGCCTCCAGAAGGTTGGACCAAGCTTGTTGACACGTTCATTTCATACTTCTAACCTCCAGAACCGTGAGAGGTGAAATTTCTGTTGCTTTAAGCCACCAACTTGCAGTATGTCATCCCGGCAGCCCAGGAGACTAATCCAAGTCCCCAGCCCTGGGGCTGGGATCGGACCATATAAAAGTACACCATCACTATGTTTCAGAACCCAAAGACTGAAGAGTGAGTACAGAAAGCTTCCAGAGGGAAAAAAAATAAGTCTTCTCTAGAGTATCAGGAGTCGGGATGGCATTGGATTTCTCATCATTAGTAACACCGGAAACTAGATGCAACGGAGCAACAAAATTCTGAGTGAAAATGATTTTCTTTTTCTTTTTTTAAAGATTTATTCATTTTTTGTAGAGAGAGAGAGAGCACAAGCGGGAGGGACAGGAAGAAGGAGAGAAAATCTCAAGCAGACTCTGCACTGAGCACAGAGCCTGATGCGGGGCTCGATCCACCACCCCAAGATCATGACCCTAGCCAAAACCAAGAGTCGGACGCTTAACTGAACCATCCAGTCACCCCAGATAATGATTTTCGAGCTAAAACTCTACTCAGTTCCTCAAAGAAGAATAGACAGATGACACTGTCATATTTGCAAGGCCTCAAAATATTTACTTTTAGGGCAGCCTTCCCCAGGAAGATTCTGGAGGCCATGCTCTTATAAATAATTGGGTAAACAACAACAACAAAAGTAAACATGAAATGCAGGAGTACGCACACAAAAATAGCAGAATTACAGAGAAAAAGACCTGGAACGTCAACTGAATAGCAGGAGGTCCAGAATGGAGTAGAGTGGGTGGAAAGCTCTAGAAGAGAGGTGTTTGAGGGAGAAAAAATTGAAGCTGGTGTGTTTGAGTAAATGGAAAATATTATTCATTGGAATGTGCAAGGGATGTTGAAGCATTTGGGAAATATTAACAACTTGTGCTTAGAGAACTTTTCAACACCGAGGGAAAATGGTTTGTTTTGGAATCACTGAGAGCAAGTACCATGATATAAAATCCAGTATTTTTGACTTTGAGTGACCTAGGAGATTTTCTATCATGATTTTTAGGACAGGTATTTTTTTGTTTTCTTACTGTTATTAACAATTAAGAAACTAACCCCACATGGGACGGGACTCAACACACCAATAGAGACTAGGGCTCCCAGATTTAGCAATAACAAGCAAGCAAGCAACCAACCAACAAATAAACAAATTAGGAAAACCAGTTATATTTAAATTTCAGAAAAATACCTTTTTTTTTCTCTATGTCTCAAATACTTCATGGGACATACTTATATCAAAATATTGTTCATTCTTTATCTGAAACTCATATTTAATTGGGTGTTCTGTATTTTATGTGGCAACCCTAATAGAGGCTCAGTAGATGATTGTTAGACCTCTTTCTTTTCTTAATAACCCTTCATGATCTGTCATCCAAGAATTATCAAAACCTGCTTGCAATCTATCTCTATTTTCAAACTCTATCAGTTTTGGGGATTAATGAGTTCCATAAGGTGACTAATGACCTTCGACTCCAGGAGAACAGGTCTATCTGTGCTGCTCTGGCATGAATCTATCTGTACCGTGATGATGGCTCAACTAATGACTTGGGTGAAAAGCTTAAGGACAAATCCAGGTACATATCGTGGTAAACAAATCTGACAGCATTTATAAAACTTTTGGTGACTGGGCAAAGGATATGTGAAATGGAATATCATATCTGAACAAGACGGTATATACTTGGTAGAAGGTGACGACCTTGTCTAAAGATTGTCAAACATAAAGTTGCTCTTGTCCTCCCTTTGAACTCAGGCTCAACATCTTAATAGTCATGGCTGTCACCAATCAAGCTTTTATCCTATGTCAGTCCATTTTTTTTTGTTAGAATTGTTCCCTGGGACCTCTTTCACCTTTAATATAATTGCAGAGTTATTCATTCTTCTTCATTGGCAATTAGCTGGTCAGGGTTGGTATGCACAGTTTTCAAATCCTTTCCAGAATTCAACTCTTCAAACAGCCTGAAGAAATCAAAGAAGCCATAAAGTGGTCAATGGCATGACTCTGTTTTTCAATTATTTCCAGCACGGGAAAGATTCTACCTGAAATGGACTTAGGGGCATTAAATCTCTCACTTTATGATATGGAGTTTTCTGGTTATCAAAGAACTTTTCCTGCGACTAGATGTATCCTAGTATAATTACTTCCCTGGCTTATGCTGCTCTTTCCCCTCCTTCTTCTCATTTTTAAAAGGCAGAATCATTTTCTCATCATGATTCCCACCTCTCTGATTTTCCATATCTATCCAAAACGTCAGTAAGCTTCTCTGTCCCAAGATTATTGGCTTCTAAAAGTTTTGTAACTTCAGCAACTTTGCTCTTTTCATTTTTTTCAGTGTATTCTGTTTTAGCCACTTTATTCATCTTCTCATAGTTCACCCCAAACAATAAGATCCAAAATGGTCTGTGCTTGTGTATATGCGTGTGCATGTGAGCGTGTGTGTGTGTCTTTCCAATGAATTTGCCAGAGGAGGACAAAGATACTGGAGTAAGTTGTTGAGTTTTGTTTAAAGATTCTAAAATAGTGGGGCAACCAGTTGACTCAGTGGGTAGAGCTTGTGACTCTTGATCTCCGGATTGTGAGTTCAAGCCCCACGTTGGGTATGGGATTAGTTAAAAAAATAAAATAAAATCTTAAAAAAAATAAAGATGCTAAAATATTACTTTGGGTAGATCTGATAGACTGTGAGATGTTTTGAAAAGTGAACAAGCTAGAGAATATAGATATAGACACTGCAATATTGTGTGGAAGGAGCCAGACAGACCCAAACCTGAACCTAGCTCGATGCTTTTCTATCGGTATAATCAACACCATTGCCTTGAGCTCTTCTAATCCGCACGTCCCCCAACTGTCCAATCATGGCATTGGCATCTACTAGGTAGATTGCACTCAAATGAGTTGAGGGTAAGGAGCACATGGTAGCATCATCCACAGACTTGCCGCACAATACAATGTAGCCATTTAGAAAGCACTTCCACACAAAATACCATATTTTTTTTTGGTCAACCCCATGCCCACCACCCAAACTTAGGGTTGGCAGAAAATATCTCAGCCTTAGCATCGATGCATTGCTTCCTGCCTCAGGGCTTGTAGCTAGACAAACGTGGCTTCATGTTCAGGAATTCTGATTCTTTTTGTTTTTTTTTTACCTGTTGCATCACCTCATGAATTCAACCGTAAACAGGTTTTTTTTAAAAAAATCATCTGCTTTCTCCTAATTAATTTAAAAAGTCTTCTGCATTGTGCTTTCATTTCACCGCCTGAGAAGGTCCTACTTTTTGTAAAGTCTGTATTTCTGTTAGTTTTTGAGAACTTTTCCACTCTAGAGTGCATCTGGGGTCTCTCTGGCCCCACAAATAAATGGAAAACAGTTAGAAAAAACATCAAACTTGAAAGTAATTTAAGAAATGATCCATTCAATGTTAAATGTTGATGTGTATGATATCTGTGGTTTGGCATTGTGGGAACGTTTGTGGCCACCTGCCGAGGGTGATAAGTGGCGTCGTGAATTAGCCGGGGTGGACACAGTGGGCAGCGCTGTCATGCAGGGAGGGAAGTTAGGTCAGAAGTATGCAGGGCAGTAAGAGGATACTCGGTTGCATCACAAGGGGGGTTTATTGCCTGGTGCCCTTTAAGAGCTTTCATTAAGATGAAGTCAGGTGTCTCTTCTCTGCCCGAGAGATCACAGAAATGAGGTTAAGGGCTTCCAGCATTCAGGTGGGCATTTGCCCAGGAGCTCATCTGCCATTTTCATATCTCTGACATAGACGCAGGCAAACTATGGTAATTCTTCTCAGGTACCACGTAAGTACTTCACTCTGGATGGATTTAACCTGCTAAGTGAGGACAACAACCACGCGTTATAGGTCCTTCTCCGTGGGGGAATCCACTTGACGGTGGCAGAACCTGTCGGTTTGTCTAAGAAAGACGTTAGACATTTCTTCTTTCTAGAAACAGAGCCCAGATTTTACCTGGGCAGTAATGTGTTTAGGTGTGCGAGTGAATCAGGATTGGTGCACGCGATGCCTTTGCCGCAGCCCCTTCTACAGATAGCCGTTGACACAGGTCTAGACAATTAGGTGTAAATCCAAGTCCGCGGGGCATCTTGGGAAGTCGAGCTGGCCGTACCTCCTTCTCCCTTCCTGAACTGTGGCCCCGAGGCCAGAAGCTACAACACTCATCTTGTAACGATGGGGCCACAAGCACAAAGCCAAAAGGTGACTGTCATAATCAAAGCTAGCAATTATCTACCGTCATACTTCTTGTTTAAGCCACAGAGAATTGGGTTTTCTATTTAAGCTAAAAGCACTCCTGACGGTCCCATTTGGTTATTGCCAGTGGATACATTTTGAGCCTTCTTTTGTCTGTCTTTCCTCACCTAATTCTAATTTTCTAATTCCTGTTTCAGATTAATCTTCAAAACTCTTATGCTTCCTCTGGGTTATTGCTGAAGCGTCTCATGGAAGAAAAGAAGCTACTGGATTTGGAAAGCTTGAATGTGATTATCATCTGTTTCAGGTGCATGAGCATTCGTGAGTATTTAAATCTTAAAATCTCAGTTTCTTTATCTCTAAGATGAGGATGATGGTAACAATCATTAATAATAATGATAATGGTAATAATAGCTAACAGGTATGGCCCATTTATGGAATGCCAGGCACTGATTTAAAGAAATTTACTCGCATCATCTTAGTCTTCTCAACATGACTACAGTACAGATTTTTTTGAAAGTTTCTAGTATATAGATGAGAAAGCTAAATTTATAAAAGTTAAGTGACTTGTCTAAAGTTATGTGACTTTGAACTCACCTCTTTCAGATATTTACTCAGTGTCAGGGTTTGCCAGCCTCCAAAGAGGTCCCCAGGGATCTGGTCTCTGGAGAGTCACTCCTTTGTGAGTGACCTCCCACAATGTTTCAGGTTGAATCTGTGAGACCAGGAACATACAAGAGAAGGAGCGGTATGTCATTCCTTCATTAGGTTCTAAAAACTTTGGCTTTCATTTTGGGTTCTCTCTCTCTTTCATCCTTTGCTCTGGGGGAAGCTAACTGCCATGTTGTGAAGGGCTCTCAGAAGCACACAGAGAAGTCGCTATAGCAAGGAACTGAGGCCTGCCAACAAGGGTGGAAGCAGGTTCTCCAGTCCAGGCGAGGCTCACAGGCCTGCGGCCCCAGTGAACAGCTCGATTGCAACCTCACAACAGACCCTGAGTTAAACCCACCCAACTAAGCTGCTCTCAAAGGCCTAATGTGCAGAAAACAAGTTTGTTAAGATGCAAAGTGTGGGGGTTATTTTTGATGGAGCAAGAGACAACCAACACGGTCACCTTCTCAGAAAGTCTTTCCCTGACAACCCTCCTTAAACCAGACTCTCCTCCCCCGCCATCATAGAACTCCCCAAACCCCTCATATGGTTTTCTTCTTAGCCCTAAGTTCCTCCTAAGGGCTTTGAGGACAGGGCTTTGTTATGTGTTTGATTTAATGCTACATCCTTAGCACCCAGAGCAGTTCATGGCACATAGTAGGAGAAATCAGTGTTTGTGGAATGAAGGAATGAGTGTCCTGCTCCAGAATCTTCACTCTTTTTTTTTTTTTTTAAAGATTTTATTTATCTATTTGACAGAGATAGAGACAGCCAGCGAGAGAGGGAACACAAGCAAGGGGAGTGGGAGAGGAAGAAGCAGGCTCACAGCAGAGGAGCCTGATGTGGGGCTCGTTCCCATAACGCCGGGATCACGCCCTGAGCCGAAGACAGACGCTTAACCACTGTGCCACCCAGGCGCCCCCAGAATCTTCACTCTTAACAGTCTTGCTTCGTCCCCTACCTGTCTCATATGCAAAATACAATATGAAAATATTTACTGCAGTGTCTGACTTTTGTTTCTGAATCCAAATGACCTTTTGCAGGAGAATACCAGTTGTAAGGCATATTTCTGTCAGTGCTTACCCCTAGTATATATGTCTTCTCAGTCTTGAAATCCATACAATGGAAGGCATTTTAGGTGGAATGTCTACTCCAGCCAGTAGATCTGAATTCCAATTCCAACTCTGCCTCTAATTTACTTCTAACTGTGAAGAACACAATCTCTTCCTTCTTATTTTTTCTCAACACTTAAATTTCCTCTTTATTCAAAACATGTCATCTTATTCCACTTGGAGTTATCTTCTAGAAAAAACAAACTCCTTGCAGAGTTTTCTAAAAATTGTGTTTATTTCATCTTCGTTTATATTGTTAAGTTGTGCTTAATAACACATTGATGATGATCTTAGGGGAAAACAGAGGCCAGAAGGGTTGTAATTGCTTGGTCTTATCATCAGGGCCATGAGTTAAAGGAGCCTGAAAGTAGGTACTTGGAAGTTTACCAAGTTCATTTTCAAGGCCTCGCATTGATCACCACGGTAGAATCTGTGAAAGAATCAAGGCCAGAAGCATCTACCCAAGGCTTTGACCTGGAATAACTGCTAACCTAGTGAGGTTTTTATATTCGAGGGATGATCTCACCCCACAGTCTTTTCTGTGCGAGAGAGTGGAGTAGAGTGTGGTGTGATGGTGGCGTTCTACCCACAAGAGCAGTTGGGGAGAGAATTATTTAAAACACACTTCTTGGCTTCTCACTACTAGCTATGCTTTGTCATCTATTCTTCATTCTAACAAGTTTTCATAACATTTGGGTCATTCCCTGCTTTTGCTAATATTCAGTGCTTCTGTTTTAAATAGTTGCACCCGTCATGTGTCTGAAAGTAACTTTTGTCCAGATGTTGTGTTCGGGGCCATCTGGCATCTTTCACCATTTACCTCACAGTCTGTATCCCCATTCTCTCTCTCTTTCCCCTTCTCACTCGGAACCTTAGGATGTTTTGATTGCTAACAAGAGCATCTCAATTCAAACTTTTTCAGAAAATATGCTAAATTTACTGGCTAACATAAGTGAAAATCTGGAGATAGAGCTTCAGATGTGGTTTGATCCAGAATTTTCTGATGTTACCAGATACCTCGATATTCTTCCTTGGGATTAGTTTGATTCTACTCTCTCCTGTGTGTCAGCTTTGTTTTAATATTTGTTTCCTTATGGTTGCCAAAATTGCTACTGTCATTCATGCATCCAGAGGGAGAATATGCACCTGTTTTCCTGGATTCTGAGCCAAAACATGAGGATCTGGAATAGTTTAGGTCACGTGCTACTGGTTGACCTCTACTGTCCATTCTCCCCTTCTTTTCTAGTAATAGAATTTTAGCTAGGCACATATATGCCTGAAAAAACATGATATTTTCCATCTCCTTTTTGCCACTAATGTGGCCCTGTAACTGAGTTCTAGCCAATGAAATGTAGTGAAAGCATTGTGTGCAATTTTGGCATTTTGTCCTAAGCTAAAGAAGAGGCAACATGGGGTGCTTTCCCTGTTGTAAGCAGTCTTGGGACCATGCAGACCAGAACAGAACTCTAGAAATAGAAGAACAAGATAGAAGGAACTCAGGCCCCTGATGCCTACACAGAGCAGAGTCCTTACACCAGCTTTAATTTAATGTGAGAGAGAAATAACCTTTGATCTTATTTAAGTCACTGTTAATTTTGGTTCTCTGTCCCATTCATAGTCATGTTCTTTTTTAAACATCTACTTACTCCTGAACCAATCACTGTCTTGGAGGAACGTGTGGGTTGGCTCAGCTGAGGTCACATGTTCCGTGCTAGAGTGTGAGGTGCACTCAGCTTCCCAGCACCATGTGGGTCTTCCAATGCAAGTGGAAGCCTGGTGAGAAACAAGAGGGAGGAAGTAGGAGAAGCTTCCACCCATTGTTCTTTAAGCTTTATTTTCCTTTTTCTCTATCTTGCTTACTCTGGTTTTAGATCCCTTGGCCCCCACCTTGCTTCCAGCTCAAGGATTGGTGTTGGCTTTGGGTAGCCCAAAGAGATAAACAACAACAACAAGGAGGTTGCCGCAACATCTTAGAAAGTAGTGGCCCTCGGACGATGATTTGGAGACTGACGTGAAGGGCAAGCTGTCCCTGTGGACGGAAGAGAGCAGGAGGAGCTGCGTGCCTTTTTTTGACTTCAGTTTTTTGTGAGTAGAGGCTGTGTCCTCATCACAGAGGACATGCTCAACACATGTTTGTCATGAATGTGTTTAATCACTGTAGTACTTAGAATTAAATGCACTCTGCAGTGAGTCCTGCAGGTGCCATTCACAACAACAAAACAAAACAAAAACAAAAAACATACCGAAAAATAGGGGCAAGGAATGGCTTGTAAAAATATGGAAATAACTCTTCTGAGAAGAGAATACATTTCCCCAATGGCACAAAGTGTAAGTTTCGGGATGTGTGACTAACAGCACATGGTTATGTTTAACACATTTATGGAGAGAAATCAGAAATAAGGATAGAAAAATCATAGACATTCTCCAAGTTTACCTGCTTCCATTCACTTTCATGGTTTGCCTATTCATCTATAATTCAGAGATGGGGTATTTAATATGCTGAGAATTTGTTTTAAATACATGTTCCAAGGGCTCCTGGCTGGCTCAGTCTGGAGAACTTGCGACTCTTGATCTCGCGGTTGTGAGTCTGAGCCCCACGTTGGGTGTAGAGATTATTTAAAAAATATATAAAATTTTGGGGCGCCTGGGTGGCTCATTTGGTTAGGCGTCTGCTTTCAGTCAGGTCAGGATCCCAGGGTCCTGGGATCAAGCTCTGCGTTGGGCTCCCTGCTCAGAGGGGAGTCTGCTTCTGCACCCCCCAGCTCGGGCTCATGCTCGCTCTCTCTCTCTCAAATAAATAAATAAAATCTTAAAAAAAAAAAAAAACTGTTAACAAAAAATAAGTACATATTCCAAAGCAGGGTGTGTGAGAGCGGTGAGCTGGGAGGCAGCTCACTTGTGCACTTGTCCACCTACATCCTAAAGAGACCCATTTCACAGAGCGAAGTCAGTTGCCACCAGACAGCATTGCTTACCCTTATGCTTTTCCTCGGACAGAAAATAAGGTGTTTTTGTATTTCAAAGGACATTGCTTCTAGAATTAGAGTTTAAGATCTGTCTTTAATAGAGTTAAAAGTCTGTACTTAAATTACATGAATGACAGTGGAGGAGGTCCCCAGAAGGGTGGAGCAAAAGCAATATTGCAGAAAAACCACCAGTGGATAATGAGGAAATTGCTAGGAAGGTGCTATGTTTATATTTGCATAAGAGCTCCAGCTATGTGCATTGTTTCAACTAAATATTTCATAATATGTCACCTTAGGCTGTATCACACATCAGTCAAAGCTTGGAGCTTTTGTTCAGTGTCTCCCTTTCCATTGTTGTGTGAACAATGTGCTTCAAACACTTGTCTAAACAAGGTTTATTGCTGCTGGGGCGGCAGCAATGACTGCTGGGATATCATACTAGCACAGGGGAAAGAGTTTAGCAGCTGAATGGTTCCACGCATATAAATGCCTGGCCTGGATTAAACATTTCCTGGGTTTGCATTGACGTGGAGTGCTGTCAAGTATTTTTGCCTGAGTTATTAATCTGTGGGTATGGGTTCCACAGGTCTGTGATGACTTGTTGAGGTCACACGGTGAAAGTGATAGCTTTGTTTGGACTGAGCGGACAGCCACATGTATACAGCTCTCAGCTCTGGCGTTTTTTTTTTTACGGAATAGAGGGAACAACTTCCCGTTTTGGTTAGATGGCCTATGGGGAACAAAGTTCACTCTCAATGTTCCCAGAAAATCAAATAGAGCTTTTACTTATTGGAGTGAGTCTGTGCCAAGCACATAACAAGACCACTTAAGCAGTTAACTCCTCTGTTCTGAGCCTGCCCAGGGAATCATGTGGGAATGTTCGGCTCTGAATCACATGAAGAGTATTCGCTATCTCCTTGGCCGTGATTGAGAGGCTGGTGCTCAACCACGATCTGGGGGACCAGGGGTGGTCATTAATGGATAGCCTAACACTTTAGGAGGAAGTGGGGCAAATTGAGGGGGAGCTGGGTCACAGATTTCATCAGTCTAGGAAGCTCAAAATATTTTAAAAGACTGTGGGCATGAGCGACAGCCTGTGATTTATAATGGAACTGAAATTAATATTTGAGGGGCCCTTAAGCCTGGGCAAAGGAAGGTCTTGACTTTGATGCAGGGAATTGGCTCCTGGAATAGTCGCTGCTTGCTGAGTTATATCTGGTCCCAAGTGAGTTAGTACTGCAGGAAAACAATTCTCTGAAATTGGTGCAAGACACAGCGCTGTCTTTTCTGAAGACTTTGTTGGTGGTGGCAGGTAGGGACCCTGCCAGGGTAGGGTCATCAGGGTCATGGTCCTCTAAAGCTAGGGTTTCTAAATTCCTTTGATCTTCAGGACCTGCCCCCCCCCCAAGAGCTTTAAGTATGGTGCTTCTTGATTCACCACGAGTTGCTGAATGGGAGACTTGGTTGAGGCTTCTGAGATAATGTCTTTGAAAAAAATCCCTGCAGGACGTCTTGAGGATGAAACAGGCTCAAGAAGCTACCTTGAGCAGTACCGCATAGTGGTAAAGCCTGGGGACTTGGAGTAGTCAGCCCAGAGATGGTTAACCCCCCTGCTTTGCTGCTTCTCAGTTGTGTGAGCCTAGACTAGTAACTTCTCTAGTACTTCAGTGCTGTCGTCTGTTAGATGGTGGTAATAATAGTACCTCTTCAGTGTGCTGTGAGTGAGGATTAACTTGGGAAGAGCTCAGCATAATGTCTGGCATGAATTAATACTCTACATATTCCTGTTAGCAATTAGGGCAATGTTAGTCTTTAAGAGCCTAATCTTTTCACACCTTCCCCATCCATCAAAGCCCAGAACAATGCTAGTAATGATAATAGCTACAGCTAAAACTCATTGAGTATTTGCTGTCTACCAAAAAACACAGAAGTTCTTTCCAATAATTACGCCATCTCATTGTCATAACTGCTCCCTAACATGGCAGTACTATTGTCTCTTTTGTTTAAAAGAGGTGTCTGATACTCAGAAAAGTGAAGTCCTATGGCCAGTGTCCCATATTTTAGAGCTGGTGAGAGACAGTGCTGGGATTGGAAGCCTGGATCATCTGACATGCAAGCTCTCATAGCTAACAAGTGCGACCTTCCTTCTCTTCTGTACCTGCCCTGAATTTCTCCTTTAGAAGAAGAATTTCTAGCTTTTTAAAGACACACGTTTCCTCAGTACTTTTCACTGTCTTCTGTGTCTCTGCACTAGCCATAAAGATTTTAGTAAGCCTTATGCCTGTGTGGTATTGAATGGTTTTCAAATATCAAGCATCTCCTTCTTCTCTGCTGAGAATCTCTGTCCTTGAACACGGTTTGTTTGTTCCACACCGCTGTGCCCTTGGATAAACCGAGTACTCTTCTTCTTTCTTCTGTACAAACACAGTGAGTATTTTAAGGACAACGAGGGTGTTTTGTGGTTCTCCACTGGCCTCCCTCAGGGTCTAGCCCAAAGCTGGTAAAATAAGATATCCTGGACAAATGTCTACAATCTTTTGTTGAAAACAAACTGACCAAGTTTGGGTTCATTTAGAATTGTCCCTCTGGAATTTCTTTATTTGGACTTTAGACCGTATTCTCTGCTCTGGAACACTTACATTTTCTTATTCTCACCTCTACGTCCATGGTCTTTGTTGCGAAGCCTTAAAAAGACCCCAAAGAGGGGCACCTGGGTGGATCAGTTGGTTAAGTGTCTGCCTTCAACTCAGGTCATGATCTCAGGGTCCTGGGATCGAGCCCCACATCTCTGCTCAGTGGGGAGCCTGCTTCTCCCTCTCCCTCTTCCTGCCACTCCTTCTGCTCGTGCTCTCTCTTTCCTTCTGTGTCAAATAAATAAAATCTTAAAAATAAAAAAGACCCACAAGAGTTGAAATCAAGATCTTGAAGAGATAGCTGCACTCCCGCATTTATCACAACATTATGCACAATAGTCAAAAGTGGAAACAAGCTGAGTGCTCATCACGGGTGAATGGATAAAGAAACTGTGGTATATACACACAATGGAATGTTATTCAGCCTTTAAAAAAAGGAAATTCTGCCATATGTGACAGATGACGTGGAAGACATTTTACTAGGTGAAATCAGTCACAGAAGGACAGACACTACGCCATTCCTCTTTGGTGAGGAATCTAAACTCGTCAGTCATGTAGAAGTAGAGCAGAATGGTGGTTGCCGGGGCCGAGGGAAGGGGAAATGGGGAATTGCTGGTCGGTAGGTACAAGCATTCAGTCAAGCAAGATGAGTAAGTTCTAGAGAAATGTTGTACAACATTGCGTCTGCGGCTAATCATACCGTATGACGCACTTACAGATTTAAGAGGGTAGATCTCATGTTTAGTGTTCTTACCACAATTTAAAGAAAGGTGGGGGATGCTCAAATACAATTGGGCAGAGACTGCTTTACCTGGCTCATTTGATCTTCCTCTCTCTTCCCTTAGCCTCTCCTGAAGAGCACCCCTATTGCCCTGACATCAGCCTCCTCTCTTACAGGTCAACATTTCTGATCCCTTTCGTGTCCAGGAAGTAGCCAGATCGGCCTTCTTTACAGTCTCAAAGTGCTCTATATTTTCCTTCTTAGCACTCATCACAGCTTTTCAAAGCATATTTATCTGTGTATTTCCTTGACTAATGTGTCTCTCCACCCCCGGACTGTAGAGTCCATGTCTGTTTTGCACATTATAGTATCGCCAGTACCTAGCAGAGCTCCTGGCACTCAATAAATATTTGCTGAATGAATGGGTGGATTTATTGTTCTTGTATTTGTGGAGGACAAGCGTGGGGAGAAATACAACTCAAACAGACTCAGTCACGAAGAGGGAATTAGTGACTCACAAAATTGAAAATCCGTGTGTAGCTTCGGGAATGGACGCGAGAATGACTGCATCCAAATCTCAAGCGGTGTGGCTCAACATCTACTTTTCTCCCTCTCTCAGGTCTGCCTCTGTCCTCTTCACGTGTAGGCCATCTATTATGTTATGGGGAGCAGACTGCCCCTAGTTGTGGACGGTATCCTCACCAGTGAGTCATCTCCCTATAGAAAAGCTACTTGTTCTCGATTCTTCCATCAGAAGTCCCAGACTTGAGTATTTCTGGCCCAATTTGGTTAACATGCCCATGTCCTGCACCAATCACTGCTGCCAGGAGGGAGGATTGTTTGAGTTGTCCAGGCTTTGGTCATGCCATTGCAGGATCAGGGGAGATGGTGGGCAGCCCCACTGGCACGATGTGGTCTAAGAGTGGAGGAGGTGTTGTCTCTCCTGCCAGAACCCAGATGCTGCTTCTGGAAAGAAGATGAAAGGGTGCTGGACAGGCAAAAGGAACATTTTTTTCCCACTGGGTTGCCAATAGAGCTCTAAATCTGATAGTTACCAGCTGCGATTTACAATAATGAAGGAGAGCATCCTGAAGGTATTGTGGTATTAGGAAGGACAGTGCAGCGTGGATCAGGGCTTGACCAACACAGGACTCTGTAGCATCTTGCTCCCTTAAGCATGAGTGAATTGGACTCCTTCCCTGATACCAGCACATTTCACACAGCAGGATTCTATGTGTCCTCCTAGCTGTGTTTGTGCTATGTTATCCCAGGAACCCCAAGAAGGGTCCAAGTGATGGGAGGTGGCCCGGCCTTATACATATAGGATTTAACTTCCTAGTCAAATTCTTTTGGATGGTATCTATAACACAGAATTGGTGCAGTATTCATTCATGTTCCTAATACCAACAGCTTTTTTTTCTGGAGAATTAGCCCTCCTCTGTTGGATGTGGGCTTCATGTATCACTGTCCTGTTACAGAAATTGGGGGTGGGGGAGGTGCTGGGAAGGAAAGCATCTCCCACCTCCACCTGCTCTCCAGAAGACTCAGGAGTTGGATGTGTGGCTTGAGCTCACCCAATCAGACACTCTCTCCTGGGACTTTATTCTTGAAGTAGGGTTAGAAGCATAAAGAAAGTGTTTGAGAAGATTTTCGTGGCCATTGGTGGCAGCATTAAGAGTGGTGTCAGACTCTTTCTGAAGAGAGTTGCTGTGCTCCCTGCTCCCAGCACATCCGCTCTCAGAACCCTTGCCATTCCTAAGCCTCCCTTTCCAGCCACCCATTCATCCTGAGCCATTTACATCCTCAATTAACCCTTCTCGTTGAAGGGGGTTGCAGTTAGTTTATCTTGCCTGTAGGCAGGAACCCTGACTGATGCCTTTGTTCTTTTTTTTTTTTTTTGCTTTAACTGTATTTTATAGGTGAGTAATTCTAATTCCAAATTCATCCACTTTGTAGAAGAGCTTTCACCCTCAGGTAAAGCCCCACAGGGCCGGGAGTCCTGGTTCCATAGCCCTTGAGCTGTAGGACTTTCACCAAGTTGTTCAATTTCCATTTCAGTTTCTTTGCCTATGAAATAGGAATGGGGAAATCTTCTGCTCTCAGGGCAGTTCTGAGCGCCAGTGAGAGCGTGTGGCAGAGCTCTGACATGCAAACCTGCCTCCTAAATGATCAGTGTGCCATAAAATCGTGTGGATCATCCATGAGGGGTCAACTTTGATCTAATTCCTCAGTGTCGCAGCTTTATTCTGCCTCCACTTAGCACGTGCTCATTCCCAACATTGGGATTCACATGTGCGTCTTGGAGATATTTATGAAGTGCCCACTCTGTGCCAGGCCCTGGTTTCTAATCAGCATTTTTATAAGGAATTTATCATTTGTGTGTGTGTCTGTCATCTTCTTCCAATTCTACCGAACTCACTACTTAGATCTCTATGCCTCCAGGAGGAAATCATTGACTACTTTCCAGGTGTCTTGCCTCCTTTGCCAAGAGTCATTTTTTTTTTTCTTCCTGAGAGAAAGAACTGAAGAAACAAGGGCAAAAGGGAGCAGCCCTTCTTTCTTGCAGTGCCCTTCGTTTTCCCCAGAGAGAAAATTTCAACCACATAAGTGGCTTTCTTGGTGCCATATTATCCCTAGCAGCTTCTCAAGTTGTCTGCGCCGGTGCGGGTTTGGGGGGAAGAGGCCATAATTAACAAGCATTAAGACTTTGATGTCAGTAAGAATTGGCAGAACCAGCAAAGGGGCAGATGATCATTTCAAACACCAGTCCTAGCTCTCACTGCTTTTCGGGAAAAGAAGAAAAGAAAAACCATATAACGATACTGTAAACACTCTGGCAGATAGAAAAAGGCACAATACATTAAGAACTATCCTCAACGAATGAAATATGTTTTCCAACCATCAACAAAAAGGCAAAAAGGTGAGGTCTTCAGTTCGGTAAATGAACACAGTGCTTATGTCCTGAAATCAAATTCATTTGATGCACAGTGAAACATTGCGTGATGAGCAGTGCAGAATTTCAGAAGATGGTTGCCATTAACAATAATGACTGGGAAAGCTTGGCAAGTTGGGTTTATCCGGAATGTGCTAAGAATCACTCTTGTAGGAACCCGAATAGACCCTTCTTTTCCCAAAAGTAAAATCAGTTTTGCTGGGAATGTATTTGTCTGCCTCAATAGAACTATGAAATTGTACTATCTCCAAGTGCTAATATCCAGCTAATTCCTCTGATTTTGAGGTGAGAGCTGAGGTGAAGAGCCATTTTTAATGTCAACTATTTATAATTCTTAAGAGAACACAAAAAAGGGAAAGTTTCCTTGCCACATAATTATTCATGGTGATTCAACATTTCTGGAGTGCCAAGTCTTCCACTTGGAAGACTTGCGCACATAGGAATGAGTACAAAAGCTCATATCAAGAGGGGCCTTTTGCCTTTGTTCCAAAAATCTGATTGTTCTGTGAGAGGTGGACAAGGCTCCCTCTGCTTGACTAGCTTCTGTTTACCACTTAAAAGCAAACTTCCACAAAATGTGATGCACTGAAATGTGAATCCACAAATTTAGGAACTGGAAGAGACCTTGGAAATCATCAAATTTAGCCCCTCCCTACCCCCCTTGTTTCCCCAGAAACTATAAGCTAAGGGACCCGAGTACAGAGATCATGACAGATGTCATGCTGGAACCCAAGACTTTGAGAATTTCAACCCCCCCACATTGTTTCTCCATTAATAAAAAACAAAAACTAACAGAACCATTTGGAAATATAGCACAGTTTCCATACCAGGCTACAGTGGCTCTATCAATCTTTGAGGCAAGGTCTTTATATCTCCTTCATTATGAAGTATATTGTTTATTTAAATAGATTACTTTCTAAAGTAACGTGGAGTGGAGGAAGGGACAAGCAAATGTCATTTTCCATAAAACGTCTCCTGTGAGAACAAACAGAGAAGAGAAGCCTGGAGAGAGTGAGAGAGTCAGCTTCCTGAGAGAGGCTCAGTGGGCTTGATGACCTTGATGTTCATGCTATAGTTGTTATGGCAACAGAAAAGTGAAATTATGGTTGCTAAGGGACACTGAACCGAAGCAATCTCCATCACTTACTGGTCACTCCACTCCGGAGCTCAGAAATTCACCCAGAGCAAGGATGAGTCAGCAAAACAAATTTTTAAAGATTGAGCTAAAATCGGGTTGTATTCAGTAGTATTTGTTCTCAAAGAAAGTCCCAAGATTTTGTAATGTTTGAGGTGATGGTTTTAAAAGCCTTAAGTGACTTAAATGTGGTAAAATCATCAAATGGAAGGAGGAAGGCTTGGGACACCATGTCTGCAAACCTCCCCATGCAAAAAGGCGTTATTTCATTTACAAACAGATGATTTTTGAAACAGGTAATATATTCACAGTGTAAATCTTAGTTTCAAGAAAGATCAACCTAACTAGCAATGAGAAAGCTCAGGCAGTACATGAAAATAACTAAGGAATCATTAAGTAGAATGTTTCTTTTTATCACCTGGGAGAACTTGCAGTGACATCAATGTCCATATTCCTGAGCAGTGACTCTGCCCGTCCTCACCTCTGCCAGAATCCAGTGTGCCCAGGACGCTTGGTTGACCAAACAGAGTTGGGAAAAACATGGATACCAGCTGACAACAGGAGAATCGAATGTCCTTGTGTTTCAGTGCTCAGGGTAGAGACCACAGGCCTCAGTCATGTGGAGATATTCTCTCTCCATCCTGCACACAGTAAGCACTCAATACATGTTTAGTAACTGTTGGTGGCTGATAGGAAGGGGCAGACTACGGTGTACAGCCTGTGCATGGGCATTGTTGAGCATCGGCTGTGTTCTGAGATACACCAACAATGGTTCCTGTCCTTTAACCCTTCCTCTGGGAATGTCCCCTCCTGCCTTTTCTTCTTCTTTCCCTCCTCAAATATTTCCTGAACATGTCCTATCTGCTAGGCACCCTGGCAGGTGCTGGGGATACCGAGATGAATCCGTGTGTGCCTATAGCCTTCAAAGAGCATATCACGGTGGGATCCTGGACTTGTAAAGAACTACAAATGTAATTGTGATGGAGGTGTGAAAGATGCAGTGGAAACAGAGAAGACAGAAAGCTGTCTGGGGTGTCAGGTTAGCTTTCAAGGGGGCTTCCACATGCAGGGCCCTTAACAGTGGGTACGCATGCCCCCGCACACCCTTTGCTTTCATGGGTGTGTGAAAGAACTTGGTGTGACACTTTAGTCATCTAGGACAGGCAGCGTCCTTGGGAAGTAGATGGTAAGGGTGAGGTAGAAATGAGAGATGTATTGGATAGAATACCAGTGAACGATAAAGAGAAAGGAAGGAAGAATAGTCAGGGAAAGCGTTCAGACCATGAAGGAGGGCTGACATCTATGAAAGGTGAGGGGGAAGGAAAGAGGACAAGCCTCAGAATGTAGGACAGCTCTGAGAATTGTGGCCAGCCCGAAGGGAGCACTGGTACAAGGCTTCCCTGCAGAGGCATCCCGTGTTGATGAGTTCTGTGCCTTTCCTGTGCCCTGTCGTTGACTGGGAAGCTGAAAACAAAAGCAGATTCTGAAGACACTCACAGGTGGAGACTCACAGTTAACTGCACTCCCTGTGCCCCTCTCTCTCTATTGTGGTCAAAAACACATAACATAAAATAACCATCTTCACCTTTTTTTTTTTTTTTTAGAGAGGGGGGAGGGGCAGAGGGGGAGAGAGAATCTTAAGCAGGCTCCACACAGCCTGACGCAGGGCTTGATCTCGCCACTCTGAGATCATGACCTGAGCGGAAATCAAGAGTTGCATGCTGAACTGACTGAGCCACCCGGGTGTCCCAGCATCTTCACCATTTTTAAGTGTACAGGAATGTTAGCTATGTGTACCGCGGATCTCTAGAACTTTTTTATCTTGCAAAATAGAAACTCAATATCCATTTAGCAAATTCCCTTTTCTCCCCTCTCCATACCTCCTTGGCAACCACCATTCTGTTTTTTGTTTCTAAGAGTTTGACTACTGTAGATACGTCACATAAGTGTAATCGTGCAATATTTGTCTTTTTATGACTGACTTGTTTTACTTAGCATAATGTCCTCAAGATTCATCCAGGTTAGCATGTGTGAGAATTTCATGATTTTTTCAGGCTGAATAATATTTCATTGTATGTATATACCACATTTTTTATTCATTCATCTGTTGATGGTCATTTAGGTTGATTCCACCTGTTGGCTATTGTGAATAATGTTGTGATGAACACAAGGGTGCAAATCTCTTTGAGATGCCAGTGTCTCTCTTGAAAGGAGATTTGAGTGGGGCAGCCCTGTGACGGCAGCACTGTTTGCGTTCACATCTCTCTTTAGATAATGGTCATAATGCCTACGTGGAGATGCCCATCACTGAGATGTTTGGGAGAAGCCAGATGATTAATATAAGACTGTCATTTAAATATCCAGGGTTATTCTAGTAGCTACTTCTGGGCTATTCTTTCCCTGATAAAGTGTCCCTCTCCAAACACAAAGAATTGACACTCTGAAGTTCATGATTATGTTACATAACTATACTCCTTCATGACTCCAGCAGGTTGGATGAGGATAGGCACCTGAGTAAAGTGAGTCCTCCCCTTGGTTGGGCTCAGCCAATCAGATGTCTCACCTAGGAATTTGGAATTGGGACACGGGGATGATAGTGAGCTAGTTGGTGGCTTTGGAAGTGGGAAGCGATAAAGAAGTTCAGGTAGTCACATTTCAGTCTGCAGTTATGAAGAAGCAGAGAATAATGGCTCTGAGAAGAGTGTGCACACTAGGGAGAGAAGCAGAGTGAGAGCCCAGGAGACAATGTGGTGGGGAAGAATGGAGAGGAGCAAACAGAGAACATGGTTTCCTTAATTCGAGCTAGCTTTTCTGGTTCTTAGTTTCTCAGCAGCCTTGAGATTTCATAAGATACACCTGGTTCTTAAACAAACAAGCAAACAAAACTTAAAAACAAAACAAAACAAAACCAACTTCTTTTATTTAAGATAGTCTAAGTGGGTTTCCCTTTTTTGGCAACCAAATGACTTTGAACGTTTGCTCAAGTAAAATTAACATTAATCTCATATGTTTTTGGTGTATAAACCAGAGTTTTCACCATGGGTCTGAGAGAAAGGAAAGCTGATTATGAAATAACACTGTCTATTTGTGGGCTAGAGGAAAAGATAGTGGTTCTGGACTCACCAGATCTGAGTATTAGCTCCCAATCTGCTACTTTTTGACTGTGTGACTTTGGACAATCACTTATTCTCTGGGCTGTAGTTAACACAGCCTCACGATGAGACTTGCTCCTGGTTTATAAAATACCATGTTTTGGTAAAATATACATTATAGTATGTATTAACAGCCTGTGATGGTCTGTACAGTAACAGACATACAAACTGCCAGTTTTTTTGGTGCATGGTTGGTGGGAAGGCAGAGGGATTAGTTGGTGTTTCATAATAGATGGTGGCACTGAAATATATATTTGGGCTTGCATGTGGTAAATACCAAACACATTTTTAAATGTTTTTAAGACTACTGTCCATTTCCTTACATATCTATGTCCATCATTTCTTTTGTTATATATCATTTTTTTTTAAGTAAGATCTATGTTCCAACATAGGGCTTGAACTCACAACCCCAAGATCAAGAGTTGCATGCTCTACTGACTGAGCCAGCCAGGTACCCCTCATCATTTCTTTTAATAGTATATTAATAAATATTCACAAAAATGACCCTGGTGTGCCTAGCACTGTGCAAGTGAAAATGAAGGAAAAATGATCCCTTATTAAGTAGCTATTGTGTGACGTGATAGAAGTTTTCTCAAATGCTTCATTTAATCTCACAATAATGTTACAAAGTAGGCACTCGTCCTTTCATAGATGGAGAATCTAAGGCTCATAAGAGTTAAACCACTTGTTCAAGGTCAACCATCAAGGAAGTGCCAAAGCCAGGACTGAGTCCTGGGTCTCTAACCTAAAAGGGTTAGAGCACCATGCTGGGTGCTGGTAGGACTTAAGATGGGGCCCTGACCCTCTGAAAGCTTATCTCTAGCCTGGAACAGAGTAGGGTGGGTTGGAGAATGGGAATGCCAGGCAGGAACCAAACATATTCATGCAAGGAATACCAGGAGAAGGATACCTGATGCTGTGAATCAAGTTTGGTATACAAACTAATCACTGCAGTAGTTTAGAGAAGGGTCAACGTGGGTTGGAAGATTCTCAAAGGACATGATGGAGGAGTGAATCTGGATGAACTCTCATCTCCAAGGCAGATCTCCCCATTAGTAAAATGGGAGTAACAATATGTGTTCTGCTTTCTTTGTGGTAGTTTTGTGAGATCATATCAGTGAAAGCACTTTGAACCATTCGCGTGCTTTTCATATGTGAGGGACTGGTTTTATAAATAAGAATAGGTAGACTTTATGCTGGTAGAGATAGGGAGAAGAAAATTCCAAGGAGGGAGAAGAACATGAGAATAAACAGAAGTAAGATCACATCTTGTATCTCTCCTTCCCTCTCCCCCTCCCTCCCTCTCTCTTGCCTTCCCTTCCTCTCTGAGAGAGATATAAAAATATATAGCTATAGATACAGGAAGGAGTGAGATGTACAAGGGAGCATGGGGAAGCAGAAGGATGAGTGAGGGTAAGAAAATTCACCTGATTTCATAGGACTTTTCTAGGATTAAAAAAAATATAGAACAATAAAGGTAACACTTGCTAATGGCAGTGTCTGATCTGGACATGGAAAAGTTCTTGGACATGTAGTGGACATATGTCATTTGCTTTGGTTACCCAGTATCCACGCCCTGTCTTATTTATGACAGACTTTCCTATTAAGTGTGGTTCTTTTTGGGAAACTGAGGGGGACTGTCATAGGTTGAAGGCAGACCCTGAGACAGTTATTTGCCTGTAAGAGCATTCTTAGGAAGAACACCTGTAAGGGAGTGAGGAAAATAGGACCGGGACAGGATGAAGTTGAACAATGATAGAGTTTGCATTGACATGTCAGCCGGCTCTGTGCAGAGCTCTGAGTCCGGGATGGCCCTTCAGAAATGTCCCAAACTGGGGCGCCTGGGTGGCACAGCGGTTAAACGTCTGCCTTCGGCTCAGGGCGTGATCCCGGCGTTATGGGAACGAGCCCCACATCAGGCTCCTCCGCTATGAGCCTGCTTCTTCCTCTCCCACTCCCCCTGCTTGTGTTCCCTCTCTCGCTGGCTGTCTCTCTCTCTGTCAAATAAATAAATAAAATCTTAAAAAAGAAAAGAAAAGAAAAGAAAGTAATGTCCCAAACTGAGGCATAGGGGTCAGGCCTTTGTGTTCCTGTATCCACCGGACATTGAACCACAGGATGCCCCCTGTAGAGGCTGTACCTTGGATGAGGTAGCTCCTCCCAGGGGAGGATGATTACTTAGGAGGGATTCACCTGTGAGCCATCTGCAGGCAACATCCCCAGCAGCTGGGGGATGAGGGGCTGGGTCTTGAAGGGAGGAGCTTGCAATGCACCCTAGCATTCATTCTTGGGGCCAGTTTCCCTGTTTCCATATTGCCCGGCTCCCAGGGCATGAGCACATGAGCTAGCTCAGCCCTCATATTCTCTCACCAAGGACTTTACATCTTAAGCAGAGGATGGAAAGAAGAAGGTTCCATTAGCATGCACTTAGGTGGCCCCAGCAGCAGTAAGCATGGCTGTCTTTTGAGTTTTGTGGCAGTAGTAACTTCCCAAATGTTCCCCAAACCCAACTTCCCAGCCTCTCATGGCTCCTTAACATTTTCCAGTCCTTGCTCTTTGGATCTCTGGTTGATTCTGCGAGTTTCCAATTTCTGTCCAATAAATTCATTTTACCTCTAGACATTGAGATTTGGTTTTGGTTTCTTGGAACTAGGAATTCTGATTGATATAGGGAATAAATGCCAAAAGAGAAAGAGGAAAGAAGGGAAGCTGAATTCTGGAATACTGCTTATTACTTATACTAGTATTGGTATGAAGAAATATCTCTTTAATAGGATATGGCAGTGGTAATAATGAGTTGATTTTAATTTTTCTTCCACACTTCACTTTTTTAACCCCGGAGGAAGATAAAAAAAAAAAAAAAGGAGGTAAAATTCTGTTTAAAAAAATACACTTGAAAGCAGCTATAGAAATGAACAATCTGATGGATCATGTCTGGCAGAGAGGTGGCATCCATTATATACACACCTCTTTTGCATCACATCCTCAAGCATATTTGCAAAAATGAGTGAGTTTGCAGATGATTCTGATCAAGTTTCATAATTAGTTGAGAAAAAGGGAAGCTGCTGCAGGGCATATTAAAAGCCCTTACAGGGCCAAGATGGATAATGTCAGATGAAGAAGTCTAGAAGTTGGTTAAGGCTGTGGTGGCGCTCCTGCCAAGGGCTCTGGAGATAGATAATTCACAGTTCAAGGCTGAAGAGTGTGTGCAGAACACGAGGGGAGATGGGGATGCTGGTGGTTCTTGGGGCAGGTATCCAGAGGCAGCAACTCCCAGCAGTCATTCCAAGACGTGGAACAGAAGGGTGAGACATGGGAGGGTAGCTTAAGTATTAACGACAGCATGTTTGGGGTGTTGAAATCTTTGACTAATGGCTTAATAAATCATGGATTAATAGTGAAGTCTCCAGTGGGGCAATCAAAGTTCTCAACCAATCAACTTATATGTAGACAGAGTGCTCCCTGGGTTAGGTCATTAAAACTGTTAGAATGTACTTAGCAAAGTAAGTGGTACTAAATGTGAGACTAAATTGCCTTGCCTTGTTGACTGGATTGAAGGCAAATCAGCTCAAGTGGGTCCCCCACCATCCAAATGCTATTCCTTTTGGAGTGTGCCTGTTGATAGAGGAAATGGATCCCAGCAGGAGCAGATCTCCAAGTATTTAATCTCGCACTGCTACTGTAGCAGCATCTATGGCCTTGAGACAGGGTAAAAAGTTGGGGTTTCTGTTTCTCAGATTCTTGAAACAAGCTAAAGAGGATAATGTGCAATCCCTACAAGAGGGTGTCAAACTTTCTTTTTGGGAAGGCGATATTGCATGGCATTGGGCTAGAAGTAGAAAAGGAATGTTCTTTGGGTAAGGTGGTCAGAGAAGGGCTCATGGAGGAGGCCATATTTAGGGTGAGACCAGTAAGATCAGAGGAGCCAGCCATACAAAGAGGTTGGGGATGAGTCTTGGGGGGAGTAGGAGACTATGTTCCAGACAGAGGAAACAGCATGGAGAGGAAAGAATTTGGTATGCTTGAGCAACGGAAAGGTGGCCAGTACGGTGATAATGCATGAGTGTGGGAGAACTCTGAGAGGCAGTGGGGAGATTGGGTCTCCAAGCACAGTTAGAGAGGTGGGAAGGGGCTTATTATGCTTGGCCAACTGGACCATAATGCTGAATTTGGATTTTACTCAAAGTACAATGGGAAACCATTGAACGGTTTTAAAGCAAGGGGGTAACAGAATCAGATTTCTATTTATAAAAGCCTGTATGGCTTCGACAAGAAGAGATTGGAGTCAGGCAAACCAATGAGAGAGCAATTACAAAAGTCAAGGGGGAGGCATGGTAATGGCTTGGTCTAGGGTGATGGTGCCAGCAGAGGTCAGGAGAGGCTGATAGGTTTAAGGATATAATGAGAAGGCAGGAAAAAGAGAATCTAGTGATGGATTAGCTCGTGGGAAGGAATTGTTAGAAGGGGAGGAATCCAGAGTAACACCCAGCTTTGTGTCTTGAGCTATGAGTGGTGTGTGCACGTGTAGAGTCATTTTTTGGCTCGACTTCTAGCTACTGGTCTAGTTTTATTCTGAAATTTCATTTCCTTGAGTTCTTGCTTAGTTAAGGTCTCAGTCACTGCTCTTCCTCACCCTCGTGACTGCTCAGTGTCCGGGGTGGGGGGGGGGAATAGCTCCTCTCCTGAGCGAATTGTGTCTCTTGCCAATAGAGCTGAAAAATGGAGCTCCTTTTTGGTTATCAGCACCACATGACTGGCCTCTCTCACATGCAGCGCTGGATTCCTGAATGATTTAGAATCAGCTCTTCCTACTCAGCCCTAATATGAATGCATTGCCTGTTGATTATCTCAGACACAACTTATTACCCTGAATTTAAGGCTCCTTCAGCGCCGTTTCAATTAATGTGGCGATGAGTGTGTGCATTAGAATGGCCAAGCACAGCCAGGATTTAATTGATTTAATTTGCATATCTCATTCTGAAAGAATTATATGTTGTAAATTCACCCACTGGCGGAACCTGACCACTGCTGCCTCCCTTGTGAATGCAAAATTAGCTTTCCTGAGGTTTTCCCAGACCTGGTCACCTTTGGATCACTTAAGACTCCTAATGTTTGTTCCATCTTTTTAGAGGTGGATTTTAAACCCTTTTGGGAAATGAATGTAAGTTTGGGGGAAGGCTATGAGTATGACTGGAATGCTTATGAGAGCAGCAGGTGCCACTGAGACTGGCATCATCTCTGAGCCATCTCCAAGTGATCTTTTGGGGCCTGTCTCTTTGGGAGCTGAAGTCAGAGCGGGTGCTTCTTTGGTGGAAAGTATAATGGGAAAGAGAGTTACAGTGTCTTTCCAGGTGAAGATACGTTTCTCAGAAATCTGAATACCTGCCTTAATACCCCTGGAAGTTTTAGGATATGAGAATGTATAAAATGCAAACTGAGAGGGATCTTATATTTTATACATACATGTATTTTAGCTGTTGTACATAGAAATACACATAAATACATAGACAGCTGGTAATTATCAATATGCACAACTCTACCAGCTGATGAAATACTGAAATATTTCCATAGCCCTTGGTAAATAGTTGATGCTTTTGAGTGCTCCTCTTGCTACCCCTGGCACCCTTGGTCTCCCCATGATCCAGCAGCCGAAGTGGTAACACTTGCTCCTGGAGGACGCATCCCTTCCTCTGCCCCAGTCCTATAGCCAGCATCCTTTCTGATTGGTTTGTGAATTTATAGGTTGTTAGCTAGTTTGAATACCATCTGTGTGTTTTGCATTCGTGTTTGTGTGTGTAAAATGTTTTGGCATCTGACCTTATGTTGAAATTTCTTTCATTGATTTATTTACTCAGCACAGACCGAGTGCCCACTCTATGTGAAATACGGTGCTAAATCTAGAGGATAGGAAAATGAGTTAGATAGTCTCTGTGCTCAAGAAGTCAAGATGTGGAGATTGGCACGTAAGAGTAGAAGTACCGTGATAGAAGCAAAGGGAATTATACAATCATTGGGAGCTCCTAATCCAGCCAGGATTTATGGTGATGTGAATAGTCAGGGAAGACTTCTTAAAGGAAGTAATCATTGAGCAGTCTTACAGGATGAGTGAAGATTACCTTTATGGCGGACAGAGGTCAGAAAGGGTATACATTGGGCTTCGCTGGCAGGGAGGGTCCAGAGGAGTGGGGGAAAAGAGTGGGTCCAAACCGGGGAAACCTCTTACATGCAATAATTGTTATTCTGTATGCGCAGTATCCCTTCTGCTAGTGGAGCATATTTCTTTCTTTTGGGTTGCTATACCCACAGTCAGACTGGTAGTCTGAAGATGATTTGCACCCACTTCCTGTTATCTGGGATGGGCATGTAATTGAGGTGTAGCTAAATATTTTTTCCCCTTGGCACAGCAACTGGTTCAGTCATGGGCTTGAGACCCAAGTCAATTCAATAGGAGTTAACCCCAAGATATATGATGGACGTGTTAGCAAAATGAGCTCTCTCTCTTTCTGCTGCTCTTGCCAAGGAGATCAGCATCTGGTGGTCAACTTGCTAATGTGAGTGGAACCAACTGCCATTTGGGAAACAGTTCAGACGTGACAAAAACTGATTCCTAATGGACGTCATCTGAGCACCTGAATTCCACAGTGCTGATGCCCATCGACCTCTTGGCTTTTTGAGTTACACAGACAATAATACCCCTTTCCAGTTTCACTCCAAGCAAGGCGAGGTCTTGCCATGTACATGTGAAGAAACCCCAATACTGCATCTTATCCAGCAGAGTAAGCCACTAGGATTCTTGGGAACGATACAGATTATAAGGTATGTGAATGTTGACTTTGCCAAGAATGTGAAGATGGAAATGTCAGGAAAATGGGTGGAGAACCTAGAGAGTTCCTTTTGCAAAGAGCTCTCTGGCAAGGCAACGTGTTCTTTATTCTCTTAATAGTCTGAGAGCAGAGTCACGTTTGCATAACCGAACCAGGCACACAGACTTCTGTTTCTCTGGAAGTTAGTCATATTCAGCCTGTGTAATCTGTTTTCCACTGTTTTGTTTAAAAACACCTTTTTTTTTTTGAAATAAGCTGTTCAAAAGGAAATGTTAGTGAGACATTTTCCTTAACACTACTGGATCTGAAGTAGAGGATTTTGATTTAAAAACATTTTATCAGATGCTTTAGAACACTTTCTTCCTCCTTGGCTAATATCAGTTTGACGGGGGCCGCTTCATTTTGTCATTTGTACTTTGGATTTCGTGGCAAGCTACCTTAATAATGCGGTAGTATCCACAGTAACGGTATTGGTGGCTTACTCCATGCCAAAGTCTGTTGGAAGCTCTTCACATGCGACTGGCTGTGAGGATGGCAACCACATTTGACCCCATCTTAGAGATGAGCACACTGAGGTGCAGAAAGACTGAAATGTGTCCAAACTCATACCGCTAGTGAGTGACAAAGCCGGGCACTGAGCTCACTTTTACTCCACTTCTGTGGTGAAAAAAATTCTTTTTATTACATGCACTCATATGGAAAAACTAACTTTCAAAGGCCTAGATATTTATGTTCTCTAACTTTCATTTTATTCGACTTTTAATTTCTTAATCCTTGGACTGTTTCATTGCTCTGTATATCACTTTCCTGTCAGTAATTTATAGTGCCTCTCATTAACAACAAATAACAATTCTCTTTTTTTTCTGGGCAACTCTGATGACCAGTGTCTCTTGCCCTCCCCCCAAGCCTGTTAAAAGTTACTGCCTTCCACGGATCATTTTGTGTGATCTCTGCAACATTGCAATCAGTATTTTATCCTTGGTTGTTTAATAAATACAATCGACGCCACAGCCTTAGTGTTTCGTGGGAGCCCCTCTCTGACTTCTCAGCAATGATGAATCTGTCGGCCAGAGGAACAGCCCGGAGGGACTCTTTCTTATAGAATGGAATGAAAAAAATTTTTCCCCATAACATCAAACCAGAAAATCTGGGGCTTCCCTTGGTGCTATTTCGTGATTTTTCACTGCTCAATGGCTTTGAGCTCTGTGATTGTCACTCCTCTGTGTCATGACGGGAGCAAATAATTTCTCAAGTGAAGAGACCTGGGCTTAGACCAGGTCAGATTTTTGGTATTGAAAGTAGGCGTAAACCCCTCTGGAGGAGAGTTTTTTGTTTGTTTGTTTGTTTGTTTGCAAAATGCCAAAGCAAGACGTATAAAAGATCAAGTTTGTCTTTAAAATTTAATGTCTCTGTCAAACATGTTTGAGTTGAGCCCCTTCCTTGCTTTTTTTTTTTTTTTTTATTCACTGGGAGAAAATTGTTTTCACTCAAAACACTTCTTTTCTCCTTGACTAAAAATGAAATATGACAAGAGGAAAAAAAAAACAGGCTTCCTGGGAGAACCATTCCAGAACCTCTCAGCTTGTTAGGAGTGAGGAGAAAGCAGAACAGTTGTTGTAATGAAGTCATTTCTAGCAGCTGCCTCACGAGTGAAAACTGCCTGTCGTACCATAAGAAGAATGCTCCTTGACAGGAGAGTTTGTCTGAGAAAAGACAAAAGTTCTTAGCCATTAACTTCCTCAAAATGGTTGGTTTATTCCTTAAGTGCACCTGGGCTGATTTTCTACCACTTAGGGTAAAAGTGCTGGAATATTCTATACAAGTTTCTCATTTTCTGTTGAGTTTCTGTATAATCTGAGTTAGATTGAGTTTGAGAAGCTATCTCTAGATTCCAGAAAAGTCATACGCCCCTGGATTATGGCAGATATTGTAGTTTGGAACAATCCTTCTGCTAATGACAGCCAGAAATCTGGAGAAAATATTATGTATATAAAAAAATCTGTTTGAAGGCTTAGAAGAGCTAACTAGGTTTTGAGAAATTTGGGGGCCAAGATGTAGGAAATATAGCACTCTAGAGAAGTGAAACCAGCATTTTTGGCTGCTTTAACTCTGGGTGTTCTTGCTGGTTCTAAACGGTGTACCTGGGGGATTGTTCACTGGCAGTCTCATGGGGCCAAGAGGAAGGAAAAGAGTTAAGAGTTCAGAACCCTCTAAGGGTAGACAGCTGGTAAAAACACTACGGGCTGGGTTGGAAACATAAAGAGCTGCTCCTCAATTAGAAACATGTGAACCAGAAGTAAGTCTGGCCTGCTAAGAGTCTGCAGCTCATCTTTGCATTATCGGGGTGGTTCCTGAGATTCGATGGAGGTGATTCTAGACTCCTACTGCCTTTAGTTGCCAGACAAAAGTAAATGAAAGATCATCTCTGGTGGAAGGTAACATGATTTGAGTTCTCAAATTATTTTTGTGGACACCTTTTAAATTTATAGGCAATCATATTTATATCCACAGATAATCACGTGTACAAGGAGACTACACATGACTAATTACAGACAGAACGACAATAGAGATAGGCCCTACCCAGATGTTGGAAAGACCAAACACATTTAAAAATAAATATGCTTGAAAAGTTAAAAATCTTGTCAGGAAACTGGGAAAACGACACAGTGGGTTTTACAAAGAACCAAATAAAACATGGGAATTGAAAACCATGGTAATTAAAATTAACATCTTTTTAAAAAATATTTATTTATTTGACATGGAGAGAGAGAGAGAGCACAAGCAGGGGGAGCAGCAAGCAGAGGGAGAGGGAGAAGCAGGCTCCCCACTTAGCAGAGAGCCGGATGTGGGGCTCTATTCCAGGACCCTGGGATCATGACCCGAGCCAAAGGCAGACGCTCAACCAACTGAGCCACCCAGGCGCCCCTAAAATTAACATCTTAAGAGATGAGTTTAACAACAAATTAGGTATGGATAAAGAGAGCATTAGTGAGCTGTAAGATGTCAGAATAAAAATATATATCTCAAACTGCTGGGGCCCGTCAGTAATGGAATGAGCTCACGAGGGGTATAGTATAACTGTACCGAGCTTGATTCCATGATTCCATCATTTCTGTGAAGAATTCAGAAGAACATTTTTGTAGAAGACTGTCCAGAAATTATAGTGGGTTACTGTATTTATTGGTCAGGGTCCAGCTGCAGATAACAAAAGATAACCCATTTAAATAGAAAGGGATTGCATATTCAAAGACCTAGGGGCTTGCAAAATCCTTGGAAGGACTGAAGGAACAGGCTGTGGGCTGGGCTTTCATGGGTCTCCAAAACTCCATTGCAGAAGTGGGTTACCAAGGGAGTTACAACCTCAGCAATGATTAGACAGCCATACCACAGCTGTTGGCTCCAAGAGAGAATTGCCTCGGCCGTGACCCTTACCAGCAAATGATTCGCCCTGAACTCTTTTTCTTGCTACCTATGAAGCTGGGGACCATCTGTAATTATCTCACCAAAATGCCTCCACGAATGCACTTGCCAGAATAAACAACACAAGCTGCTGAATTTTGCATGAGTATGTCTGCTGGCAGGAGCTGCCCTGTGCACATCCGAGCTGTAAGGGAGTCCGGGATGGGTGGTTTTTAGCTTTCCCGCCCCTGGCATGCAGTAGGGCCTGCTACAAGGGGTTTGGAGCAGAAAAGCATGAGCCAATTTGCCCAATCTATCACATTCGTTGTTTTTGTTTGCTTGGTACTGCATCATTTTGTTTCCTCTGGAAGCAGAACTTTCTTATTTTTTTCTGTGAGGAACCATTTACTCAATGGTCGACACTGACTCAAATCTGCCAATTAGATGAACCTCTCTCTCTAGACACTATGATTGGTTTATAGATGTGTACTTGATCCATTTCGGTTCTGTAAGAGTCTTCTCCAAGGTTCCTCTGCTAGACCCATGAAAAAGGCTTGTTTCCACTACTGAGAATTCTAAACACGCGGGGTGTGAATGTGAAGCCACTAGTGATGGTTTGCCGTAAAGAAAGACGGATCTGAAAATGAAACCAAACAGATTCAGGAGGATTTAAGAAAGGGAGGGTGATACAGATTTCTTTGATTTTGCTTGAACCTCTGGATCAAACTATGTCTGAGTCTCTGAGCCTTTGGATTCCTCGGTTATGTGATCCGATAAATTCTCTTTTGCTTGGAACAGTTTTGGTTGAATTTCTGTCCTTTACAATATAGAGATCTGACTCATGATCACGTGAATTAACATATTTTGATGTGCCCCCTCCTGGATTTATAGGTAGGAACCATCTCTATAAAAATGACCCTAGAGGGGCGCCTGGGTGGCTCAGTCAGTTAAATGTCTGCCTTTGGCTCAGGTCATGATCCCAGGGTCCTGGGATCGAGTCCCACTTTGGGTTCCCTGCTCAGCGAGGAGACTGCTTCTCCCTCTACCCTTCCCCCCTGCTCATGATCTCTCTCTCTCAGGTAAATAAATATAATCTTAAAAAAAAAATGACCCTAGAGATTGCAACATCTCACAGCAATCCGCATTTCCTTGGTAAAAGGTCTGTGGGAGGGATTCCAAGAGGCTCACTTCATTGGAGTGAAGTGTGGGTGGGAGTCTGGACAGTTCAGCCCTTTCTGATAGTGGGGTGGGTATTGGGTAAATGAGGTTGTGTCCTTTAAAACTGTGGTGACCACATCAGCAATAAATATTCGATTCTGTCTTGTACTTTTCTCAGGAGTCTTTAATAGTCACCCTTGTAAGTGTAGGACTTGATTATTTATTCATTTATTCATTCAGCATTTTGGAATCTCAGTTCTCTGGATGACTGTCGTTACCTTTCAAACAAAGAAGCAGCTATTTAACTCCACTGTTCACAAGTTAACGGCTCCATAGTTTTGGTCTTTCTCAATCCACTCCTAATCTGCCCCTGAAGCCATAGCTCCTACCCTTCTTTCAGAGAGCCTGCATAGCAGGCACATTGTGACACTGACCTCTTTCTTAACAAGACTTTGTCCCCCTAACCCTAATACCACCACTCCCTTGGCTTATATGAATCTCTGGGATATGCATGCACTTCCTGGCCACCTTATTTTTTAAAATTTGAATCAGGTGGCACTTATTCTATATCCTGATCTTTATACTAAGATCAAATCCTCCTTTGATCTCCCAATGTATATTTTTCACATTACTCTTATTAGACTTAACACATCATAATAAAGTTATTTGATATGTCTTTCCTTTCTAACGCTTTGAATAAGTGTATATTCCGTTCACCCTTTTATCTGCACTGCCCCCAGATAAAGTCAGCTCCTCTATTATATTCTGTTGTGACATCATGTTTCTTTGCAATACTATTTAAGTAATTATTTATTTGAGAGAGAGAAAGAGTGAGAGAGAGAAAGAAAGAGAGGGTGGGCCAGCATGAGTGCAGGGAGGGGCAAAGAGAGGGAGAGAAGCAGACTCCCCACTGAGCAGGGAGCCCACCATGGGACTCCTTCCCAGGACCCTGAGATCATGACCAGAGCCAACGTAAGACGCTTAACTGAGTCACCCGGGCTCTCCTGTTTCTTTGCAATATTTATTACCATTGCAATTTTACAGTTATTTGTGTGGCTTTTGGATTGACTTGTGTGTTTTTTTTTTTACTAGATCAAAAGCCTAGAAGGGCTAGGATCAAGACAAATTTTGTTTGCCAACATATCCCTACTGCTTAGCAGAGTCCTTGACACATGATAGGTGCTAAAAATATTTCTTGAATAGATGGGTAAAACTTTGTTGAATGAATGAATGAATGAACGAATCATAGATAATAGAATGTATTAATCCCCTTCAGGAATATTAGTAGTTTAAAAAGAAAAGTCAGAAGCAGATATTGTTTTCTTCTAGTGGAATGAACTAGTCATGTCATTGACAGTGGAGTTTCAGGGTGAGGGGTGATTTAAAAACAATATTTAAGTTTCTATCTTACAGGGAAGTTGAAGAAACCATACAGAGAACTCCCTCCCCCCCCCAAACCTCTTCAGACTAAGTTGTAAGCATAGTGTCCAATCATCCCCCAATACATTGGAGTATATTTGACCTCAGTGAGGACTTTCTCCTTCATATCTATAATACAACCTTCCACACCAGGAAATTAACATTAATAAATGACCACCATTAAATCAATAGGCCCCATCCAAATTTTGTCAGTTGTCCCATTAATGCCCTTTGTAGCCAGAGTATCTAGTCCCAGACCACATGTTACATTTGGTTGCCACGTCTTTTTCGTCTCCTTCGTCAACGGTTTGTTAGATTGCCTTATTAAATAGACCTATAGAATGTGGACCTCCACTTGTGCCCTTGCCACAGGCCCTGCAAACGGTTTTGGTGGGCTTTCGCAGATCTCTGTACCCATCCCACTGCTAGAATTTACGACTACCTGGAGAAACTCAGAGATTAATTTCAAAGTCTGGGCATCAGAAAGGATTGGATTTGTCTGTCCATGTAGTAGCCATTAGCACCCGCTTTATTGTCAGACAGTCTCATGGAGTGTTGGGGACTCCTGTGCATTCCATGTGTCTTCTTTTGGTCAAGGTCTGATGGCAATTGACAGTTAAAGCTGGGCTTTACCCAACAAGAAGGTTAATAAACTTCAAAAATGAGTGCAGTGTTTTAGAGCTGCCAGCTTATCATTTAATTATCTCTCCACTGGTTGGCATTGATCTGCAGTACAATGGGGTGTTTTCGCCCCCGGCCCCTCCTATGAGTTCCTGTGGAATGGCAATTTAAACAGTGCGGCATGCAAGTATTACAGTGCCCTCTATTCCAGGAAGGGGCTAGCCTATATTAAAAATTGCCTCTGCTCTACCCTCCTCCCCTCTTCACTTTGTGTATTTTTTTTTTTCCTTATCACAGAAGCAATACATGTTTATAGGAGGAAAAAAAAAAGATAAGCAAAGGGAAGAAAATAAAAACACCAACAATCCTGCCAGGCAGAGACAGCCACTGATAACATATCAGTTTATATCGTTAGAATCATTTGGGGAGCTTTTAAGGAATACTAATGGCTATACCTCACCCCTGGAGATTCAGATTCAAGTGGTCTAGAGTGGGCATGGACTGGAGGAGATAATGCTTAGTGAAATAAGTCAAGCAGAGAAAGACAACTATCATATGATTTCTCTCATCTATGGAACATAAGAACTAGAATGATCAGTAGGGGAAGAAAGGGATAAAGAAAGGGGGGGTAATCAGAAGGGGGAATGAAACATGAGAGACTATGGACTATGAGAAACAAACTGAGGGCTACAGAGGGGAGGGGGGTGGGGGAATGGGATAGACCGGTGATGGGTAGTAAGGAGGGCACATATTGCATGGTGCACTGGGTGTTATACACAACTAATGAACCATCGATCCTTACATCGAAAACCGGGGATGTACTGTATGGTGACTAACATAATATAATAAAAAATCATTATTAATAAAAAAAAATAAAGTTAAATAAAATTAAATTAAAAAAAATAGAGTGGGCATGGGCAGGGATCACTTTTAAAGGTCTGATGTGTAGGTGAAAACCACAGGTCTGGCCATGTAGTGTATAAGATGTATATTTTACCAAAATGGGCACTCTGTATTACAGTTTTATTACTTGATTTTATCATTGAATAGTTAATTACAAACATCTTTCTATGGAAGGATAAGATATCTAACTCATCTTTTTAGTGACCTCATAGTATGATTTGACTTACTTCATCATTTTCTTGTGATTGGATGGGTGGGATGTTTTCAACTCTGCCAGGGAGTGGGGTACAGGGGTTGGGGGTGGAGGTGGAAGCAGGAAAGGTATCAGAGAGCTCACTGGTGCAGAGAAAATTAAACTAAGCTTGTGTTGGGTTATAACAGATGACACAAAGACGAATTCCCTGGCTATAAAGCTATGATTTTCAGCGGGAAAATCTCTAAATAATTGCTTATTGGCCATAGACATACCCAGAAACTCATTCAGTTACTTATTTTCCATTCATTCAGTTATTCATTCATTCAACCAACACACACACAACATCATGTAGGGACTCCCACTGGGAATACAAGATGGCTAAGATTTTGTTCTTCACCTCAAGGGGCTTATTAGCCCAAAAGAGTTGAAAGAGATATACAAATAGTTACAGGGGTGTATTTATCGAACACTTACACTGTTGCACTGTTCTGGGCACTCTCTTTTTAGAGACGGAGAAGGGTGGGGAGGAATGGANGAAAGAGAGAGAATTTTAAGCATGCTCCATGCCTAGCACAGAGCCAGCTGTGGGGATTGATCTCACAACTCTGAGATCATACTTGAGCTAAAATCAAGAGTTCGTTGCTTAACCAACTGAGCCATTCAGGTGTCCCTGTTTTGGGCACTCTTTTAAGTGAAGTTCCTCAATTAATGTTCACCATTACCTGATGAAGTCAGTTTTATTTTCCCCTTCTACAGGAGAGGAGACTGAGGCCCTGAGAGATTACTTTGTCCAGGGTTAAAAAGCCAGTGAGTGATAGAACCAGGAAACAAGCCAAGGCATCCTGGCTCCAAGGTCCAAGCTCCTAACCCCTAGACCCTGCTGCATTGATGAACATGTCAAAGAACAGTAGATACCATAATAGGATCCATAAAAGAGGTAGTGGTGAGCTTTAATGTGGGAAGGGAGTAAGGAGGAGATGTTCTAGGAAATGCATTGGAGCTCAGAAAAATCATTTAATTTCATAAAGGAAAACACCACGAGAAGGGAGAACATGTAGATGAATGCTATACATATCCATAGCATTGTAAGTCCTGTTTGTTTAGAATATTTTATTTCCTCTCTGCATGTGCTGTGTCTGTAGGAAGACTGACTGAGGTAGTCTAGTAGGCCTTGGAGTGTGGGTAGATCCACTGATGCATCAATCCTAGGTGGGACACGGGAGCCATCAGGCTGAGAAGGATGGAACTCTTGCAGTGGGAGAAGGGCCAAGCTTGTGGTCCTTTGTCTAGGGGGCAGATAAAAATGTGCCACAAAGGAATGGTGGTAGTGTCACAAAGGCTTTCCTCCTAAGGGAGGCCACTGAGGCAAGAACGTAGAAGATAAGACTCAGGGGAAAATCTAGTTTTTGTTTGATCTGAGGGGACTGCTCAAGGAGTTCTGATTAATCAATTTATCTGGAGAGGTATTCTAGAATGCCTACTGTTAAATCCCACATTGCTTTAGGTCCTTGGCTAACTGGAAAAGGATGCTGGTTGGGAGAATTCACTGAACTCATCAAGCAAAAATAAGCACAGAAGTAGGTTTTGCCAATAGGGGATAGAAAATCACAAGTGAGGTTTAGAAAGCAGACCATCTCTGGGGAGTGAAAAAAAAATCCTTCTATACTTCTTTAACAGAGTGGGTCCTGGCCTTGGTTCTGTGACTATCTTGATGGGTTTGTTTGTACAAATATTAAAGTAGGAGCTGCAGAGATATGAATTTCTCTTTTACAATGTCTTGGCCTGAAAGTAAGAAAAGATCCTGCCCCAAATGGACTTAGAGATGAAAAAAGTTTACTCATGAAAGTAAGTCTAGAGGTAGATGGACTTCAGGGTTGGTTGATTCAACACTCAAGGAATTTAGTTTTATTATCCGTTTAAGTGATGCCATGTGCTATCTCTTAGTCTGCATGCACTGCTGTAACAAAATACCATAGACCGGGTGGCTTGAAAACCACAGAAATTTACTTTTTACAGTTCTGGATATTGGAAGTGCAAGATCAGGTGCCAGTATGGTCAAGTTCTGTTGAGGACTCTTCTGGATTGCAGACTACTGAACTTGTATTCTTACATGGTGGAAAGAGAGAGGGCTAGCGCTCTGGTCTCTTCTAATAGGGCACTAATCCCATTCATGAGGGCTCCACCCTCATGACCTAATCACCTCCCAAAGGCACCACCTCCAAATACCATCACTTTGGGTATTAGATTTCAACGTATGAATTTGGGGAAGCCACAGTCAGTCTGTAACATGCTATACCAAACTAGTCCTGAGATCTTGGTGGCTTAACATAATGCAATATTACTGTTCATTCATGTAACCATTCTATGATAATGGATGCTTCTATCACATCCAAGGACCTTGGCTTCATCTATGTTGTAGCTCTGCCATCTTGAACATGGTTTTGGAAGCACTGTAGCATGATCCAGCTTGCAGATGGAGAAAGAGAAGGAATATGGAGGATCAAGCAGGGCATTTTAGAGGCCAGGCCTAGAAGCTATAAATATCATTTCCATCATAATCCATTGGTCAGGATTCAATTTTTTGGCACTACCTAACTTCATGGGAGGCTGTTAACTGTGCTTTGCTGTACAATCAGGAGAAAAAGAAAATGGGTTTGGTGAACTTACTATGTTCTATCTCATGGGTTTTTTCCATCTATCTGCTGCCATTCTCAAAGTCACCTTACTGCTCCTTCTGGTAGCAAGATGCCTGTAACAGTTCTAGGTGTCATATCAAACCACCATGGCTGAGGGAAGAAAAGAGACAGTCTCTTTTTTGGGTTATCTTCTATGAATGAGGATACTTTTCTTAGAAGCCCCTCAGGGAACCTCTTACTTCTTTATTGGCCTGGATTGGGTCACTTGCCCCTACCTGTCAATCACTTCCCCTTTGATAAGTCAAGCCTGTTTCCAGAGTTGGGGCTAGGAGAGGTCCTCTGAAGCACACAGTTGGTTAGATGGGTGAATCCCTAAAAATTTCAGGGTTCTGTTAGGATGCAAAAGAGGGAAAAGTTGTTGATTATCCATGCATTAGTGTTTGGTGTATTTGTTCGGCATACTTGGGAAGAACTAAGTTGGCATCTCTGGGCAATGATTATAGAGGGCACTAAGGAGCTGGATTGGTGATGAGGCAGGAGTTCTGATGTGGCTCCTTTCTTGGTCCCTTGTCTTCCAGCAAATTTGTCCTTGCTCTCAGGATACTTTGGTAGAAACAGGAAAAGGGCTGAATTTTTCATCTGAGTTGACAAAGAAGGAAACAGAACACATGTGGGAGCTGGGATTAAGGAGAAATGGGGAAATGGCAGAAACCATTGGGAAGGCATCATAATCATTGGTGTAAGACTGATCTATCTGTGATTCGTTCATTCTCTCTTTCTCTCTCTCCCTTCTTCCCATCCATTCATCCATTTACCCATCCCTGGTACTGAGTAATGTCCATGGTACATAAATGATAACTCCCTGCCCTCAAGTAGCTCACGGGCTGAGGGAGACATGCAAGTAGCTATAATAATTGGGTCAAAGTAGTCACAGAAAGCTTGAAAGAAGCACAGAAGTGTACTCACTCTAGGTTGGCAGGGGACCAAGGAGGCTTCTGAAGGAGTAGTAGAAATGATGCAGGTAGACTGTACAGACTGCAGGTGAAGAGTGATACTGGATAAGGACATTGGAGGCTCCAGTGTATGCAAAGGCCTGGGGGCAGGACAGTGAAAGGTACCTTAGCAATACTTTGAGTAGTTAATCATGGGTGAAGTCAGAGCAATGGCTGCTAAATGCTGTGAAGCATAACAAGGGGCTTGTTAAAATGCACTTAATAGAACCCATCATAGAGATTCTGAACCAATAAATCTGGGGTGAGATCCAGGAAGCCGGCACTTTAAAGAAAAGGCCCCAGGTAATTCTAAGGCAGGTAGTTCTAAAATCCACTAGGAATCAATGCCGTCGTGCAATGTGGTGGGAGAGTCTTATGTTCAGGATGCTCAGAGGAAAAAGCTGTGGTTTCTTGCTACTTAAAGTGTGGTCCTTGAAGTCAGAGCCTTGGCGTCACCTGGAGCTTGTTAGAAATGCAGAATCCCAGACCCCACTCTAGACCTTCTGAATTAGAATCCACAATTTATCAAGACCCTAAGGCAATCTGATGCACATTACAATTTGTAAAGCACTTCTGTGGAGCTTATTTGGCAGAGGCAAAATGTAAGTGGTCTTGTCAATAATAGGTAGATGCTTTATCTAATAAAGGATGGCAAACCACTGAAAAGATACAGTTTAGGGAATGGTGTGGTTAGATTTATTTTTTCAGTTTCACATACCAATTAAATATTTTTTGCTCTGTGTTCTCCCTATATTTTTCCTTTTTCTCTGTTCCAAAAAGTAGCCAGGCCTTTGATAGTTCCTTTGACCTAGGTTTTTAGCCCCTGGATTGAGAGCCAATGTTGCCTGAAGACAATACTCTTCTTGCCTTTTCAAAAAGCCTAAGCTTGTAGAAGAGATGGGACTAGGGTCCAAGCTTGTAGGGCAGAAGGAGACTGTTTGAGGTCAAAGATAGAGAATCAGGGATTATTTCTAGAATTTTGGATGTGCTGAGATGTGGTGAAGCTCACTGGAGACTGAAATTGGCAGATCCATCTAATGCTGTGTTCCTGGGCTGGGGAAGAGTGAGGTCTACACAGGGAACCCAGGAAAAGGACCAGAAGCTGCGGGGCTCTAAAACAAGTCTAAGATTGCTCTGTCCCCAGCAAAGCAGGGCAGCCATAGACTCTCTCCTTGGAGTAGTGCTCCATAGATGCCTTAGCTGATGAACACAGCATCACACTGTCCTCCCTGCTTGGGGTTGGGTAAGACCCTGGGACCTTGGTGTTTCTGGGAGGACAGAAGCACCAATAGTGACTGAGAATTTCCTGATCACATGATGAGCTGAACACTGGGAGTTAGACAATTAAATCTGATTTAATAAGTAAAGAACATAGTATTTCTTGCCGTCCTATGATTAGGGACTAGATGCAACAGTTAGAAGGTTTTCCTTGATGCTTCTTTTGTTGTGAATTTCGGGAGAGGACAAAACTTAGAGTGATGTGAACACAGATTTTTTTTTTTTTTTAGAATGAGAAAAAAAACCCACAACAAACTGCATGTTTCAGAAAGCTGATAAATACCACAAACATCACACAAAATCCAGAAAAAGAGCAGTTTACTTTTATTAGTTAAGTGCCTGGTGCATCTCTATAGTTCACATGATATTTTTATCATATTATTTTTAAGGAGAGGATGGAAAGATAATTCAATCTTTTCACTGGCATATTTGACCAAAATTTAATTTTCATTATTTGTGGTTTATAAAAGTTGGTTTCAGCTTCACATGTAGCAATATCATACATTTAAAAAAATTGTTTTAAAAATTGTTGTCAAATTTGGGCAAACCTCTATCTGTATTTCTTTTGTTTATAAGCTATGACAATAGAAAGAATCTTCTGCATATGAGCCTCTGGCTCTATGTTTGAGCCTTTTTTTCTTTTTCACATATTTGTGGTGCAGGTTACTACAGGACAAGTTCGTATTGAGATAGGCCCTCTGGCTCAGTACCTTCCCATCACTACATGGAAATGACTATGAACCACATAAATACAATTCACTAAATCATAATTAAATGTATCTCCAACTGTAGTACCATTCCAAAGATGCTTGTTGCCACTCCGGTACTTCAAATGAAAGTAGAAGTGCGATGGAGGCTGAATGGAAAGAGGCAGAAACACAGTGTTGAATGGTAAGAGTTTAGAGTGTTGCTTCACCTTCTCAGCCAAGCAGTAGCCTGGAGAAGCAATCAGAGCTCCTTCCCTCTTTCACTTTGGGATACTCAAGGAAGACAATGAATGGTGTATCACATCATCTATCTGCCCCCTTTCCTCAGCCGAAAGTAGCATTTCCAATAACAATGGGATGTGCTTTTCCATTTTGTCATTTTGTCATTGGAGAACTGCAGGATCTTACAAATTCAAAACTTGCAGCAGTTTTAAGCCCTTTCTCTTTCTGTTTTCCATCAAGCAGTGCTTTACTCTTACTTGGTGGAATATCTTCCTTGCACATTTGTGTTTGGTTATTGTCTTTGAGTATCTCTAATATCTTAAACAGGGGAGTTACCATGTCTGTCTGGTTCTTCAGTTAAGGATGACCAATACTTATAGGCTTATCTGGGGCTGGCTACATGGATGACATCACATATGTTATGCCCACATTCATCTTACAACTACATACGTGTAAAATGTCATCTCTTCCATGAATCTCTCTGAGAGCGAATAACCTCAGACTTTCCCAAATATCCATCCCTATCTAACTATGGTAGTCGTTCTCAACCTTGGCTACATATCCGAATCACCTGTGGGTCTTTTACAAAGGCACAAATATACAGGCATTTGCCCGACACACGGAATCTGGATCTCTAGCAGTGAATAGAGGGGTCTGCATGTTTTTAGAACCTCTCCAAGTGATTCTGAGGCATATTGATGGCTGAGAGCCACTGGTCCCTGTCTCTTGGACAGTACTTCATCTTTCTCCCCTTGTGAAGCTGTTATCTGTGGATGTGACTCCTCTCTCCTTTTGGATTTAAAACTCTGGATCTCAAATGACACTACAGATAGAAGACTGGTATCCAAGATCTACAAAGAACTTCTCAAACTCAATACACAAGAAACAAATAAACAAACCATAAAATGGGGAGAAGATATGAATAGACACTTTTCCAATGAAGACATACAAATGGCTAACAGACACAAGAAAAAATGTTCAAAATCATTAGCCATCAGGGAAATTCAAATCAAAACCACACTGAGATACCAACTTACGCCAGTTAGAATGGCAAAAATTGACAAGGCAAGAAACAACAAATGTTGGAGAGGATGTGGAGAAAGGGGATCCCTCCTACATTGTTTGTGGGAATGCGAGTTGGTACAGCCACTCTGGAAAACAGTGTGGAGGTCCCTTAAAAAGTTAAAAATTGAGCTACCGTATGATCCAGCAATTGCACTACTGGGTATTTACCCCAAAGATACAGACATAGTGAAGAGAAGGGCCATATGCACCCCAGTGTTCATAGCAGCATTGTCCACAATAGCTAAATTGTGGGAGGAGCCAAGATGCCCTTCAACAGATGACTGGATTAAGAAGATGTGGTCCATATATACAATGGAATATTACTCAGCTATCAAAAAGAACGAGTTCTCAACATTTGCTGCAACATGGACGGCACTGGAGGAGATAATGCTAAGTGAAATAAGTCAAGCAGAGAAAGACAATTATCATATGGTTTCTCTCATCTATGGAACATAAGAACTAGAAAGATCGGTAGGAGAAGAAAGGGATAAAGAAAGGGGGGGTAATCAGAAGGGGGAATGAAGCATGAGAGACTATGGACTCTGAGAAACAAACTGAGGGCTTCAGAGGGGAGGGGGGTGGGGGAATGGGATAGGCTGGTGATGGGTAGTAAGGAGGGCACGTATTGCATGGTGCACTGGGTGTTATACGCAACTAATGAATCATCGAATCTTACATCAAAAACCAGGGATGTACTGTATGGTGACTAACATAATATAATTTAAAAAATATTATTGTAAAAATAAATAAATAAATAAATAAAACTCTGGATCTCATCAGTCTGTACTCCCTTTCCCCGACACATGCATACGGTCTCTATCAGGGCTGTATATCACGTCATGATTTCTTTGGCAAATGTGATTATTACCCTACATTTAATAGTAATATATGCTGCTGCTGCTGCAAAAAAAGTGCACAGTATATGATAAAGGGAGTGAAATAATTTTAACTTCCAAAATTTGCAAGGAAAGAAAAAAATTGCAAATATCCAAGCCCTAAAAAATTCATTGAAAAATCCTTCAATGAATTTTTAAGTTTAAATTTAAAAAATGATTTTTTTTAAATTGCAAAAACCTTTCATGTTCATTAACAAAAGTAAACATAAGGCACTTAGAAAAGACAAAAGAACCCCACACAATCAGTGCCCCTCCACGATAAATACTATCATTTCTGTCCAAGGCAGGCAACTTGACTTATGAAGTGTGTCTTGGTTTACTTCATGAGATAGTAAACCTGGCCTTTCAGTGTGCCAAGGTGGAGATCTGCACGTGAATCCAAGATGAACAAAATACATAATCCCTTTTCTAGCTCACTCTTACGTAAAATGCCACCAGGATTTATTCCTTCTCCCTGAAGCTTTGTGCCACAATGAAAATGCAAATACTAGCTAAGGCTATCCTGCTCTGACACTCTAGGCACTCTAGGCACTCTGAGCACTTTCATGGTCTTGTTAAATTCTCCCAAAAGCCTGGTGAGGAAAGCTTTACAAATCAGGGTGAAACATCAAATTCGAACTCAGGCCACCTATAGAGTTTATGGGCTCTGTGGTCTGCAAAGACTTCAGCAACTGTGGTGACTCATCAATTTTTGTAGTCACTTCTCTGTGTGACCACGTTTTATCAGCTGCTTGGTTGAGATGTAATTTGATGGATGGAGGGAGATGCTGGATGCCCAGCTTTGTGTGCCTCGGGAAAGGAGATGCCAAGGATCAAGAAAGGGGGGCCTGATAATAGATAGGTGAGAAAAGGTCTTAGTCTGTCCTGAAAAATGTCACATAATGGATCTTCCCAGTCTCATCTTGTGACTGTCTCCTCCCTGCTTATTTGGTTTTAACTATGTTTTAAAATCTGCCCAACACATTGAACTTCTTTTTTTCTGATTTTCACCTTTGCTGTGCCTCCCATTGGAAATGATTCTCCTCTCCTTCACCTGGTCTCCTCCCCTATTGTCATCAGGGTCCCCTTCCTCAGGGAGTGAAAGTTCCTCAGGAAAACCTGTGCCCACCTACTCTACTAGGTAACATGAGCCTATCACAACCTCTCAGAGCACTTTTGCTGGTCTGTCATGGAACCCTGATGGGGTTTTGTGTGAGACTATGGACCAGCAGGGGGCACACTTAAAGCAAAAACAAATACTGAAAACAAAACCAAAACCCAGAAAGCAAAGATAAATGCAAATAGGGCTTCTGGTAGTTCAAGACATGGAGAATGTCCACAGCCTTTGGCAAAGCAGAAATTTCTGGACTTGGTAAAAAGAGCTCATCAGAAAGCAGTCTGGCCTAGGAGGGGATGAGTTAAAGGTGGGGAAGAAAAGCACATGGACTAATTTTTTAGGCACCCCTTCTATGTATTCAATCCTCAGACATCTATCACAGGCCAATGTGTTCCATCTTCGAGATAATCACAGAGATGGTGCTGGAGTTTGAAACCCAAGTGGAAATGGAACAAATCTCAGAAGCTGTGTCCCTGAAAGAGTGAAAAGTATATCTTCCGATGCTACTTTATGCAGTCTCCATCTGTATCACCTTATCTCAGAGGTCAGCTTGGCGGCCTCCTCCCTGCTTCGGTGATTTATGGAACATCCAAAGTTTTCTGGATCACTTTCCTAGCCATATCTTGCCCAGAGAGCCAAGTAGTGGCTAGCCAAGAGAAAAATACCAAGTCCCAATTTTTGAGCTAGGAATAAGACTCACAAAGTGGTGATGTGTGCGTTATTTGATATGAGGTTCTGCCCTTACATTACTTATTCTTTTCAAGTAATCTTTTGCCAACCAGAAGCAGTGACCATCAATTTTATGAGACACACTGCTCAGAAATCTCCAGAGCATGCCACCATTTTTTTTTTTCATTCTCTGATCTGTCTTATTGAGTTTAGTTTTAGGTTGTGATTGGAACTCCTAATTAATCTCTGCAAACATGGAGATGTGGAAAGGAACTCAGCAGAAAAGCAATTAAAGAGCTCTCTCTGATTGTTTTTCCCATTAACCAAGTCTATTGAAATCACTAAGCCAGCTGTGGCAAGTCTATTTAATAACTTTCTTTTCATTTCCTGATTTCTTACTCAGTTTCTCCTGCTCTCCTCATTCCTGGGCAGGCTGGATTATTGTTTGCTATTTCTGTCCATATGCTACTTTAAAAATAATCACATGTGGATTTATGTTGAAGTCTGCCCCTTAGAGCTGATTTCCTTGGCCAGCAGTTAGCAATGATGGAAACCAACGTAACAAGAGCCTTGGATAGATGATGAAGGGAGATAAACAAGAAATACACGCTGCCCTCCCCAGCATAATGTTCAAATACGTTTTATTTTTAATTAAAAATAAATCTTTCCCCCAAGATGGCCCCTCATGTAGTGAGGCACAAGGGGGCAGTGTTACGTTAAATTACATTAAATTAAATTTTATGAAGATGTGATTCGTCGTGGAAACCTGGAGGGATTAGATTGATTATGATGTTGGAAATGGGAATCCTGAGCTAGTGTCCGTAAGAACATGAATAATGCAAGAGGGGCTATCTGAACCCATCTTCTAGGGCTCAGATCCATGGACTGTGCTTCATGTGAGCCAACAAACAAATCTGAGAAGAGGTGGGAAATTAGTCCTCAGCAACAGAGGCTTATCAGGTATTTTGCAGGCCGTGACACTCTTGAATCCATTCTTAATGGCCTTAGCATTTTAAAAGTCATGCTGATATTTATAATTTGATAATGTTCTACAGAGCTCTAGAGAGACGGTGCCAGGCCAAGAAAAAGCTGCGGGTGGGGTGGGAGAGATAGATAGTTGAGAAGTAACTTCATTATTGCAAAGATTTTTATCTCAGTGTTGAAGGGTTAGGGGACTTCAGGGCTTTCCTTAGCTATCTGGGCAGCTGAATGGCTCATTCAAGCTCCAGAGCCAAGAGGTGTTAGTGTTTCAAGTTCTACAGGTGCTAGCCAAGGGGTATGATTGGCCTTGAACCAACTGTCTTCATTGTCTGGGCTTTGTCCCTATTTGCCTGCCTCATCTTCTAGTATCTTCCTTCTTCCCTCTGGTTACCATGACTTTGTTTTCTCTCTGCAGGGTATTTCCACCTACCCCTTGATGATTCCTCAAAAAGTCTTTTCCTTGTTTTGTGCTTCATTTCCACACCTGTAGAAACTAGTCATAATGAAACTATAAGGCCTACATATGAAATAAAAAGAGGGAAGTCATTAGCATAATGACTAGCACATTTGCTTTTTAATAAATGGTAAATGATTTTATCATTGCTATGATTCTTTCATCTGTGATATGCATGATAGATAAAAATGAGTTAAACTTCTTTTATAATTTTAAGGTATTTTAACCATTAAAATACCCTTAATTAAAAAAATTAGATTTACTAAAATTAGGTTGATTGTGTAATTGCTAATTTATGATTCAAGTTGGGACACCTTTGAAAGGGAAAGGGAACGCTATTAATAATTACTCTGGAATAACAGGCATAAAGCAGGACTATCCTAGCCAAATCACGATGTATGGTCATGTTAACATAATGTACAGGTTTTGCTGAAGCAATAAATTCAGATTCCAAATGCAGGGAAACCGTCCGATGAAGCTTTGTAACACGAACATACCATGAGAAACGTCTAGCGCAGAAATTGCAGAGAGAAGGAAACACAGCAATTGGAATCCTTTTCCCAATGTCTTTGGAATAGAAGCTCTATCCTATGGTTTTGGTATGAGTATCTCCAGTACAAACAGGAAAACCATGCCTACCTCAAGTATCCAGTCCCAATGCTTCTTAGACTCTAGGGTTCATGCCTCCTGACCCTCTTTTCTTCATGCCAGCTTTCATAGCCCTTAAAGCTGGATGGGGAGTTTCGCTTGTTCCCTAGCACCTATAGAGTGGTGTTTGTAGGTCCTGTTGGGAATGGAGCTGGGCTTAGGGAGAGGATACCATTCACGTATCACCCACTCAGGGTAGGACTATGGGATTTCAGGCCAACACAGTGTCCCACATCCATGGTGCCACGTTTTGCATTAGATTCTGGTCACATTACATTCTGTGTATTGTCTATTGGGGACAAGGAAATCTGTCTCATTCATCATTGTCACCAAGTTATGAGGACAGCACCTGGCACATAGTTCAATGTCCTTGAATTAAAGAGGAAAGAAAATAATGATGTAATCCCTTGAAGAGTTAGAAAGGAAAAGGCTAGCCAACACACAGAAAGGACACACAAGATCCTTCCAAGGAAGACGTAAAAATAATAATTATAGCAACTAAACATTTATTGAGCTCTTACTATGCGCCAGGCCTTGCTAAGCACTTTACCTTGGGATTTCATTTAATCTTTACAACCGTCTTATTCCTGTTTTATAGATGGGGAAATGGAATCTCAGAGATTTTGGACAACTTGCACCAAATCGTATGGCTGCCAAAATAATTTAGAGAAATGTGAAGGTTTCAGACACAGCTGCTGAAGGAGTTGTCGAGAGGTAACACAAGGCATGGGCTCTCAAAGGTGGGTGGGGGCCACTCCTATGCTGTGGCTAACCTGGAGCCCTCATTAACCAAGAAGTCTATGATCATTTCCTTCTAAAAAATACAGACCTATCTATCAAGCCATTTACTTACTCTTTCTCTCTTCTCAGAGAATCTTTTTTTCCACATAGTTTGGACTGTAGGTGACTTCTCCACTTTTAAATGATTTCTCTTTGGAGAGATCACTTGAGCTTCTTAAAATCCAATAGTGACTTACCAAGTGCCACTTGCCACAGCTGGTCATGCTTGCGGAGTTGGTGCAAAGGGTTTTGAGTAGTTAAGAAAGATTTCCTCTAAGTAGTGAAGAGAAGTCATTTACTTCCCTGGTTGGTATTGCTGGTGAGTTCACTCTAATTCTACTTGCCTATTAGAACTTCTCCTTGCAAACTTCCTTGAAAGCCAGGTGCATTTGTCCCTTTCCTGTGTCTCACAGTTAGATTAATGGGCAGTAATTTGCCTTACAATGTGCTGGCTGCTTGCATCCCGCCTGCTGAGTCGCAAGTAATCTGCTAATAGGACACATTCTAGCCTTTTACAAAGGTTCTCACCAACTGTTTCTCGACACCGGGTTATGTTCTTGGTGAACCGGAAAGAAGGAAATATGGCTATTGGAATCATTTTCCCAATATTATTTAACAGCACAGATATCTTAAAAGAGTGAGCACATTGTGTTGGGTGTTGGGCCACCAATTTAACTGATCATTTGAAACAAAATCAATATTTTTAGTTGGCTCTGATTGTGTGCTTGAGAGCTCCTATTTAAGAATGGTTTAGGAATTAAAACTTTATGGTTAAAGCTCCTTGTTATTTAGAGGATGGAGGATTTTTTTTCCTGCACAGCATCTATTTTACATTCCTCAGGATGATCTAGGTGTTGCCGCTATGGCAAACAGCCACTGCCTTAGTAATGCATAACAAGAAAGGCTTATTTCTTGCTTGGATGCGATGCACGTAGGCTGTGGTTTGTCTGGGGGTTGTTCTCAGACCTTCTCTTAGAGACCCGGGTTGGGGGAGATTCCATCTTAAAACGTGCTTGCTTGGTCACTGCAGCTGTGGAAATGAAACAAAGAGAATCAAGCTTCTTCTAGAAGTGACACTAGCTCACTTTTCTTAGGCCAAAGCAGGTCATTTGTCCATATCTAAATTCAAAAAGCCAGGAAGTATAAACTTACCATGCACCTTGAAGGTGGAAAGCTAAAAATACTTGGTGCACAGTGCTAATGGCCTCTGGACCTACTTTTTTCTCACCAGCTTTTTACCCTGAAAATTACAGTCACATAGAATTGTTGAAAAATTATAACCTGGAGTGGACATCCATATACCTTCCACTCCTAGATTCAACAACGGTTAGTTTTTGGCATGCTTGTGTTTTCCTCTTTGTGTCTTTGTCTCTCTGTTGGTCTGTTTCTCTCTGCATATGTATGTGTGTGTCTGTATGTATGTCCTCCCTGCTCATTGTGGTAAAATACATGAGTTTTGCTTTGGGAAAAATCAATTTCCCATTTTTAATCATGTGATTGTAGGAGACTGACAACTTGACTTCTCCCAAGCTCCCTTGTAAGAGCTGCAAGAAGAGTCTCTTCTCCTTTCTCCGGATTGTATAAAATGAGGAGGCGATGCTGGAACTGCTGCAGCCATTTTGCATCCATGAAGAGAAAGCTAGGAACCACCAAGGGCCCAGCATGTGAGGCCTGAGGGTAAAGCCTGAGCGTAAAGGGAGGAAACAGACTGAAGAGACAGGAAGGAACCAGGTCCTTAATGGTATTGTTTGAGTCTACTCTGAAATCAGCTTTACCTCTGGACTTTTCATGAAGGTAAGAAAATAAATTGCTTTTTTTAATGCATAAGAATATAAATAAGAGACTAGAGGAGAAAATCCCTATGAGTACCATGATAACTAAGGTGTGTTAAATGATATTTGACTTGTGAATGATGCCAGACTACATAATACTCATGTGTCATGTCTACCTTTCTCATCTACCATCACCAATTTCATGATAATGAAATCGTCTTTATCTAGGCCTTTGATTTCTTGTGTTTTTTATGACACTTGAAATTGGAAGTGGCCAATACTTAGAATGAGTACAAGTCAAACATGGCTTACTTAACTGTTAAGTGTGGTGGAGGTTCATGTTTCAGGCATAACTAGTTGAATCCAGGAGTTCAAATGATGTTTCCATCATCCCATATGTAGGCTATCCCCTCAAGGTAAGGAAAAAACAAGCTTTGACCATGTTGGAGTCACACTGTCCCAGTTAAGCCATCCCAAAAGAAAGAGGTAACTCTCTCTCCACTTGTGTCCATATATGAGCACAGGGAAGGCATCTACTTGGATCACTTGCCCCTTCTGGGTCCATCACAGAGAAATTCTGGAATAATTTCATTCTTGTGAACAGGGAGGGAGTGGACAACATGACTGACCACACGTGAAATATGTGGTGATGGTGGTTGATGTCAGTTCCAGAAATAAGGATCCTAGGCAGATGAAAGCAACAGGGTCCTCTCCATCCACCCACCTATAGCCAGCTAGCCAAACAAGTGGACAGACATTTACTAAAAGTGTATTATAGCTATGGCAGTGTGCTAAGCCATGCCTGAAACTCCCAAGATGGTGAGGCACAACTCACACATCAAGACAGTGCAAGGTCAGAAGTGCTAAGTAGGGTAAGAGAGATAGTTGAAAGCCTATGAATGTTCAGCTAAGGGGACTATTCCCTACAGCTAGGAGAAACTGGGAATGATTTCTTGGAGGTACTATTAGCATAATGATGAAATGCATGTGTTACTGGCACTTAAAAAGTAGGGTTTGATTTTGGCTCCACTAGTTATTAGCTGAACGACATTGGCACTCTTTAAGCTCATTTCACTATCTCCAAAATGGAAATAAGACAGTCTCTGCCTCATAGGGACATGGTGTGGAGAGGAGGCACGTGTGAGTTTTTAGAGTAACGCCCGGCATGAAACAATGGATGGCAGATGTCATGGTTTTGTTACAATTGTTTTGAGAGTTTTATTGGAAAAGTTGCACCTGGAAAAGAAATGTGGCATCCTTAATAACATTTCTGAATGTCCTGACAATACAGAAAGCTGGCGTGATTGTAAAAACACCAGGAGGAGGAATGGGGGAGGAAGGGGTCCCTGTTTTTACATGATGGGCAGTAGCTGCATGGTGGGTGGCAGCCAGATTGTGTCATACCCAGTTGTGTGCCCAAGACTTTGTTTCTTATTGAAGAGGACAAAGAGACAACTAAAGAAAAATAGACATGAATTATAGGGAAAAGGGCACTGAGTCTGTTTTGGATTAGTGGAGATGAAATGGGTGGAAAACATTTGGTTGTTTGATCATAAGAAGAGCTATTTAAAAAGTCCCAGGTTTGTATGTTCTCCAGAATGTTTCTTCCTAGTAATAATGCCAGTGAGGTCATGTGATATAGGAAAAAAGATGTTATTTGGACTTGGAAGAACTGGCTTTAGTCATGACCCCACCAGGTTCTGCTTTGTGGATATGGGAGGACTCGTCTAGAGTTGTTGGCCTCAGTTTCCTCACAGACAATCCAGGGTGATGCTCTGCCTTCTTTTCAGGGTTTCAGTGGTGGGAGCGCAGAAACCAAGTGACCCAATGGAATATACATTGTTGGAAGAGTCATTAGCACTGTGGGATAGAGCAAGGAGGAGATTGGGCACAGGGTACAGGGCACAAGGTATGGTGAAGTCAAGACAGGACAGGACACCTTATCACAGCATGGGACTTTTCTAACTGGGGTGTGTACCAAAGCCTGGAATTCATAGTCCTGTCTTGAGGGGATGACTTGCTTCCTAGGAGGGTATTTCAATATTGTGTTTTTCATTTTGATGAAAATCTAACAAAACAATATAAGCATATTCTAAATCATCTGGTTCTCCTTATAAACAAGTATTGCCATGCGTTGCCAGTGCCCGCATTTGCATTGGTGTTTATGACTGTGTTGGAGCCAAGAAGAACTACTTTGATTGTCCCAGGCTAAAGAGTGAAGGCAGACTTTACCCATAAGTTATAAATTCCTTCCAAGAAAAGGCTAATAATATTATGAGGTACTATATGGGCAACTCAAGTAAATTTACAAGTGGGGATTTAGGGTCAGCAAAATCTTCCTCTCTCATATTATTTATATTAGTGTGAATTTTTATTTTTTTTGGATTTAATTATTTATAGCCATATGAAATTTATAAGTAAAAGAAATGTTTGCCTGGTTTTATATTGGTATTTTGTTAATATTATAATAATTACTATAGAAGTTATTTAAGTAAAGTTTGGGGGTTGGTATGACTGTATTTTTTCATTTAAAATGACCCATATTGTATTTGTTTGAGAAACAGTGATGTTGAACGTAAAAGCCTGCACTTGAAGTAGGCACATGAAAAGAGTCTTAATATCATTAATTATTGGGGAAATGCAAATTAAAAATATAACATGGTATCACCACATGTCCAATAGAACTGTTAAAATTAGAAAGACTAACCTATACCAAATGTTGGTGTGAATATGGAGCAACTGGAACTCTCATGCCCTGCTTGTGAGAATGGAAAATAGCGCAGCCACTCTGGAAAGCAACCTGGCAATTCCTCAAAAAGTTAAATACAGTTAATGCGTGACCCAGCCATTCCACCCCCAGGTATTTATCCCAGAGAAATGAAAGCATATATTCATGCAAAGATACTACATGAATACTCACAGCAGTGTTATTTGTAATCATCTCAAACTGGAAATAATCCATATGTTCATCAACAGGTGAATTGATAAAAATATGGTGGTATAACCATGCAATGGATGATGACTCAGTGGTAAAAGGGAGTGACCACTGATAAACCCAACAACATGGATGCATCTCAGCATCAATTTGCTGAGTAAAAGAAAGCATCCAAGAAAGGTACACAGTTTATGATTGCATTTATATAAAACTCTAGAAAATGTAGGGTGTAGGGACAGAAAGATCAGTGGTTGCCCGGGTGGGGGGGTGTGGGCTCAGGGAGAGAGGAATGACCAAAAGTGTAGGAGAGGTTTTAAGGAGAAGGATAAAATCATTTTCTTGATTGTGGCAGTGATTTCACAGATGTAGACGTATTTCAAAACTCATCAAATCATACCCTTTAAATAAGCAGAGTTAATTATATGTCAATTATTGTTCAATAAAGCTGTTAAAAAATATTAAAAAAACACACAGAGTGCCAAAACTTGCCATCAGACAGACTTGGTTTTTAATCTCAGCTTTGCCTCTCATTATTAACATTAGCCTGGGAAATTGCTTAATTTTTTGAGTGTCAAATGTGAAATGGATACGATACCTACCCCAGAAGGCTATTTGACAGTCAAATGAAGTATATGTGCCTTCTAGCAAAGTAGTTGGTCTGCGTAAATACCCAGTAAGGGGCAACTGTCCTGGGGTGGGGATTTTACCTGTCAGGAAGCAGCCCGCGTCATATGCATGAACATCTACTCCCTTGTTTCTGGAAATCATAGTACATTCCGTGCACTTCTGTGAATGCTTCAGTATAAATGTTGCTGCCATTCCATCTAAGAATCTTGTGTGTACAAACACTAACAATAGAAGAACCCTCTGCCCAGGCTGCATGCTATATTAGGGCAATCAGAATTTCTGGGGGGTGATAACTAGGTATCAGTTTTTGAAAAGCTCCAAGGTGACTCACTACATGGGGACATGAGAGAACTCTGTTGTGGTACTACTCAAGGTATGATCCTTAGACCAGCAGCATAGCATGTGGGAATTTCTTAGAAATGCAGCATCTCAGGCCCAGGCCAGATCTGCTGGATGAAAAGCTTCATTTTTAATGAGAACCTCAGGTGATTTGTGTGTACATTAAAGATTGAGAAGCACCAGGAGGGATGAACTCAGAGGGTCCTTCTATCAAATACTGTGCCAAATGTTTTAGTATGATGTGATAATATGCTGTTTTAAATCTTATTGGGAGGAATCAAGGAGACCAGAAGATTATACCTCAGAGAGAGAGGGAGTTCAGAGAAAAATTTGCTAGAGGAATTGCTTACTTCCCAGAACAGAAGGCCTTCAATTAGGCCTTTATAAAATGATAATTTGGGACGATTGGGGACAAATTGACCTCAATAGAAACTCTATGTTTATATACTTACCAAATGGCTCCATTTATGTGGTTCATTTTCAGACACTTTCCAAACACTGCAATTAACACATAATAAATTTTTCTTTCAGAAACCTGATTTGATGGGCCAATATTTTAGTTTGATTATAACCAATCCAACTGAATTGTCTGAAAGCTAGGTTTTGTGCAAGAGGTTTTACTATACTAATTTAACCCCCACATTAAGCCTGTGAAACAGTTACATCAGTAAACCCGTTTTTACGTATAAGGGCAGCATGGCATGGGGAGGTCAGTGATTTGCCCAAGGTCCCATCCAGCTAGAAATTGACAGTGCAGGGATTTGAACCCAAGTCTGTGTGGATCAAAGCTTTTGTGTATGCCAAGGCTAATACAGCAGATAAATGAAGAGCATGATTTTGGAGCTGGCCTGCCTGGTTTAGGCCTTGACTCAACATTGAAGGGCAGGCAGGCAGGAAAGAAGGAAGGAGGAAAGGAGGGGGGATGGAAGGGAGGGAGGGAGGGAATGATAGAAGGAAAGGAAGGAAGGGAGGAAGGCTGGAAGGAAGGAAGGATGAAGGGAGGAAGACTTTGTTGTACATAACATGACCATGTGGCAGGAAAGAAGGTCCACAACACTCCAGCTGACTAACAGAGATGAAGTAATAATTCTTGTAAATAGGAGGGCAGCATGGTGGCATTCAACTCCCAACTCATGAGGCTGGGAGTGGGGGGAAATAGTGTAGGTAGGACGGATGGAGTTGCAGGAAAGATGGAAGTATTGATCACAAAACATGCCTGCTTTATATCTTTGCCTGAGTGATACGTATAACTACCATGTCTGGCACATGGACTGACATCTAATAGCACTTAAATGGTAACCATCACTAAACCTAAGGACAAGTTATTGTCCTTCTATCAAAGGATAGAAGGACATTGTTATTATTTTCTATCAAATAAGAGACTCCGTAGAAACCAGCTGCCTTATCTGTTGTTATCCCATTAGCCTCCTTTTCTTTCTTTAAAAAAATATTTGTTTATTTATTTATTTATTTGAGAGAGAGGGAGAGGGAGAGAGAGCACCTGAGCAGGGGGTGGGGGAGGAGCAGAGGGAGAGGAATATCTCACCACCTGAGATATCATGACTTGCGCCGAAATCAAGACTTGGACACCCAGGTACTGGGTGACTGAGCCACCTAGGTACCCCCTATTATCCTCCTTTTCTAAAGAAAATCACTTCAAACCGGAAAATCAGCCCCACCTAGCATCATCCTAAAGCTTTGTATCAAAGATTATGAAATACTTCTCTTTAATTGCTCTCCTATATTCTTTTCTTTATCTCACTTAATTTGTAATATCACTGATTTTTAAACATATATTTTAATTAAACAAGACATATACACTTTTGTGGAAAAATAGAAACACTTCTAAGCAAAAATAAGGAAAACCTATAACTCCAATCTTTTACTGTTTAGTATTTAGGCAATCGGCAATGTTACCACGGATAAATAGTGCTGAAATGACAATCCTCATCTGCAAATCTTTGTGGATATCTTTTATTATTTCACTAGTATATATTTTGCAAGCAGAACTAACAAAACCATTTGTCACCCCTTTTGGTTGTGACTTCTGGCACTAGATTCAGGGTAGAAACCCCTGGTAGAAACTTACCTCTGTCATTGCGGGAAATGACTTGCTAAGTGGTGAGAATGTGCCCTTCCTGATTTATAGCTAGTTTTCCCTGAGACTCATTCTGCTCTGGGGTGTCTCAGAGGTAACATTTCAAAATGGTATTTGGGAAACTCACCGAATAAAAATGCCCAAGGACTGCATTTTCAATTCTGCAGATTTTTCCTCCAGGGTTTTCCGCATAGCTGCCTTTAGGTTCAAGGTCTGAAATGCCAATAGGAACCGTGATCTCTCTATTGAGTATAAAACTTTCTTCACCCTTCAAGAGAACTCAAACTACTATTTTAGGTCCATTTTACACAGTCTGAATTTTGGAAAATTGTATCATTTTACCATCAACAAAGACAAACTAGTTCAAATTGGTCATTCCAGTGATTAATAGAGCATCAGTATGGACAAAAGCCAGATCTAAGCCAACCAATCACACTTACAACAAACTATTTTCTCTAAAAGCAAAGTGAAAATTAGAGAGAAAATCAATTCTCTTTATTCAGAAAAGAAAGGACATAGAAGAACATTGTGGTACTTACCATTGGAAAAAGCTCACCTCTGTCTACCAAGAGAACATGATCGCTGATGGATGAGTTCCCCACACGCTGAGAAAAAGATGAGGGTCTTGGAGGTCCTCAATCAATTTGGTTATAAGGACCTCAGATCATTTGTGCTGCATTCAAATTACTTATGAGAAAGGAGAGAGACGTGTCTGCTGACTTAGAAATTAAGGATTTAAAATAGTCTTCAATGGTTCTTGGGGGGAATTCCATAACGTTTTTGTAGTGGTGTCTCCAGTTTTGTGGCCCAAAATGGACCTCTAGCCTCAACACTCAGCTGACTTGTGTTTTTTCTTAAGGCTCCGGTCTGTCCAGCAGCAAAGAAAGACAGGTACTCTAACCACATAGCAAAAGAGAATCCCTGTTTTCAGCCTCTTGTTTATAGTAGGCCAGCTAAGACATTTATCATGTGATCTTTGCAAAATACTTGGAAAACCTATAACTAAAACTGTGTTAGAGATGGGAGCCTAATTTTTTTTGTTAAATGGGCAGACGTGTGAGGCACTTCACAAAAGAGGATGACCAAATGGAGGATCACTCTTTGAAAGTATTTGGAAGGTGCCCAACATCACTAATTACCATGGAAATGCAAGTTAAAACTACAATGGAATACCACTACAAATCCACCAAAATGGCTTAAAGTGACTGCATGTCAGAAAGCTGAATACATGTACGTATGTCTGATGGCTCAGTAATTCCACACTAAATGTGTTGAATATACCAAAGAAATGTGTTTACATGTACATTGAAAGGCAGATATAAGAATGTTCATAGAAGCACTCTTTTAATAGCTGCAAAATTAGAATAAACCTAAATTTGTTTAACACTAGAATGGATTAAAACATTGCATTACATTTACATGGAAATCCAAAAATCCAAACCACCAGACATACAACATGAATGAGTCTGAAATGTAATGTGGGGCAGGTAAGCAGACATAGAGTGAATACCACGTAATTTCATTGTATATCATTGAAACAGCCCAAACTGATCAAAGGTGTTAGAGGTTAAGATAGTGGCTACCTCTCCTGGGGGAACGGTAGTGACTGGGAGAGAGTAGGAGAGAAGCTTCTAGAATGCTGGTTGCATCCTATTTCTTGCCAATTACATGAATATGAATAATTTTTAAAAATTCATTGAGCCATATACATATATGTGGGGAACTTTTCTGTATGAATGTTATACTTCATTGAAATTATTTGCTGATATTAAAAAAGGTCACAAAGAGGGATGGGATGCCTGATAAATACACAGATCATCTTATTAGGTGAAGAAAAGGACTGTGATTGATTCAAGGACAATGGTTTTTATAATTATATCTTATTTTGCTCACTAAACATGAGATGAAAATTTGTGGGTAAACACATTTTGCTAAATTGAATCTTGTATTTTAAGGAGACTCTGTGATGAATCAATTTGAGAAGGTCCTTGCTCTCTAATTTATCTTGTCTATGAATTAAGACTTCCATTCATTAAGCTTGCTCCCAGGGAAGAGCACCTGAATGGCTTCAAAAATGGGTCATTTGCTGTTGCCCTGTTTTTATTTATTTATCTACCTATTTACTTATTTTAAGTGAAGCTATATTCTCAAATAGCATCTACATGCACCACTGTATTAGTTTTCCAGGGCTGCCCTAACAAATCACTGTGAACTAGATCGGTTAGAATGTATTCTATCATAGTTCTGGGAGGCCAGCAGTCTAAAATCAAGGTGTCAGCAGGGCTACACTCCCTACAAAGGCTCTAGTTTTTAGAACTTTGAACACTGAGAATCCTTGCCTTTCCCAGTCTCCTGGTACCCCATGGCTCATGGCAGTAAAACTGCAATCTCGGTCTCTTCTTCGCCTAGTGTTCTGCCCTCTGTCAACCTGTGTTCTTTCCTTTTCCTAAAAGGAGGAAGGCCTACCCTAAATCCAGAGTTTTTTCTCGAAGGCCTGAACTAATTACATCTGCAAAGATCCTATTTCCAGATAGGTCATATTCTGAAGTTTGGGGTGGACATGATTTTGGGAAAGAGGAAGCCCATCATTCCACCAACCACAATGGGCTGAGACAGCCCTGCGTTGGGTGCTCGTGGCCACATGAACTGAGAGCTCCCAGGAGCCTCATCTCCTGAAATACTGATTTTTCCCTCCAGTCATTCTCCATTTTGGAGTGTCTACTATATGCTTGATGTTAACCGAGACACAGAAGACAAAGAACTAAACAAGTAATGTTCAGACATGATTAGGTGCCAGGATTTTAATCATTTAAGTCTCTCCGTAATCCTGTCATTTTATACATGTTGCAATGGTGGTAGAAGATTGTTTAAGTAACTTTCTCAAAGTCACACAATTAATGAGTAATTGAGCTCAGGTCTATATGCTCAAAAAAATCAAATGTCCGCTCTGAAGACTATCCCATATGGCAGCGAGCATTAATTATATGCTCACGATGGGCCCTGAAATAGACTGTAAAGCACAAAGATGAATGAAATTTCAGGATCCTGCCTCGGAGAAGCTCATGACCTATATACCTACTTAAACCAAGAGTATTGATGACGCACCATTCCCTCAAAAATACGTCATGAAGCCTTGCACCTGTTAGGCATGGTTTTAAGTGTTGGTGAGTGGCTGGCAAACATGACCCGTAAGATCCCTGCTTCCTTGGAGCTTACAGTTTATTGGAGATAACAGGATAATAATAAGGGAAAAAAGATACGTCAACATTGTGATAAATATTGTGAAGGAAATGAACTGAGAAATCAGAAATGGTTTCTTCAGGACAAATAGTAATTTAGAAATGACCTTTGAAAGCAGAACCAAGGGTAGGCACTTGAAGTGATAAAGACTAGTGGTGTGTGTAAACCCTGGCAAAGGCACTCACGACGCTGGTGAACAGCAGGTGGGTCACCAAAGACCTCATCTGTAGGGTAGGGATTATAATAGTCCCACTTTATAGGGTTGTCTTACAATTAGTTAATAGACTTAAAGAACTTGGATGGTGTCTGGTGCATAGTGAGGGCTCAGCAACTGCTAGGACTCATTATTACATAGGAATAAGGTTAGAGAAGGGGATGGGGTGATAAGGAGTTGTTCAAGCTTTTTTGCCTCCCCCTACCCACAGGTACCACTATGCATTGGACCTGCTTCCACCGCATAGGAGCCTGGACTTGGTGGCAAGTACACACTCAGCTCTGGGAGACAATGGCCGAGCACGAGGTAAGACGGATGCAGTGAGTTCTCTCTTTTAGAATCCTGCTTTTATTTGTCCTGACAGTTTATAGCCTTTAAACCAAGCCCTTCTCTCATCCTCTGGGCACAGAGACTATTTCCTATTGCCTCAAAGCTGCTCACTGCCCAGTGGAGCCGTTCCTGCCCAGTAGCCAGTCGGGTGTTGCATGCCCAGACCTTGTGGGTAACATCTCATCACGCATCTGGGGGAACTTTGAACACTGACAGCAGTGACTGGTTGCTGGATACAGCACACAATTGCAGAGCTGATTTCCTCTCTCTCTCCCTACGGTGATATGATAGATTTCATTCTGGGAGAGCTCTGTGGGCAAGATTTAAGTATGTTTTTCCCTGCTGTGAGTCTGGAATAAAGTCTTCAGAGATTGCCAAAGCAGGTTCGGTGAATCACTTCTGCTTACTGGAGTTCTTCACTCCTCTGCATGGAGGATACAACCTGATTTAGTAAATGTCACTCTTGCCTTCCTTTCATCACCAGCCTTAGACACACTGCCAGGCGGTGGAACTCCGTTGCAGATGTTCCTATCAGCCCATTACAGTAGCAAAGAGCCTTTGACCAAAGTGGCCTTTCTAAAGGGGGATCGTCATCCTGCAAGGGTCATGCAGCATGCCAGGGTCCCTCTGTGGCCTAAGAACTTAGTGATTTCTGAACCCAGTACATAAGCATCAGCTCTGGAAAGAAGCTGATGACGGTTCCTGTCAAAATGTAGAATATTCTTTTTTTGTTAAAAAGGAGGGCCCTCTGCCTTGTTTGGACAAAATATTTACAGGGGATAAAAATACTGGCTTAGGAATGATGTGGCTCATGTTTGACTCTACTGCTTACTGTTTTTGTAGCTTTGGGCAAGTTACTTAACCTCCCTGGCCCACAGTTTGTTTGTCTGTAATAGCCCTTAATTTGGGGGGTTGTTACATGGTCTAAGGTATGTAAAATGTGGGCCCTGACACCTAGTAAATGCTCAAGAAAAGGTTGTGATTGTTAATGCTGCTGCTGTTACTGCGATGTTAATCTTATTGACATTATCTTACACGAGGCTAACGGTTAGCCCAACTTTGGTTTCTCTTTTAACTTGGCTTCCCTGGAGAGGTTGGAGAGAGAGAGAGATGTGGTTGTCTTCCCCCCCCCCCATCTGGGCCGAATGTCAGGGGAAATTCACTTGTCAGTTCGGACACTGCGGAGGCTATCCGCTGTGATGTTTAGAAAGGGAGCACTGTTTTTAGAGTCAGAGAATTTGACGTGGAGCTCAAGCCTCTCCACCAACTTACCTGTTGGAATTTAGGAAAGTCCCTTATTCTTTTTGAACTCTCTTTCCCCCTCATGCATCCTTCAAATGGTTGCTGGGAGGGATTAATCACAATGTGTTTTGCCTATTTTCATAGCATCCACTGTCTATTGAATGCAGGGTATCGCTCAAGCGTTGTGCTGAGGTTTTTACAAAGGCCAACGTATTTAATCATCTCAACAATCCCATGAGATAGATACTCTCTTCAGCTAAATGTGACTCCAAAGCCTTATGTTTAACTCCTCATTGTCTGATCAAAGAAGATCATGTCTGTAAAGATAAAAATTCTCTTTCTCAAAGGCTTTTTTTCTCAGAAAAAAAGGTTACTCAGAAGTCTTTTGAAGCCCTGTGACATTTAGGAAACTTTGAGGTCTGACCCAGACCACATTTCTATCCTCATGTCCTGTCTAGAGCTATGATCTGTGTTCCCTTACTATAGCCATCATTTTTTGCCATTTCCAAGAACATGCCAGTCTCACACAGGCCTCTGAGCCTTTGTGTATCTGTTCCCTCTGACTGTAATGTTCGTCCCCCATTCTTTCCCCTGGAAAACTCCTCTTACTCCCTTAGGGTCAGAACAAGTGACCTTCTTTATAACCTGTGACTCTGACCTCTCAGGGAGAGCCTGTCACCTTGACCTCTGTGTTTTCTGGGCCTAGGACTCTCAAGTAGCACATATCACATCATTCCAGGATTATCTGTGTGAATCTGTCATTATCTCTGCTCAAGACGTTGATCAGTAAACTTTGAATTTCCAGTACCATACACCATGCCTGGCACAAAGTAGATGATTAATACATGCTTATGCTTAGGGAACGAATGAATGGAATGTGCCTGGTGGGCATTCCCCCCCCTCCTTTTCACCTCACTGACCTTCTCAACCTCAGTTGTGATAGGGAAGAGTTCTTTCAGCTGTTAGCACTGTAATGTATGTTAGGACAGGAGACCTATATTATTTAGAAAAGATTGGCTTGTGATATAATTACTCCCTTCTCATGCACAGAACTCAGGCGAATGGGTCTGGTCAGGGCTGGGGCTAGGGAACACTTGGCTTTGTACGTATCACGAGCACACAACTGGCTCTCAAATTCCACACAAGAAGTTTATCCTGAAAATGTAATCAATACTGGTGAAAATATTTTCTTTTTGATGTTCATTATTGTGTTTTATATAATAGCAAACAATTTATGAAAAATAATGAAATGCATCACGATGAAGCATTGGTTGAATACATGATCACAGAGCTATATAATAGAATTCAACTAATCCTTTAAAAATATTGTAGATGAACCTTTTTTATGTAGGAGAAATATGTTCATCTGTAGAGTAAGAAAAGCCAATTACAAAATGTATGTATAGTGTGATCTCTCATTTACAAAAATATATGTAATTTTATAATACTTTTTATTTTTATCATATTTGTGATATACATATCTGTGTGTGTGTGCGTGTGTGTGACATAATAGGAAAAAATTTGGGTGTATCAGGTGCTAACAGTGTTTCTCTCTGGTGGGTGGAACTACAGTCATAAAATCCCTTTTCTGTAATAAAATATCCTGAAGTTATATTTAATATTAAAATATATTTGTGTCTATAGCACTACTCAGTAAGGTTTGTTTTCTAAATGCTCACATTTCCATTACATTAAGACAAAAATTTTCTTCTGAAATGACAGTGAATTGGCTGGAACCGATCAAAGTCTGCTCTCTATTATTTGGGTCAAACTCTTCCGAAAATGACATCTTTTGGACAATTCAGAATTGCATCGCTGGGGTGAAAAATTATCTTAGGATAGCCAGAAGGAGAGGATGAATTATAATTGCTCCTTTAAATGGATGTTATGTTGAGAGTTCTAACTGATTGATTTATGGTTAAAATCAGGCTTTCAAAAAAATTCCCCAGATATATCCTCAGACAAAAACGGTTAACGCAGGCTCCGGAGATGGTATTATAATGAGACATTTAAAAATAGAGATCATAGGAAACTACAATTGCAGGCAAGGTGCCATCTGCAAGGCTAATGCAATTATATAGACCAAATCTCACATAGTTTTCCTCTTCACCAAATTCCTCTGGTACTGAAGCTCTAGCCTTTGATTATGTGATGTCTTATATTCTTCCCTTCTTGTTATTTGGAATCAATTCATTTTTCCTCATCACATTGTAATTTTCTCAAGTAAGGACATGCTTTATATGTTTCTTTCCTAGCAAAAAAAAAAAAAAAAAAAGGGAAGAACAAAGAAAAGCAAAAAAACCAAAAACCCAGCTAGGGATTCATAAGTAGAGAGTAATAGATGAGGATCCGTGACCTATTTGTAGTATTTCAAAATATCAACCAGACACGGTGTATTTTCCCTTCCTAGAATCAGTTAGGGCAACTAAAATGTCAGCGTTCTTTGCCCTTGCCTGGAATTATATAAACAGGATGGTAATCTTAGTTGTTTCTTGTTTCCTGGATGTGCCAATTGGCTGCTGAGGACATTATAGAAATTTCTGAGATGTGTGTGGAAGACCAATTATCAGAGCCCTATAGGTTGATAGTGAAAGAATTGCAAACCGTTGGCCAAGGACATAGATGAACACAGTGTTAATGTTTAATATATATTATTTGGCTTGGGGGTTGGGGAAGCTTATTTCATCGAGATAAGTTATTCACTTTGTTTGACATTAAATCAAGCAGACTGAATAGCAAGTTATTGGCTGAGATTTTCAATTCCACTTGTTTGTTTTGAGACAGTGGTTTCCCATAAGTTGCATCAGAATCACCTAGGGGAACTTTTATATTACAGATTCTTGGGCTTTCCTCTTCTTTATACCAAGATTCTGATTTAGAAGGTCTGGGACAAAGCCTGGGAATGTGAATTTTAACAAGCCCCCAGGTAATTATTATGCACAGTCAAATTTAGGAACTGCTCATGTAGATAAAAATTAAGTAACTTAAAAAAGAGTAGTTAGGCCTAAAGTTTATTTTCAGGTCTATGAAAGAATACAGAAGCCTACAAGGGACATACCTTGGGTAATTGCTAGACTGTTCCAGCCCTTGCTGGCTCTTCTTTCTCCCTAATCTTAGCCTCAAAGACAACTTCTGTGGGATGTTCCCTAAATGAAATGTGAAGACTGTGTTACCTGCCATGAGGTTAATGAACTTCTCTGCTGACAGTATGACTCTTTTCCTCCTGGCTTCGAGGATATGGAAAGTCTAAAGAATGGCTAGTATCAAAATGACAAGAAACAACAAGGGTTAGAGAAGATGTGGAGAAAAGGGAACCCCCGTGCACTGTCAGTAGGAATGTGAATGGGTGTAGTCACTCTGGAAAAACAGTATAAAGTTCCTCAAAAAACTAAAAATAGAAATACCATACGATCCAGTAATTCCAGTTCTGGGTGTTTACCTGAAAAAAATAAAAAACACTAATTCAGAAAGATATAAGGACTCTCCTATATTTATTGCAATGTTATTTATAATAGCTAAGATATGGAAACCACTTAAGTGCCTATCAATAAATGAATGGATAAAGAAGATATATATATATATATACACACACACACACATACACACACATACACACACAACAGAATATATATATACTCAGCCATAAAAAGAATAAAATCTTGCCATTTGCGACAATATGGATGAACCTAAAGGGCACTGTGCTAAGTAAAATATCAGACAGAGAAAGACAAATAGCATAGGATTTCACTTACATGTGGAATCTGAAAAAACAAAGCCAGTGAACAAACAAACAACAATAACAAGAAAAAAGAAACATACTCATAAATACAGAGAACAAACTGGTGGTTGCCAGAAGGGAGAGGATTGGGGGGAAATAGACGAAATAGGTGAAGGGGATTGAGAGATATAGACTTCTAATTTGAAAACAAATAGGTCATGGGGATGAAAAGTACAGCATAGGGAACATAGTTAATAATATTGCAATAACTTTGTATAGTGAGATATGGTCACTACATTTATCATGTTGAGCATTTCATAATGTATATAAATATTGAATCAGGATGTTATTCATCTGAAACTAATATTATATGTCAACTATATTTCAATTGAAAACATTTTTTAAAAAAGATGCGAAGGGGTGCCTGGGTGGTTCAGTCGGTTAAGCATCTGCCTTTGGCTCAGGTCATGATCCCAGGGTCCTGGGATCAAATTCCACATTGGGCTCCCTGCTCAGTGGGGAGGCTGCTTCTCCCTCTCCCACTCCCCCTGCTTGTGTTCCCTCTCTCACTGGCTGTCTCTCTCTCTCTGTCAAATAAATAAATAAAATCTTAAAAAAAAAAAAGATGTGAAGATTCTAAAGACAAGTGTGTGTGTGGGGGGGATAGCCAGATGTACATTCATAATTCAGTTAAAAAAATATATAATTTGCTTTCAGACTTTTTGTGTATAGATACACATTAACCTAGTTATTATTCTCCTCTTCTTATAAGATCATTTATTTTTCCAACAATATAGACAAGCAAGACTTTTTTTTTATCTTTGCTGGGTTTGGATTCAGGATGTTTTCCAGTTCAGAAGATGAAGCCCTGAGAATGTTTCATTTAACTGTAATAATGCAGGGAGAAGTCCTACTGTTATGGGGAAAGTTATAAATAGTTATCAAAGCCATTATGCTTTAATACAAATAGAGCCTCAAATAAATTGGAGATAAACACATGGAAATCCATGTGAAGGAATGTTTGGAGTAAACAAAATTTTTTGGAAAATGTTCAAGATTCAATGCTAAGTGATGAAATCAGCTTAAAAATATATGCTGGTCTAAACCACATTTGGGGGTCTTTTGGGTTCCTAAATCCAATTTCAGTATGTGTGTGTGATGGAGGGGCAGGGGGTCTTCCTCAAACCAACAACACGCAATGCTATTGACATCAGGTGGGGGTCTTATAATTCAATTCAATTCTGACACTGTCTACCTAGAGATAGCATCAGATTCCACAGCTTAAGGGTTCAGTCCTACAAGACCTCCCCCTCTCCCTTCATACGCCAATCGTAAGCTTCGGTTGTTACCCGTGCTTCTGACAGAGCTGCTACAGATTGGAGGTTCCATGACCTCCTCCTCAGGTTTGATTAATCTTCTAGAATGGCTCACAGAACTCAAAGAGAAATTTTATTTGCTAGATCACCAGTTTCTTATACAAAGATATAACTCAGAAACAGCCAAGATAGAAGAGATGCATAGGGCAAGGCATGGGGAAAAATGGGGAAAAATGGGAAGCTTCCATGCCCTTTCCAGGCATACTACTCTCCCACCACCTCCATGTGTTTGGCAACCTGGAAGCTCTCCAAACCCCATCCTTTTGGCCTCTTATGGAGGCTTCATTACATAGGCATGATTGATTGAAACATTGGCTGTTGGTTATTGATCAAATAATCAAAGGTCAGGGGGTGAGATGGAAAAGTTCCAACCCTCTACTCACAAGGTTGATTCCTCTGGCAACCAGCCCAGGCCCCATTTTACCTAGGGTCTTTCAAAACTCACTTCATTAACATAACAAAACACCTATGGCTCTTATAGGAAATTTCAAGGGTTTCAGGAGTGGTGCCAGAAATAGGACAGAGACCAAACATATATGAGTAGTCCCCCCCAAAACCTTATCTGTGTTTTCACTTTCCACAGTTTTAGTTACCCGTGGGCAACAGCAGTCTGGAAGCAGATAATTCTCTTTCTGACGAATTGTCGCATTGGAAGGTCAATAGAAGCCTAACGTGATCATCCTTCTGATGAATCATCAGAAGGTCAGTGGAAGGCTACTGTTACGTATGTCGCCATGTCTACAGCATTCACTTCACTTCATCTCATGATATGGGCATTTTATCTTCTTATGTCAGGAGAAGAAGGGTGAGTATAGTGCAATTAGATATTTTGAGAGAGAGAGACCACATAATTTTTATGATAGTGTATTATAATTATTCTGTTTTTAGTCCTTTTTTTAAAAAGCTTGTTATTTATTTATTTCAGAGAAAGAGAGAGAGAGCGCAAGGGGGAGGGGCTGAGGGAGTCATGGGGCTTGATCCTAGGACCCCAGAATCATGACTTGAGCCGAAGGCAGATGCTCAACCGACTGAGCCACTGAGGTACCCCTATTTTTAGTCCTTATTGTGAATCTCTTATTGTGCCTAATTTATAAATTAAACTTTATCATAGGTATGTGTATATAGGAAAAAACATAGTATATATAGAGTTTGGTACCATCTACAGTTTCAGGTATCCATGGGGGCGGGGGGTCTTGTAATATATTCCCTGCACATAAGGGGGACTACTGTGTTTCTTTATTACAAATCACAATATCACAGGGAGGAATCCAAATTGAAAAATAAATTAGCTGGCAAAGAACACTCCAAGATATTATCAGTGGTTATCTCTGGACAACATAATGATAGTCATTTTTGTTGATCTTATTATATTTATTGTAATTTTCCCTTTATTTTCTAAATGTACTACACAAAGCTCATAATAACTTTCTGATCAGAAAACAGATTTTTAAAAGACTATCTGTGTATACTTTGGATGCTTACCTAACATTTATTTATCCATACTCATACAAAGGTTCAAATCTTAGACAAAGAATACAGATCAATGTTCCATGAAAGATAGGCAGCTTTGGGGTCCAGTGAGAAGGGAGCTGGGCCTGAGTTTGCCAGGTAGTGAGTATCTGGCTGACTTGGAGTCACCACCACCCCACCATATGAAACCCATTGCAGGCATTACCAACAACTTCGGCCCTCCTTCCCGCAGACCTCTGGCATCAAACGTCCCAACATCCCACTAGATACAAGCAGTTGATTGAAGATGGCCCACAGTGAAGAATCTACTCGTCTTTGCTGACTTAATACAGAGTCCTTGCCCCTAAGGCACCGTATCTAATTGGGAGACACGGCAAACATGAGAAAAGCAAAGTATAAAGATTAATTCCCAGTTTGAAATAACCAAAGAAGAAACGCTAGAAGGCAGTCCGTGATTAATTATCAAATGAATCAGAGGAGGAGGGCATTTTATTTTGGGATGGTGAGAACATCAAATATTTTCCAGTATGTACCAACTTTGTCTATGTGATGTCAAAATATGTGGGAGAAAAATGTCTCCACCTCCTCCTTTGTAGGTCAGATTCCTTTCCACTCCTGGATCGTCAGAGCTGATACACATTTACTTAAACGGTGATCCTGAACGTGTTGGTTTCTGTCTCTGGGTCTTTATTTTCTTTTACTTTAAGGTGAGTCAGGAGGCTGTGCTATGAGCTGGTGTGGCAAATGTGATGATACGTAAATATTTTGAAACTGTAGGAGAAGGGCATGACAGTTACTGTAGTAAAACCCTTTTAGAGCTTTTATTTTCAGGAACTCCATTTATTCCGCATTTCAAAGAAGACCCGCCCCCACCCCCAACCATAGGTCTTCTGTGATAAGGCATCTTTTCCACTCTCCTTGGGAAAGTTGCCAAACAGGTTGGGGGATGATAATTAAATTTAACCCCCCTTTAGGGTGTATGTATTGTTTTTCATTTATATGCTGATAAGAGACAGAGGATTAGACAGGTAGTGGTGGTGACAAGATGGTTATTGAATATGTGAATATCAGTTGTGTTGCTTCCCAATAGTGGGGCTATAGCTACTTCACCTTAATTTGTAAAAGCACGGGTTTTTGTCATGAGGTTTCAAACTGCAGAACATTTCATAGTGTTTCTGGACTGCTTGCCAGATGGAGGAAGCCTGTGAGGGCACAGATGCATATACCCTGTAATGCCAGGATGGAGATTGGCATTTTCTAGTGCTGTGCTGGGAGTTCAAAGACCTGGGGTTTAGAGCCAACTTGGCCACTTAGTAGTTGTATGTCTTTGGGTGTTGTGAGCCTCTGTTTTTTTTTTTTTTTCTCTCTGCCAAGTTCCCACTTTCCCTTTCTTAGGGATAGCACCCCAATTTTTGGGAGTAACTGCCCCTTCTCCATTCTTGCACACCCTGATTGAGGTGTGGGATATGAATATACCTGACTAATAAGAACAACAGTGGTTGAAAGAGAGATGGGCCTGTGACCCAAACTGGGCCAATTAGAGTGAATCCTGAGACTTCACTAGAAGTTTTAGGGAAGAAGAATTCTCTCTTATATGGGAGGCTACTAAGCCTATTGATGGCGTCTTCTCACTCTGCGGATCACCTGCCTGAGAATGAAGCCAAACCAGAAGAGAAGAACTGTAGAAGAGAAAAACAGATCCTAGACAAATAAGATCTTTTTTATTATGTTCAGTTAGCCGGCATATAGTATATTGTAAGTTTTTGTTGTAGTGTTTAACAATTCATTAGTTGCATGTAACACCCAGTGCTCATCCCAACATGTACCCTCCTTAATACCCATCACCCAGTTACCCCATCTCCCCACCCTCCTCCCTTCTGTAACCCTCAGTTTGTTTCCTGGAGTCCAGGGTCTCTCACAGTTTGTCTGCCTCGCTGATTTCTTTCCATTCAGTTTTCCCTCCCTTCCCCTGTGGTCCTCCGCTCTATTCCTTGTGTTCCACTTATGAGTGAAACCATGTGATAATTGTATTTCTCTGCTTGACTTATTTCACTTAGCATAATCCCTTCCAGTTCCATCCATGTTGATGCAAATGGTGGGTATACATCCTTTGTGACAGTGCAGTAATATTTCATTGTATATATGAACCACATCTTCTTTATCCATTCATCTGTTGAAGGGCATCTCGGTTCCTTCCACAGTTTGGGTATTGTGGACATTGCTGCATGTGTCCCTTTTTTTTACTACATCTGTATCTTTGAGGTAAATACCTCATAGTGTAATTGCTGGGTCGTAGGGAAGCTCTATTTTTAATGTCTTGAGGAAACTCCACACTGTTTTCCAGACTGGTTGCCCCAGTTTGCATTCCCACCAACAGTGTAACAGGGTTCCCCTTTCTCCACAACCTCGCCAACACTTGTTGCTTCCTGTCTTGTTAATTTTGGCCATTCTAACTGGTGTAAGTTGGCATCTCATTGTGGTTTTTGATTTGTATTTCCCTGATAGCTAGTGATATTGAACATTTTTTTTCATGAGTCTGTTAGCCATTTGTATGTCTTCTTTGGAGAACTGTCTGTCCATGTCTTCTGCCCATTTCTTGACTGGATTATTTGTTTTTTGGGTGTTGAGTTTGATAAGTTCTTTATAGATCTTGGATATCAGCCCTTTATCCGAAATGTTATTTGCAAATATCTTCTCCCATTCCGTGGGTTGCCTCTTACTTTTGTTGACTGTTTCCTTTGCTGTGCAAAAGCTTTTTATCTTGATGAAGTCCTGAAAGTTCATTTTTGCTTTTGTTTCCTCAATGTGAGGCAGGAATCCATCAAAATCCTAGTGGAGAACATAGGCAGTAACCTCTTTGACATTGGCCATAGCAAATTCTTTCAAGACACGTCTCTAAAGACAAAGGACGAATAGGATTTGATCACCTAGACTCAAACATTCCTGAAACCAGAAATAACCCGCTCAGGGCCTTAGGGTCCTGTGAATCAGTATGTTAGTTGATTTGGTTAAGGTCTGAATTAGGTTTTGGTTCCTTGCAGCCAGAGTTCCTAACTTACTGGGCAATTCCCCTTTAGGGCTTCTGCTTTCTTCTCTTTAAATGGTTAGAAATTTAAAAGAAAACGAAAACTTTATTTTGCCATTTGTTTAAAAAAGCAATATATGACAGAAAAGCAATTTACACTCATTGCAAAAATTCTTACATCATAGGAGAGGATTATTAGGTTGTGTCCATATTTATCCATTAACTGTTGCTGTGCAACTAATTGCACTCAATTCCAGTGGCTTGAAATAATAAGTGTTTTTATTGCTCACGACTCTAAATGTTTAGTTAGTTTTGCTGATCTGGTCGAAGCTTAGGAGATCACACTGGAGGCTGCTCACCTATCTACAAGTCTATGGTCTATACCAGCTGGGAGCTGACTAGTCTGGGATAGTCTCATTTGCAAATCTGGAAGGGTGGCTGTCAGGTAGAGCAATGAGATGTTTGGGCTCTATCTCTCTTCCCACAAAGTAGGCTGGTCTGAGGTTTGTTCTCATAGTGGTTGAGCAGGACCTTAAATGGCAAGTGGAAGCCTTTATTTATATTTATATTTATATTTTTTTAAACATATAGTGTATTATTTGTTTCAGGGGTACAGGTCTGTGATTCATCAGTCTCATATAATACCCATTGGAAGCCTTTTGAGGTCAAGGTTTGTAACTGTCACAACTTTACTCCTGTTGCTTCTGTTGGCCAAAGTAAGTCATAAGGCCGGCCAAGATTCCAGGGGAGGAGAAACTGACACCACATTTTGGTGGGAGGAGTTGCAAGATCACATTGTAAGCAGCATACATACAGAATGGGGAATAATAGGTACAGTTTTCGTAATCACTATGTAACTGTAGTCTCTCAGAAATAATCACTGTTAATATTTTGATGTACTTTCTTCCAGATTTATTCAGAACACATATCTTCTGTTTATTTTTATTTTGGAGAACACATCTTTTTCAGAAAACATATTTTCTTTTTTTTTAAGATTTTATTTATTTATTTGACAGAGAGAGATGCCGCAAGAGAGGGAACACAAGCAGGGGGAGTGGGAGAGGGAGAAGCATGTTCCCAGTGGAGCAGAAAGCCTGATGCAGGGCTCGATCCCAGGACTTTGGCATCACACCCTGAGCCGAAGGCAGATTAATTAATGACTGAGCCACCCAGGCGCCCCTGGAAAACATATTTTCTATTTGTTTTTATTTTTGTGGTTGTTTATGAAAAATGGAGACTGTATGTACTGTCTTACAACTTATTGCTTTCAACTTGACAATTTATCTTATATTTCTATGTCTATCCATATCAACCTCTTCTACAGAGATTGAATGTAGATCATTTTTGTAGCTCTGACCTTCTGAGAGTCTGGGATTCTACGACTCATTATGAACCAAATTTCTTCTCCTCAAGCTAATTTCTTCAAAGTGGCAGGAGAACTGTTGGATTCCCAAACAGCTAAAAAGTTGAGCCTCTAATCCTGGCTGAGAATATGTGTCAATTTTGAGTGTTGAGTGATTTCGCCCTTACTGGTTAGAAAATTACTTATCATTATTATTATCAATTTTTGCAGTGTTAATTACGAGACTCTTTCTGTTGAAATTCCAGCAATTGACTCTCATTAGCCCATGGAAGTATATGCTCTTTGTTCCGGATATACTGCTTGTCTTCTGGTTTGCTCCAATTCAGCAAATGCTAAAAGTGGAAGATAGAGCAAGCTACTAAGAAAGGTAGCCCAGTTGCAGTAAATTAAACACTCACCATATTGATTCCACAGCATTAAGTTAAAGAGGGATGATGGACTGAGGATTATTGGGCTCTGGTTCTTTGGTTTTGAGAAGTCATGAAGCCTTGAGAGCTGCTCACATTTCTTCAAAGCATGCCCTCATAGTTCTTAAGCACCCTCAGCCTAAAGACAGCTTATAGTTTAGTAACTGACTTTGGAAACCTGAACAGATTTCTTTTGTGTTACGATTAAGATCTTTTGGGAAATTTTAGCTAATAGATGTTAGCTAAAGAATGTCAAGGCAGTTATGGATCTTATGGTAAGTGATTCATCACTGAAATAGCTGCTTTCAATCTTTTTGTCCTTTAGCATAACCAACATGTAGCCATCAGTTACATTGACAGAATTTATCGAACCTATGTGACATGAGCTAAGAGTAAGTGGACTTCTGTGTCTGTTATAAGGCAGAATTTCTTCATCCATTCTTTCATTTATTCATTCAAAAATATTTATTGATCATCTACTGTTTGCTACAGGAATACAAAGACGAATACCACAGTTTTTGTCCCCAAGGTCTTACATTTTAGCAAAGAGAAATTGATACCTATAACGTGATTTGAAGAATTCCATGGGCAAGAATTGATATTATAGTCTAAAGGAAATTTGAGATGACATAAAGATACCTAAAATAATGAAGTACATAATAATAATATAATAGCACATGCTTATGTAGTGTTTATATCAGTCAGTCGGGTTTCTTCAGAGAAACAGAGCCCATAGGAGAATATCTGTCTACTATCATCTATGTATCATCTTCTATTAGAAGAGAGAGGGAAGGAGAGAGAGAGAAAGAAAAAGAAAAAGAGAAAAAGAGAGAGATGGATTTATTTTAAGGAAATTACTCACAAGATTTTGAAGGCTGGTAAGACCCAAATCGGCAGGGTGGGCTGGCAGGCTAGAGACTCAGGGAAGGGTTGATGTTGCAGCGCAAGTCCAAAGGTAGTCTGGTGGCAGAATTCCTTCTTCCTCTGAGGACTCCAGTCTTATTCTTCTAAGGCCTTCAACTCATTAGATGAGGCCCACATTATAAACGGTAATCTGCTTTACTCAGAGCCTACTGATTTAAATGATAATCACATGTAAAAAAAACCCAAAAAAAACCTTTACAACATCTAGACTAGTGTTTGACCAAAACCTGGGCGCCATGGTATAGCCAAGTTGACACACAAAATTAACCACCCTTTGTCAATTGGTACCTATACACATTTCCTTAAACCATAATTAATTTCCAAGTAAAGGCAATAACAAGGACATACTCCTGTCTAATGTGATACACCTATCCTTCTTATATCCAAAAAAGCACTAATCCTTGGGGGATGTTTATTCTTCTTCTTAATATGTAACTTAAACACTATGATCTAAAGTTAATAATACTTAAGTACTGTGATGTTAAGTTAAAACATCTTTTTTTTTTTTTTTAAGATTTTATTTATTTATTTGACAGAGAGAGAGACAGCCAGCGAGAGAGGGAACACAAGCAGGGGGAGTGGGAGAGGAAGAAGCAGGCTCATAGCAGAGGAGCCTGATGTGGGGCTCGATCCCACAACGCCGGGATCACGCCCTGAGCTGAAGGCAGACGCTTAACTGCTGTGCTACCCAGGTGCCCCGAAAACATCTTTTTTTTTTAAAAAAAAGATTTTATTTATTTATGTGACAGAGAGACAGCCAGCAAGAGAGGGAACACAGCAGGGGAGTGGGAGAGGAAGAAGCAGGCTCCCAGCGGAGGAGCCCAATGTGGGACTCGATCCTGGAACGCTGGGACCACGCCCTGAGCAGAAGGCAGACGCTTAACGACTGCACTACCTAGGCGCCCCTAAGTTAAAACATCTTAAGATAATTGAATGAGAGAGGAAAGAAAAAGACATTTGTTTACTATGTGCACATACATTTGTAACAAAATGAGGAAGTACTAATGACAATTATGGTTTCTATTTATTTACCTGGTCTTGTGGTCATAACTAGTATTTATAACCATCTTCCACCACTATCCATTCCATATTCCCTTTGTCCTCGTCAAACATCTCAGCTGGTTGTGGTTCTTTACCTGGTGTGGTGACCCAAACCTTCATTATTGAATGGACTGGGCCATTTGTCATCTTGCCTGCTTTACTTGCTATAATTTTCACTAACTTTAGTCACAAAGCAAGGGAATACTATGGGACACCCTATGGGATCTCCTATATTCAGACATACCCTTCCTTACCTCCATGTGGAGGTGAGGTCCAGTTTTTCTTTGGTGATCAGGATCAGTCACCCCAGCCACCATTCTAACTCCCTTCTTCCCTTGTTAATTTGGAGGCATGGGGGACCTAAAGTGGCTGGGTGGCAGTCTTAACCTCCAGTTAATGAAATTATTACAGTGTTTTCTGGTGAAAGCATTCCTCCCTCTGGAACTAAGGCCTCTAGCTCCACAGAGGAGAAGTTGCAGAGACAGGAAGCCTAATATTTCCTAGGAATCACTAGGGATATGTGATGATTGATTCCTTGATTCCTGGACCCATCAATCTTGCTTCTGGAAGAAAGAGCACCATATATTAGGTGCTAACTCAGAGCATATATAGCCTCCTGGTGAACCTTGTCCCAGCTCTGCAAGGCTTTGCCAACTAGTTGGCACTATAATTGAGTTTTTGGAAGGTCATTCCACCAGTCTGACAAGCTTGCCACTTCAGAATAGTGGGGAACATGGCAAGACCAGTAAACTCCTTCAGCATAGTCCCATTACTATACTTCATCTGCTGTGAAGTGAGGTCCTTGATCAGAAGTGCTGCTGTGTGAAATAGTATGAATGTGGTTAAGGCTTTCTCTAAGTCCACAGATGGTAGTTTTGGCAGAAGAATTGAGTGAAAGGAAGACAAATCCATATCCAGAGTAAATGTCTATTCCAGTAAAAACAAAATGTTGCCCCTTCTATGATGGAAGTAATCCAATGTAATCAATCTGCCACCAGGTAACTGGCTGGTCACCCGGAGAAGCAGACTTCTCAGTGTTGGTCTCTGCTGCTGGGAGAGGTTAGGAGACGTTAAGGTCACACAGTTAATAAGGGAATGCAGCTCCAAGTCTTTGTCTTAACTGCTATACTCTATCTGGCCTGTAACAATGAGAAATGGCCCCAAAGTGAGCACAAATAAAATTGTTTTCAGAAAAACCTTGGTCTCGAGGATGAAGTCCTGAATTAAACTCATGAGACCTGACTTTGCGAGTCAGCCAGTCACTTTTCATATGACTCAGGGAGCTCCCTTTATCCTTCTGTGCCTCATCTGTAAAATGATACTAGGAACCTAAATCATGAGTCTTCAAATGATGTTAATAACGTTTGGTTATTCCAAGGTTCTAGTAGTGAGAAACTGCAAGGGGTAATTAGAGAGGGCAAATGGGTGGTTTCTGGGTGGCTCCTCACTGCCATCTTTACTTCAACCAGAGAAACTTAACTTTCAACTAGTTTCCTCTTTGGGAGTCTGAATACCACTGGAACAGTAGATCAGGTATCTTCTGTTTTCAACATTATAGAGGAATGGGATTGAGATTTAGTGAACATTTACTATACTGGAAGTTCTCCTACTTATGAGCTTTAAACCCAAAAACTATTTTCAGTTATATATTGCTTAGTGGCTTAATGCAAGCATGTGTTATTTCTTACAATTTTTTTGTTGGCCAAGTGATTCTTTTGTTCCACATGGTATTGGCTCAGATATCTCATGAAGTTTCACTCTACTGATGACTAGGCTGGGCTGTAAGGCTCCAGAAGTCCTGTCTCCCAGGTGTATGGTCTTAGCGCTGGCAGGTGGTAGGAAGCCTCGATTCTTTACCTCATATCTTCTCATCCTCCATGGTCTGTACGTGACACCTTTCTCACAGCAGGCTAGCCTGGACTTATGTAGCATGGTGGCCTCTTTAACTGTCATTTGTGCCATATTTGATTTATCAGTACAAGCAGCAATGACAGTCCAGGTTTAAGGGGAAGAGAAGTAGATTTCCACCTCTTGATGGGAGGAGCTATGTGTAAATACAGGGAGGGAGAAATTATTTTCTTGCTTGTGGTTTCATTGTTTTTCTTTACTGGTTTTCTATTCTCTATTTTATTAATTTCTGTTCTAATCTTTATTATTACCTACTTTCTGCTTGTTTTTGGATTAGTTCACTACCCCCCCCCCACCCCGGTGTCTTAAGGTAGAAGGTTATGGTATCAATTTCAGATCTTTCTTATTTTTAAATGTAGTTATTTACAGCTATAAATTTCTCCTTACACACTGCTTTAGCTGTATACTGTGAGTTTTGGTGTGTTATGTCTTCATTTTCACTCAACACAAGATATTTTTTTTTCACTTGTGATTTCTTCTCTGATCCATTGCTTATTTAAGAGTGGGTTAATTTCCATATAATTGTGAATTTCCAAGATTTCTTTCATGGACTGATTTATAATTTCATTCAATTGTAGTCAGACAACATACCGTTTATTATTTCAATTCTTTTGAATTTATTGAGGCTTATTTTGTGGCCTAGCATATGGTCTATTCTGGAGAATATTCTGTGTGCTTGAGAAGAATGTGTCTTCTCTGTTCTTTGTTGGTCTACCTTGTTTATCATGTTCAAGTTTGCTCTTTCCTTGTTGACATCATAGTTATATACATTATTGAAGGTAATGTATTGAAGTCCCCAGCTATTATTGTTGAATTGTCTATTTCTCCAGCAGTTCTGTCAATTTTGCTTCCTGTATTTAGGGTCTTGGTTGTTAGGTGCATAGGTATTTAGAACTGTTGTATCTTTCTGATTGACAGACCCTTTGCCACTATTAAGTGTCCCAATTTATCTCTAGCAACATTTTTTTTTGCTTTAAAATATATTTTGTGTAATATTAATGTAACTACTTCAGCTTTATTATGGTTGCTATTTACATGGCATATTTTTTTCCATCTTTTTACTTTCTATATTTTTGTGTCTTTCAATTTAAAGTGTGTCTCCTATAGGCAGTATATAGTTGGGTCTTGGTCTTGTATGAGTCTGACAATCTCTATCTTTTAATTGGATTGCTTAATCCATTCACATTTAATGTTATTATTATATATTGGGATTTATGTGTGTCATTTTACTTTCTGTTTTCTACATAATGCATGTCTTTCTTGTTCCTCTCTTCTTCCTTTACCTTTTCATTTCACATTAAGCGAATATTTTCTAGTGAAACATTTTAATTCCTTTAATGATCTTTTACCATGTATTTTTGGGTTGTTTTATTGGTTGTTGCTTTAGGGCTTACCACATACATCTGAATTTATCAGAATCTATTTTATATTTGTTACAAATGTAATTCTAGTGAGAGAGAGACATTATTCCTATATATCTCCATTCCCCTTTCCCCTGTTTGTGCTATTGTCATTATACATATAACATCTATACATGTTATAAACCTGATGGTACAGTGTCATAATCATTACTTTATATGATTTTATATCTGTAAACAAACTTGAGAAGAAAAAAGAGACAAATACATATTTATAGAGTTTGTTATATTAACCTTCCTGTTTGCCATTTTGTAATTCTTTTCATTTCTGTGAATTCAAGTTACCATCTGGTGATTTTCTTACTCCAGTACAGCTTTACTCTGACCCTCCACCTTTGTGATCTTATTGTCAAATATTCTACACTTCCATGTGTTATAGGCCTAACTATACAAGTATATGCACATTTTTTTTGTACAGCTGCTTTTTAAATTAGCTAAGAGAAGAAAGTAGAAGAAATAATCATTCATGTAGTCTTTTATAACTACATAATAACCTTTGCTGGTACATATTTCGCATTTTTGTGCATGGATTCCAATTACCTTCTGGGAATACTTTCTTTCAGCCTAATAAACTTCCTTTAGTGTTTCTGATAAGGCGAGTTAGTGACCATTTTTGGAGACAATCTGCCACAAATTATTGTAGAATTCAACAGAGCCATGTACTGGACCAGAAGCATATCAACTCTACCTATCACCAACAGATGGCATTAGAGTTTGCCTCAATAGCATCACAAATGCATTTATGATCACTTTCATTGGAGCTTTAATTGTAACTAGAGGAAGCTTCAGTAATGCTGGCCAGTGTGCTAAGCAAGACTTCTGGGGAGGGATCCCATGTGTGGGCTAGGGCTTCATAGTAGTCAAAAGTGGGTGCTTTGGTTGGTATGACCCACAAAACAGAGGAGAGGAGGCTTCTAGCTCTGGCTTCTTTCCAAGACAAAGAAAATATTCTCAATTATGCTGTGGCAGCTTGAAAATAGGTCATATCTACAGTCACAGCTCTTTTGTGGTGACCCTGTAATCTAAACCAGTTCCTTGCTCTCTATTTAATTTGGAAAAATCATTAAAACAAAACGAAACAAGATCCCAATTAGGAAAGACCTGCTCCATAACAGATAATTATTGCTTTTCCAGAAAATGAGTATCTTTTGATATATCTGCTTTGGGAGAAGCAGTGCCAAACGCCATGGGCTAGGCACCATGCTTGACATCATCAACAATTTCTCTCTAACGCTTCATGAAAACAACCTTGTGAGTCAGATGTTATTATCTCCTGTTTATAGAAGCAGAATCTGGAGCTCTGAGAGTTTAAGTAACCAGCTCCAGTCACATAGCTAGTATGTGGAAGGGAGTTGAAATTCAGGTCTTTGTATCCCAAGTCATGTGGCAATTGTAAGGGTCAAAATGGCAAATCTGGGGTGATGAGAGCACCTTTTAGCTCTTCTGCTTTAGCTTGGACCTTTTTTCTTTCTTTCTTTCTTTTTTGAGAAAGAGAGACAGCGTGTGTGCATGAGAACAGGGAATGGGGTAGAGGGAGAGGGAGAGAGAGACTCCCAAGCAGGCTCCTTGCCCAGCATGGAACCTGACATGGGCTCAGTCTCACAACCCTGAGATCATGACCTGAGCCGAAATCAAGAGTTGGATGCTTAACCAACTAAATCACCCAGATGCCTCTAGCTTGGACCATTTTTGTTAACATCCCATCCTTCCCCATTCTGCCAGTGCCCTGTTTGTGTTCTGTGGTTTACTCTGTTTTATGTATAGACTGATGCTCTAGTTTAAGTATACATTCTATTTAATGATTCATTACTTGGAAATTTTAGTATATTTGTTTTCTGTCTTTCTCAACTGATGGGAATAAACTTGTGGTCCACATTTCTCTTTTTACTTCTCAATAGTAAAAAGTTAGACTGGGGTTTGTTGATACATCAAATCGACTTGCAGGTTGTGACACCCTGAGTGCTTTCACGAGACTATTGTAATCAAAGCTGATTAGATTCCTGGCTGGTGGGTAAAAAAATACTGGCCTGGCTATCAGGAGATCTTATTGCATCACTACATTTACCACAAACCAGTTACCTGAACTGGACAAGTTATTTTGCCTTGCTGGACTTCCATTTCTACATCTGTAAAATTAAGAGGTTGTATTTGATACTCCTGTTTCTTTGGCCTTAGGACTAGGACTTTGCTATGGCCTCATCAGACTCCTAGAGGTTGGGAGAAGAATAACTCCAAAGGCCCAGGAGTTGGTGTTTTCCTTGTCCTTCTGTCATTCTTGCCACAGGACGTGAAAGGCAATTGCCCAGCTACTGACCCATTCAAGCTCTTTCCCACCCAACTTGTATAGTTTCATTTGAAATCTCATGCCTTGTTACTTTCTGTAGTTTTTTGGTTTCTGAATGCAAAGACTCACTTCCTACAACCTTGGTACAGTCAATATAATGATGGTACTTGCTGCCTTGCCTTGAGCCCTACTATATTCCAGTGTCATGCTATATTTTGAACACCTACTGTAGGAACTGTTAAAATCACTTTACATAGATGATCTCTTCTAACCTTTGCAACATGCCTGTAAAGTGGATACCATGATTATCCCCAATGTGATAAGATGAAGAAAATGAAGACCAGAGAGAGTAAGAGGCAGAACTAAGATTAGAACTCAGGATCTCTAACACCATAACCTGTATTTTCACTACAAGCCTGTCTCCTGTGGGAAGTAAAAGGCCTCAGCACAACTAACCGAATGGGGGTTCTGGGAATGTGGTAAATCTTTCCAAACTGTATGTCTGCTTCCCAGTGGGAGAGGAATAGAATGAATATTTGGGGATAACCATAATATGAAATCTGGGTCTTTAGATCAAATTGCTAAAAATAAGTTAAGACCAGATAGGAAGTTCTCAGTAGTTTATAACTAAGAACCACCTATCAAGGTAGGGAGCTAGAATACAGAAATGTTAGGTGTGTTGTTCCCATGGGTAGGCGGAAAGTTTAGGACTCTTCCATCCAAGTTGGAGGATCTAAGAATGAAGACTAATAAGTCAACTGTTTGGTTATCATGTTCCCTGTCACAGTTGCATCCAGTGAAATTGTATGTTCAAGCAGGCCACTTCAAAATGGCTTCAAGGACCATTTCCACCTTGGAGTTCCTGAAGATGTGTGCTGATGGTGTTACTCATCTACCCACAAGACTAGACAGCTGTTCTTTTTTTTTTTTTTTTTTTTTTTTTAATAATGATTTTTTATTATATTATGTTAGTCACCATACAGTACATCCCCGGTTTTCGATGTAAGGCTCGATGATTCATTAGTTGTTAGACAGCTGTTCTAACCAGTGTAGGCTCCTGCCCATGTGAATTGCCTTTCATGGACAACACTGAGTGAGACTACAGAGTGGAGACAGCTGTCCTTTCTCACCTTGCTTGTATTCTTTGGGTTGAAGGTTACAAGAAAAGAGAGGAACATCCAAGCTACTTCTCATAGAAAACTCCAAGTCTTAGATTGTTCTTACCCAGATTGGAAAGGAACATTAGGAGAGTTGATTATAATTTTGAAGGTCAGAACCAACTATAAAATATCAATTATTATATTGGTATTTTGGCGATGGGAAGCACTTTTGTAGCAAGCTTTCTGCTGACATACAGTATTTCTCTATGGATCACATATCTTGGTTTAATAGGTAGATGGCAGGTTATTTTTTGTATTCTTGAATGAATTTGACATGTACACAACTTGAATCAAGCTGAGAAAATTCTCTGTTGTTGCTTTACTCTTTACCTCAACTGTGGCCTTCCCACACAGGAAACATGCTTGCAAGAGAGATCTTCAGGCTACCAGCTAGTGCCTGTTGTTCTTCAGGGACAATCGAATGTTGTCTTTACATAGGTGGGAAAATGGATGCACTTATTCAAGAATAAGTAGTAAACATTTAAAATCTAGAATATACCTCTCTATGTGGGGGGGAAAGTAACTAAATGATGAATAATAATTCCTTTTATATATGCTTCTCTAAAAAAAGTGCAACTATTTTTAGAATAAAACACCCCAGAGTCTAAAACTTCTTTTAAAATTCTACATTCAATAATTTTTATGCAAATTTTTTCATTTTTTTCTTGTGCCAAATACGAGTAATGATAGTCATTTTTAAAAGCTTAGCAAAGAGCTGTTCTAATGGTGTCATTTTGGTTTTACAGATTCATTTAACTGGGGGAACATATTTACAATAGCCAAACAGGATTTTATGGAGTGCTTAGTGTCTAAAAGGAAGGAGGAACAAACATTTTTTGAAACAGGGGGACTCAAGTGCTTCTGATAAGCGGACAGTTTGTGATGTACTTCTAATTCCATCAGATTTATCTACTCTGAATTATAGCTACCATTCCTACAGACCCAAAGCATACTTGTGTTCCTAAGTAGTGGGGACAGATAAGAGTGAATTTTCTGGCTTGGATGGGAAGGTATCCCTGGTCCAAATCCAGTCTTCCTTTAGACCAAGAAAGTTTTGATGCTGACATACCTGAGGCTTGGGGAAGGTCTAGTACCATCATAATTAGCATCCACCATTTCTACTCTTCAACCACTCACTAACAAACTAAAAGGAAATAAGACCAATCTAGTTTTCACTTTCTTTTTTTTTTTTTTTTTTTTAAAGATTTTATTTCTTTATTTGACAGAGATAGAGACAGCCAGCGAAAGAGGGAACACAAGCAGGGGGAGTAGGAGAGGAAGAAGCAGGCTCATAGCGGAGGAGCCTGATGTGGGGCTCGATCCCAGAACGCCGGGATCACGCCCTGAGCCGAAGGCAGGCGCTTAACCGCTGTGCCACCCAGGCGCCCCTAGTTTTCACTTTCCAATGCTATCATTGACCACAATCCTATTATATATAGAAATTCTGGATTAGTCTAAGTTTTAGAAATCCTAAATTTAGAAATCCTTCAATTTCCTAAAAGAATCAATTTCTGTACCAAGAACTCTGTCATAAGACACTTGTGGCTTTAAGTTTGGCTTCTCATCATGGAGTGAGAATATCCCTGTAGGGATACTTAGACAGCTCCTAAAATGGCTCTCAATGTTCCCTGACTCCTGGTATTCATGCCCTCGTGTAAGACTGGGCTGAACCTAGTGACATGGTTTTTAGAGTAGAATAGGGCTGAGTGATGGGGTGTCATTTCTGGGATTAGCTTATAAAAGACTGTAACTTCTGTCTTGCTCTTACTTTCTTTCTCATTTGCTTATCCATGGCCTGCTGCCATGTTGTAAGCTGCCCTTCAGAGAAGTTAATGTGGCAAAGAACTGAGGGTGTCCTGTTGCCAGTATCCAGTGAGACACCGAGACTCTCAACCCATAGCCCATGAGGATCTAAATCCTGCTAGTAATTATGTAGTTGAAGTTGGAAGTTGATCCTTCCCCACTTGAGCCTTCACATGAGACCCCAGCTCTGGCTGACACTTTGATTGTAGCCTAAGAGGTCCTGAGACAAAAGACCTAGCTGAGCTGTTCCTGGATACTTGACTCATAGAAACTGTGAGATAATGAATGTTTTAAACCACTAAGTTTTGGGTCTTAAAGTAACATTTGCATCCTAAAGTAAAATAATTATTAAGTCAAATTCCAATCTTTATTCCAACTCCTCAGTTTTGTACTTTTATTCCTTTGTTTTCATTGAATTTAGTATGTTACTGTATATTAAAAATGAATTGCATATTTTGTTTTCCAACATTGGCATGTAGCATTTGTATGAATAATTGTAATTCATTTCTGCTAGAATTGTATCTGTCTCTTTAGCTCATTCCTGACCCCTTCTTTCTAAAAGCATACTTAATTAAACAGAACTCTTTTCACAAGTGTCAGAAACCAAACTCAAACTAGCTTAAGCATAAATTAGGCTTTATTAATTCACATGTGTGAAAAGTCTAAGGAAGTGGATCCTGGCTTCACTATGACTAGAGGTGAGGGTTTTAGGCATCATGACTCAGTTGCTCTCTTTGTCTCTCCATTGCCTCAAAGTCTCTGCTTTTCACACCTCTAACTGTCCTCCGTATTCTCCCTATCTTTATTTCTAGGTCAACTCTCTTCTTCCTGTCTGCAAAAATGTCAACCCACAGTTAGAGAACCCAAAGAAAAGGGAGTCTAGACCCCCTCCCCCCACCAAGGGTCTCTGATTGGTTCTGCAGGGTCACGTATCCCCTGGCTTAGATCAATCACTATCTGCAGGTGGGCTACTCTGATTGCTCAGGTTGGGCTATTATCTGTCCCTTAGGCAGAAAACTCCAGGTTACCTGGTAGACAACTCCAGAAAAATCACATGGAACTGGGGAGGGGAAGAGTTCCTCAAAGGGAAAAAAATACCAGGCAGCTAAAATGTACCAGAGATCCACCAAGTAGAAAAATAACAATTTATTTCTCAGAATGTTATAGCTATTTATTGCTATATAAAAAGCCATCCCAATTTGATGACATAGAACAATAATAATCATTTATATTATTATCTCTCTCACAGCCCTACAGGCTGATAGGGCTGAACTAGATGTTTCCCACTTGGGGTCATTAAAAGAGTTAAAATCAGATGGTGGTTAACCTGGGGTCATCTTAAAGACATTGTCACTCATGTTTGGTGTCCGGGCTTGGAAGACTCAAACAGCTGGAATTTCTCATTCATCTCTTTCTCTCTGTGGTGTCTGCAGTATGGTGGTTATTAGGTAGCCAGACTCTTGAATGGTAGCTCAGGGTTCTAGAGGTCTGTGTCCAAAAGGAGAGGAGAGAGGAGTCTATGTCTCTCCGAGAAGAGAGAGAACCAAGTGTAGTTTATGGAGCCAGCTCCAGAAGTCACACAGAAGTCCACTGCCTTCTCTTCCTTAAAAGGAAGCCATCAAGGGGAGTAGAAAGAGATTGCACTCTTAATGAAAAAAGCATCAAAGAATTTGTGGAAATGTTTTTACACCATCACATGCATATTTTAAAACATCATTTTTGTTTGAGTCAACACTTAATTGTGAATTATTCCCAGCTGAGGTCAAGAGTTGGCTGAGACCTAAATATGTTTGACAGAGGAAGGTGATAAAGTCACTCAATCCAAGGACTGAGGTTTTTAATTTCTAGAGTAGAAAAAAATTACATTTATTTTCTTAATCAGTACAGCAAATCCCAACGAAACATCTGATTTAATATTGAAAATTCATACACACCCAGGTATTTTTTTTTTTTTAATTTATTGACTTCAGTGACCCTCAGGCAGTGTACTTGGTCAGTTACAGACCATTATATTTCCTGTGCATATAGAGGCTCCTAGATATCTTTAGGGGCTTGTTTTCTTATGTAAATTGGCATTTTTTTGAGGGAAGATATTCTGAATTCTAGAACTGCTTTTGCTCTCTAAGTTTGCCTAATCTTCTTTCATGTAATTATTTATAGTATATTTCCTGAAGGTTTCTAAACTTATAATTTTGTGTGTGTGTGTATGTGTGTATACGTGTAAATAAATGGTTTAGAATGTTTTATTAACAAAACCAAATGAAGCAGATATCATTTTCTGTCCGAGGAAAACTTTAATGGTTGTCCTTATCAATTCTTTTTGTGACAGTTTGGATTGTGACTTTGGGCAAGTTATGTCATCTTTCTTTGCCTCAGTTTCTTTGTTGGGCTACACTGGGCATGGAGTGAAATACATTCAGGAGCTCAACTCTAAAATCTATAAACCTTAAACCAGGTACTCAGCTTCACACATACAAAACAAAAGCCCTCCTATATATGTATCTCCCCAAATTCCTTCTAGATGTGCCTAAACCCCATAAACATTAAACATGCTCAGCTTCTCAGTAATTCCCCACTGCCTCTGTGTCACTGCCATATGCTTCGACCCTTCTCCCGCTGATAAGATACAGAAAGAGATGGAGCATGCAAGATGGATTTTATGATCACCCCATTCCTCTAAGATATAGGAAGAGGAAGAAAAGCAAGCTGGACTTCATGATAACATTTGGGGGTTGCCTTCTATGGGAGAGTCAAAACATGTAAAATATTGCAGTGCTGAGGCTAGACTTCTGCCAGTGTATCTCCAGGGGGGGAAGTGGGGTGGAGACCCAACTAAACAGGAGAACACACTAGTGGGCTTGAACAGTATGTATCTGTGAATCAGGGTGGTGAGAGTTGGGTTCAGACACTCTCTGATTGTCTCTGAGGACAAGTGCCTCTCCTGAAGTTATAGTAAATAAACATTGTCATTTCCTAAAGTTAGGATATTCTTGTGGTTTGTTCTTGAACATTGAAGTCTGTGAAGCAGCCCCTCAACACTGGAGTTCCATGCAGGGAGAACAATGAATCAAGCTGACCCTTGGAAAGGGAATCCTCTTAATGCCTTTCATCTATAAACACAGAGTCCAAACTAGGGCCACCTCTGAGGTCTTTGCCAGACATTAGCCTTTGCTTTTAGAATCTTATTTATCTACTTCCTAGTACAGTGCCCAGCAGAAAATGAGAACTCAATAAATATTCACTGAATGAATTAATTTATCCAAGCAGCAAGAAATAGTGGATAGAGCATGGTTATTGGAGGTGCACAGATTTGAATTTCATTCCCAGCCTTACCTCTTTTAACTATGACCATGGACATGCAATGTGTGGTCTCTATATCAATTAGGATCCAACCAGAAAAACAGAACACTCTATGTATTTAAAATCAAGGAGCTGTAAGGTAGAGAACTGGTTATATGGGTGATGGAAGAGAGGCTGAGAAGCCATAGGAGTTGGCAACCAGACAGCAGCTGTAGGAAGTTTATACCTCCTCCAGGGGTGAGGGACAAGGAGAGGAGATAGAATTACTGAGCCTCCGGGTTTAGGGTCAACTGGCACAAGGCCGCTAAGCAAGAAGGTTTGGGTTGAGCTTTAATTTCTATAGTTTATATCATGGAAATAATAGAGTTATTACCCATATTCTTTTTTAAACTACTTATGCCGCCTGCCCTATCCAACCTACTTCTAATAGCTTCATCCTATTAAGAATCACTGAAATAAGTCAATTTTAATCAGTGAATAGTAAGCCTTGCTTATAGCAGATGTTTAATAATATTTTTAGCAAAATGAAATTGTAATGCAAACATGTGGGAGAGGTAGCAAATAAGTTGCCATCACCTTGGGGTGAAATAGTTTATAAGATCCTTTCTGTAGGCTGGGTGATAGATGGGCTTGGTTTCTCCTATGGCTTCTTATCCAGAGGCACATAAAGAGGTCAAATCACCTTAGGATCTTTTGGCATAATCGAATTACAAATGTGTGGCCTAAAATCTTCCATCTACCCCAAAGGTATTACCTGGAAGGTAATTCCTTGCTCTGAACTAGGCTTTGGTATGTGTATCTCATATACATTTTCAGGATTCCTGACACCTTTAATACTATCTCTCCTGAATAAAAGGAAATGCATCCAGTAGTGCTGACACTTAGAGTAACCATGAATTAGCATTTAGCCCCTCTGAGGAGAGGCCTCTGAGCTGTCTTTTTAAATTCTTCTAGAGAATTAGGCCTTTACTTCTTTGCTCTGTAAAGCAGGCTTTTTGGTACTGGTCAAGACAACACTTCATTTGCTTAATCCCTATTTTCTCAAAGGGTTAGAGATGAACTTAGACTGGGAGAAAACATTTAAAAGGTCCAGATAAAAATCTTCCTGGGGGCTGAAAGAGGGGTGGGTTTAGCAATTGGGCTTTCTTTCTTTTCTTTCTTTATTTTTCATAAAATACCAATTGGCCCCACATTTCTTACTACAGAGAATGTTTGTGCTCATAAGAGACCATTTGTAAATCTATAAGAACACAAAGCCTTCATCTAATTTTATCAAATATAATGAACATCATTAGAAAGAGAAGTGTGTTTGTTTCTAGAAAGAGAAGAAGCCAACATTAAGAAATCATTATGAAATTATGGAAAATTTTTTTCGCTGTTGTTTCTCAGAATTGCCAAACCCAGTTGTATCTCAGAATCTTTTTTTATGTCCTGATGGGAGCTCTGTCCTGCCAGCTTGATCTCTTGTGTCATTTGGGGGTCACTGAGGTCTCAGCTCAAATGTCACCTCCTCAGAGAAGCCTTCCTTGACCACCCTACGGACAAGGTCTCTGCTTTCATAGAGCTGACATTTTAGGGAGGACAAAAAATAACTGATGGCCATTTAATGTTTAATATAACAAGAAACAAAGTAAAGATAAGGAACACAGAGAAAAATCTGGATGAGAGGTTAGAAGAGGACCTTATTGGTCAGTCAGCAAAGGCCTCCCTGATCAGTGGGTATATATATATATATATATATTTTAAAGATTTTATTTATTTAATTTACAGAGAGACTCAGCTAGCAAGAGGGGGAACACAAGCAGGGGCAGTGGGAGAGGGAGAAGCAGGCTCCCAGTGGAGCAGTGAGCCCGAGGCGGGGCTCGATCCCAGAACCCTGGGATCACACCCTGAGCCAAAGGCAGACGCTTAACGACTGAGCCACTCAGGTGCCCCATGATCAGTGGATATTTGAACCAGGTAAGGACAGGAGTTTGCTCTCTGCATTTAAAGAAAAGAAAGGAGGGCACATGTTGTGATGAGCACTGGGTGTTATACGCAACTAATGAATTGTTGAACACTACATCAAAAACTTATAATGTACTATATGCTGGCTAATTGAACATAATAAAAAAAATCACACTTACCAGTTACAAAAAAAAAAGAAAAAGAAAAAGAAAAGAAAAGAAAAAGAAAGACCGCCAGAGATCTGGGTTACAGTCAGCAAGAATGTCAAGGGAGGAGATGAGATGTGCCAGGTGGCCATGATAAAACTTTGGATTGTATGGTTCTAAGCTGAAGGGTAACATGGCTTAATTTCCACTTGATGATTCTGGTTGCTTTATGGAAATTAGACTGCAGGAGAGTAAGGGAGAAAGCAGAATGACCAGCTAGGGGGCTCCTATTTGACATTTCTTTGGGTGACTAGGTAAAGGATTCACGTACTTGAATTCCCTTCTGATTTCTGGACTGTGTTTCATTGACTGCCATTCTCTAAACTCTGGCTGGTCATAGCAAATGGTGGGATTTTTCTGGTTTACATGTGCCTCAGGCATTCCCAATGCATCAGCCTCGGCCAAGCACTGGGGTAAGAACTTGGTAATGCACATTTATTGATAAAGCCAGGGGATGGCGTGATCCTAAATAGGGAAAAGTCACAAGTCTTCAGATGTAGCTATATCGGCCAATGATTTCTTAGTTCCCTGAGGTTTATTTCACAGAAAATGTCTCAAGGGGTGGGATGGGGGAATAAGATGCTTTGTTTCTTTCCCTGCTTTCCAACTTGTAATAATGTTTGGGAGACACGCATGTGGCCTGAACATCAGAAGGAAGATTAGCAGAAAGGAGGAAAAATCAGATTCATTCTTTGAGTCATCTGGCAAGGGCAGAGAGGTCCTGAGCTCCAAGGAGGTTCTTGTGCCTGAAATAACTCATTCTGTCAGTTTGATGCAATGGCAGGAAGAGTTTTCAAGGGCAAGCTTGGGTCCGTGCTTCAGTTCACTTGAGGGAAACCTCTGGAGTTATTTCTAGCAGGCACACAGTTTCATTGGTTCAGTTTGGGACCCCAGAGTGCCAAGGGAGAAGTGTCCATGTGGCGTGAATATCATTTCCAGGCCCCAGTGGCTGGTAGCCAACCTAGTAGCATCCTGTTGCATGACAGCGAAGCAACCACACCTCCTGTAACATCCCAAATGGCAGGAGGCAAAAGGACCCTTGAAAGACCAAGGGGTAAAGCTTTCCAACGTGTGTAACGCTGTAGAGCCTGATGTCTTGAGCCTATTTGAAACACAAAATAAATTGCAGACAGATTTGTGAGAGAGCCGCTCTGGAGAAAATGCCTTTGGAATCTTAGAACATTCCTACCCCCCCCCCTTTACTTGTTATCAGCTGTTAATGCAATGGCTAGCATTCATCCTGGGTATATCACATCGAAGTGGAGTTAAAAAGTGTCTGCTGTTCCACCAGGACCAATGCTTGGGGAGATAAAGATGAGCAGGGCGCCAAGACCAACAAATAAATTAAATCTGTGTCATGGTTACTCTGTTTCGCCAACATGGCCTGGTGCTCAGGTTAAAATTCATTACATGGAGCCTCTCAGGGTCTTCATTCTAACTTAAGTCTTACCATCCCAAGATTTAAAGAACTGCCTTTTGTGGCTTATTTTACCTAGTTTTCCATGGGTTGTGGGGGCAGGCTCAGCGATTTGTATAACGCTAAGTTAAAAGTCCTAGGACTCTACAGTACATGGGCATTTTGTAGAACAGGAGTGATCTATGCCGTGAAGGAAACCAGACTAGTACCAATATTTTATAAAATGACCTCAAGACTTTACCTCTGCTGAGTCTATTACTGCCTCTCTTTTCTGTTCTCCTTTTGAGAGATGGGAAATGTAGACCACAGCACAGAGCAGACAATCGATCTATCAGGGTGCAACATAAACCAGACGTGGCAAGGTGACATCAACTGGACAGCTCCTAGAAGAATTTGAATAGGGGCTATCTGTAAGTGATGATTCACTGACTTGGGGAGTGGTGCAGACTCTAATCCAGTTGATCTGCTGGGAGTCTCAAACCCCTCAGGTCCCAGTAGCATCTCATTCACCTTTGATTTAACTCCTGTCTATTTGGGTCCCACTTCTCATTTGGAGGCTCTTGTTGATGGATGGGGTGGAGCAGGGCTGCTGTCCTTGTGCAACTCCAAAGCCCACCATTCTCAATTTAGTCTATGTCAGTGGTTCTCAGCCAGGGATGATTTTGTCCCAGAAGGCATTGTACGATGGAGTCATTTTAGATGGTCACAACTGGGAGGGGAGTGCTCCCGGTATCTAGTGTGCAGAGGACAGGGTGCTAAACATCCTACAAAGCACAGGACAGTCCCCCACAAAAAAGAAGTATCCTGCCCAAAAGGGCTATAGTAAGAGGTGGAGAAACCCTGCTTGACACGGATGATCAAATCTCCACCCACTCCAGCCTCCTTCACCCCAGTGTCTTCCAGGATGGCTCTGGGAGGGTTCAGGACAGATGATCTGCATGCATTTGCTTTTGTTTTAAGATCCTGTTTAATAGATTTGCTTTAATCTCTGTCCTGTAGGGAATACCGAGTTGATCCTGAGAGCGAATAGGCTTTGGGGTGGAGCAAATGGGGTTCCCCTCTCTGAGTCTGCTCCATTCTATCTTTGTGGCCTTGAACAAGTGCACTTAACTACAAGCAACTCAGTTTCTTCATTTGTAAAATGAAGAGAATAATATCTGTGGTGAGGATATAACAAGAGAACAGATAGAAAACACAGAGAACCATGCCTAGCACCTAGTAAGACTCAGTGAGCGGTGGTTCTCTAAGGAAGCTGGAGCTAGACTCCGTAAGCTGCGTCTGGTAACAAGACACTGCCAGTAAGCATCTGTGCTGAGCAGAACATGTGATTGCTGCATTTATTATTTTTATCATTGGTGATTAGGAAAATATATGGCAGTTTCTGTGTCAAAGAAAGATTCCCTGACCACTATGCCCTCTGGGGGAAAACTTTGCTTTCTGTATAGTGTATGATCTTTGGCATGGAGGCATGGAAATCAAGATAGAAATGCAATTGTAAACAAAAGCAACTGAGAGAAGAAACACTGAACCCATAAAAAATTAATCCCTTGGATTCTGTGGTAATATTTTGGACAAACTCTAATTGAAAAAGAAATGTTATTTTAGGGAAGCATTTCTTTTATCTTGGACCATTTAGTTTAAGGATCCTGGCCTGTACCCTCAACCTGACTCCCTAGAAATTTTTCTGAGATATCAGAATTTCCAAGCAGGTTTCTCTGCATCCATGAGTAGGGCTTCTAATAGGATTCTGAGAATGCCTTCAATATGGCGTATGATAGATGTCTGTGATGGAAGGCCCCTGTGGTTTTCATTTTGGACTTGACTTAATCAAAAACAATCATGCTAACAAAAGAGGGTGGGAGGGAGTCTGCCTTTCCCAATTTTACTATTGTGTGGCCAATTTAATGTCGGACATTTCAAAGGGCTTTAAAATGTAAGACAGCAGGAAAAACAATTTAATATAGAAATGCCAGCATGAACTAAACTTAAATAGAGTAAATCAAGCATGAAGAAGTAGTGTCTTAAGAGTATAGATTTTGCCTTTTTTTTTTTTTTAATTTCAATGCTCAACAGCACAGTACCATAGAGTTTGCTTTTCCATGCATGAGCATAACTGCCTGCCTGGAGAAGGCTTTCATCAAACACACCCCAGCAAATGCTAGACTGCCTCTCATCAGCATCTTCAGCCAGTCCGATTTCCCCGTTGCTTAAATACGATGAGAATTTAAGATACAGTGCTGGCATCCCATGCCTAGATAAAAGGAGAAACTGATTACATCATGCAATATCCAAACTCACCCAAAATATTTCTTCCACTCAGCTAGAGTGCCTAAATTCCTCTGTAAAATTTTCCTTTGAGCTGAAGCATTGTAGACCGTAAAGCACAGATACGGTATTCTCTTTGGAAACAGCAACCCAGTGGCTATCAACCTCGGCTCCATATTAGAATCACTTGGAGAGTCTTTAAAACATATTTAAGCCATTCAATATCTGTAAGAAATATAATTTAATTACAATAGGGTAGAACTGGGCATTGGTATTTGTAAAAATCTCTTCCACACAATTTTCTAATCTGCAACCAGACTTGAGAACCACTGCAATACCAATATAGGCTCTGGTCCTTGGATATTCTTTTCTGAATCAAAGCACCTGCAGATTACTACACATTTTCATCGGTCACAGTGACTCACTTTGGCATTGATTCATGAGGTGGAATCTTGGTTGGGGTCACTGAGGGGGAACAGAGAAACTGGAGAGAAGAGAAGATATGGCACATGTAGCTTGGGCAAGCTCCACATGCAGGGCCTTGGTAAAGTATTCAACAACCAGTATGGCATGAGCACTGAACTATCAGAGCAGATGTTGCTTAATACCAGGTCCACTCATTGGCATACCCCTAACTTTGAGAATCTGGGTATCAGGAAACTGGCACCTACTGACTCTTTCACACTGAATTCATCCTATTATCAGTGGTCTCCTAGCAAAAACCAAAGTCAGGGAATGGGAAGAGGCAGTTAAAAGTATTTGGGGACCAAGGATACAGGGTGTGGGACTGGCTATCTACTTGGGGAGGGAAGGGCTTAATAATAGAGCAGCACTGGACTGATAGATTTGGAATAGAAAAACAGATGTTACCTACTTCCCAGAGTTGCCTTGGTTCAGCCAAGTTCCTGGGTGTTGAGATGTTTTATAAACATAGTGCCCTTTATAAAAATTCTAGAGATGAACCATAAAAAACTTGGAGCTAAAAAAAAGTCTTTTAATGAGAATTAATGGCTCTCAATAAACTCCTACAGGTCACATAACAACCAAACTATAAATTGTAGAGCCTGAGACCCAAGGGAGGGGTCACCATGACATTGTGTACATCTTTAAACAAGTGACCCTCTGCCTGTCTGTTGGTGGCCGGGGCCTTGCTCCTGCAATCCAATCATCTGTTTTCTCTGTGAGCCTAAGAGGTTCCAGGGGAAAAAGCAGTCCTGTTTTCAAGCGCTCCTGCAACTCCAGGTTTGCTCTAATCAGCATTTCCCCCTACCCCGACACCTTCTCTCTGGCAATCCTGGTCTGCTGCTATAAGGCAAAAGTTGGAGAGGCAAGTTGGTGTATAATTCAAAGTTCATACTTAAAAGTCCAGGGCGTAGTTGTCCTCTGACATGGGAAATTTGACTTGTCCCACATTAGTCAAGGACGCTCTTTGATATTAGTCTACCTTTGACTCATTTCAGGTTGATTTGAAAAAATGATGTGCATTGAAATAGATATGTTCTTGCATGCTCAAGAGTTTAAGATCAGAAATCTAAAAATCAATTTATGCCATGTGCCTTCAGACACACTTCCAAGCTGTAGTGATTTATTAAAACATTTGCCAGATACTTTCTTGTTCCTCTTTCTCTACAAATACTTACCTGCTCATGGACAAGATTTTCCTTGGCAACAATGAAGCGTTACATTGCTGAGCTGTTATTTATATGATTTTTGAGGTCAAGAGGATATTTGATCTCACCATCACTACCACCTTCAAAGAAAAGGAGAGTTCATCTTATTTCCTAGCAGTGCACTGGTAAGTGAAAAATATCCTGGTGGCACAGATAGGCTGGTTTTGAGAGGTCATTCCAGCCCCACTGTAGAACCACCTTCTCTTCTGGTTCAGATTCAGTATTTAATGTCTGTGCCAATGATCAGTGACAGGTCTTCATATACAGCTTCGGGGCTTTCTTCTCAGCCTGAGACCCCCAGCCCTTCTAAAACTGCAGCTGTGGAAGTCTTTTATTTATTAAAAAAATTTTTTTGTTGTTGTTTTTGGACCTCCAGCAGAAAGGTTTCAGTTAATTGTACTCAGCAGTTGGTGTCACATTATCATCATTGTTCTGTGAAAGATCTTCTTCTGTTCTATTTGTTCATCATTCACTCCATTTCCTTTACACACGCCCACTCCCATTTATGCAAAGGGCACTCTTTGTGATTTTAGAAATCATTTTTCTATTTTCTACCTTTATGACTAAGCATCTTGCATTTAAGAATTGATATCAACTTCGGGATCCGGTGTTTTCTTCCTGTTAACTGGAAAAGAGCTGGCTGGGATTGGGGGCTCCTCTCCTGTCCCTCGTGGGATGGGCAGCAGCCACCCTCATTTTCCTAAAAGGTTCACCTGGTGCTATCAGCATGGGCATGCACCTGCCCTGAAAAGCCAGCACCTATGCATGGCTCGTGTTAGCCTTCTTTTGCCTGCATGCAAGGCAGCTCTCAAAGCCCTGTAAAAAGGAGGGAGCTCTCCCTCCTGGAGCACACCCAATGATACATCTGGCTGTACTCTGGCCCAAGAACATTTCTACACAAGATGCTGTGATAAAGGGAAACCGTGTGTTCAATATCCTGCTGCAGCCCTTCCCCCTGGGTCTTCTACTGTGTCCATATGAGGCTTACAGAGTATGTGACAACACCCGCACTCAGTGAAGATTTCCCATGTGCCTGTGTGCAGTCCTTTGCTTGTAACTGCTGCATAGTACTCTGCGATGTGCATCCATTAAATGTTACCTAATCTCCTCTCTCAGTAGTGGACACCCAATGCCTTGACACTACAAACAGTGTACAAAGAACGTTCTTATTCATGTCTTGTTATGGACCTGGGTGAAATTTTCCTTGGAGTAGAATTTCTAGGTCACAGGAAACGCATATATGTAATTTATCTGAGTACTTCCAGATTGCTCTACAATGAAAATTTGCCCCTCTGCTGAAAGCTGATTGATGGTTGGATTCCATTTGAAAAGCGAGTCAGGAAGTAGTCTTTCTCATCACTTGGATTGGAACCTGCAATCTTGTGAGTTGTGGGAACGGCCAGTTGCTATCACCATGCCTAGAGTGATAGAGAAAACTGTTTTACAGAGTCAGACCAAAGTTGACTATACAGAGACACAGAACATCATGCAGCGAGAGGAAGACATCCAGCAAATGGCTGTTGCCTTCTTGGGTCCCATCCTCCCTTAACTATTTCCTGCCCTTGAGTCCCACAATATATTCTTGTTATCTCAACCCACAGCAACATTCAAAGAATTATTGCTACTTATGGACAAAATGAACTTTAAATACAGAAGGGATAAATCCTTCTAGAAATTGAGGACAATAGTATCAACAATAACAAAAACATTAATCTGAATATTTTGCTAAGTTTGCTGAGGACTGTGTTCTAGAGATTTTTGGAAATGAAGTTTTAGTTTTGACTGAAAGTCAAGTTTTATTAGTGGCTTTTCTCATGAGAGATGGGATTCTTTTATCAGATAAAAGCGATTCTTAAATTTCTATTCAGGGATTTAAAAAATAAGGTAATAGTATATATCAGAGAAGTTTCATAAGATGAGGACCCTACAGAAATTAGATCACAAGTTGCTAATGTGAAGACAGCTCTTTTATTTTTTTTATTATTATTATTTTTTAAAGATTTTATTTATTTATTTAACAGAGATAGAGACAGCCAGCGAGAGAGGGAACACAGCAGGGGGAGTGGGAGAGGAAGAAGCAGGCTCATAGTGGAGGAGCCTGATGTGGGGCTCGATCCCATAACGCCGGGATCACGCCCTGAGCCAAAGGCAGACGCTTAACCGCTGTGCCACCCAGGTGCCCCTAAGCTCTTTTAATGTCTGACTGTCAAGAAAAATTTTTGGCATCACGCCGGCATAGTAGATATATGATGAGTTGAACTTATCCTCTTTAAATATTCTGTATAATAGTATAAATTGCTCTCCTGCATTTAATCATGAATTGTAGCATAACTTTAAAATTGTAGGTACTTCTTTGGTTACTTCACTCTGCTCTCACCTGTCCTAGAATGGTTGGATGGGCTAGATTTGAGTTTGAGTGGCCATTGGCTTCTATAACATTTTTTTTTGCAAGTCTGGTTAAAAATTTATCTCGTGAGTTATGTTTCAGGGAAAATGCAGTGTTGAGTCAAAAATATGGGAGTTGGTGGATTTAACATCACTGAAAATAGTGGCCTTCTTTTATGACCAAAAAGTATACAGAGAACAGAAATCCTTGATGCCAGGACATAAAATATGGTAGAAGTAATGCCAAGGTATCTCTTTCTCTTCTCTTTTTCTGGGTTACAATAACACTAAAGGTAAGGCAGCAGTTCCTATAGCTTATTAAGAAAATGTTTTTCATCATTTAGAGTTACTTGTCAGATCATTTTTTGTTTTGTTGGGACTATCTCTTCCATCCCCATTATCTCCTACCTGAGAGTTGTTCCATCTTCTGTGCAGCTTTTTGCCCCAATATTGTATCTTTTCTTCCCTACCATTGTATTTTTCTTGATTCATAGCCCATCTGTTGTGAATCTCAGATTAAATGTAGTAAAATTCAGATTTATGGCAAGGGAAAATCAGAATCAGGTGGTTTGCAGTTAAAGGAAAACAGACTTGTAATGGCAAAAATTTTGCAAAATCATATGTAAACCTAGACTCGATTGGATCCTCTTCACAGAAAAGCATAAGAAAGATAAGGGAAAATGACCTTGATTTTTCGTTGAGCATTTCTACGTGGTCTAGACATAGATTGGTAAACAGTTGAGGTTGCGAGGAAGCAAGAGCCAGGGTCCTGTGAGTTCACCAAAAGGAAACTTACTTTTTCCAGTTTGTAAGCACTTGCTTTTCCCATGAAGATAAAAGGCAGAATTTCAAAGCCACAGTTCTTTTGCTCCTAGGAAATGTTTTTGTGTTCATGCTATTGTTACAAAGTTTAACTTTTTTCTTTCTTTCTTTCTTTTTTCTTTTTAAAATGAATTGCTGGGGTTATACCACATGTTTAAGTTTTAAACCTCTTTTAGTCATTTAAACTTCATGAAATGAATCAGAAAAAGTGGATGTGGGAAGCCCAGTGTCTGGCTCTTAGGGCCTGAGAGAGCCTTCTTCACTCGAGTTGAACTTGGATGGAGTGCCTTTGCTCCCTGTGCTTAGAACTTGCCTTCTGAAAGCAGAAGTCATTGGGGAGAGACTGGTTGTAACCCGTCAGCAAGAAAGCCCTTTGTCCTCTCTGAGGGCTAAGTAGGTGGGACTTGAGGGAGGAGCTTCCTGAACGGTCTCCTAAAAGGCCTCAATCAAAAGTTGCCAAAAAGTGGGCAAATGCTGTATTTGGCGAACCTAGGGTTTCAAGAAAATTTTAAATTTTGACTCACCTTCCACCATTCCATTTTACTAACCCCCAGCTTAATTCACACATTTATGCTACCTGCTTGGCCTCTGTGGGGATTTTGTAATGCTTGGCTTAGACAATAGACAAGCGGTACCTCCTACCATTTATTCATTTATCCATCCATCCATCTATCCATCCATCCATCTATCCATCCACAAAGCTTTACTTAGCGCCTTCAGTTTGCTAGGCACTGTATTACATGTAGAGGATGTAATGGTGAACATTACAATATCAAGTCTCTGCTGTCCAGGAACCCGAGTCTGTACAAAAGACAGGCATCACTCAAGCAATCCTACTGAGTGAATGCATGATTAGAAATATTTAGAAACGTATCTAAACCCTGTAAAGGAAAGAAACCGCCTCTGGACACAGGAAGGGGATGTGGTCAAAGAAGGCTGTCCCCAGCAGAACAGTTGAGCTGGAATGTGAAGAATGCGCAGGAGTTAATGGGGAAGAAGGGGTTGAGAGAGCACTGTGACCTGAGGGAGCATTTGTGCCAGGTCATGTGACACCAAGGGCTTGGTGTGGCCTCAGGACAGTAAGATGATCTTGAGCTGGCCGAGCACATGGGGAGGTGGCTCCGGCTGAGGTGGGTCAAGCACACAGTGGCCATCTCGACAAGGGCATCACAGACCAATGTAGGCTTTCGTTCTCTCTCCTCAGAACAGTGGGTGTCACTGAAGATGGAGCTGTAGCATGGTAGATATCTCATAAGGGACACTTTGGCTGCTACGTGGAGGCAGAAGAGTGGCAGGGAAGCCGTGAGACCAGCTAGGAAACAGCTGCTGATGGGAGAGCATGGAGGCTTGGACTTGGGTGCTGCAGGAGACTTGGAGAGTGGTCGGCAGAGGGGTAGCTAAGAGACAAGAAAGACAGTCCTAAGTGCTGGGTTCGATGTGAGGGTGAGGGAGAGACAGTATCAGGAATGATTCCTAGATTTCTGGCTGTGACCCAGGAGGGGTGATGGTAAATATCATCAAAATAGATTCTTTTGGAAAGGGAGCCTCCCTACTGCCTGTTGGTCATTAGCATCTAACAGCCTCCCTCCGATCTTCTGTGTTTCATCTCCAAGTCAGTATATACTGGCTACAACTTGAGAAGGATGGTGTAGTGGGGAGAATTTGAAAGGTGACAGGCAGCAAAAGAAACAACACATTTTTTTCCTGAGCACTTACAATGTGCCAAGCAGTGAGTTAAGCACTGGGGTTTTAGTAGTAAGGAAAATTAGATCATGTTCCTGCTCCTTCAGAAGGCCTAGTCTAACAGCGGAGACAAACAATAAATAATTAGAATTACTTCGTTATTTTTGTTTCTGTGATAAATACTGTAAGGATAAGACAAAGTGAACTAACCAGGTCTGGTGGGGAGGAGGAGGGGGGCAGGGTCAAGGCAGGCACCCAAGGAGGGATAAGAATTTTAAAAAAACTTTCCAGGAAGAGGAAATAAACATTTTTTTTTAAGGTCTCCAGGAATCAAATGTGTGGAGTATTTAAAGAACTGAGAGAGAAGTGTCCTTCCACTTTCTGATGAAAGCAGAGGAGAATGGTGTGACAGTGACGTTTGACAGAAATGGGGTAGAGACACGGTCCTGGCAGCCAGGGCTTCACTGTTGTCATTTACCTAGGCTTCTGAATGTTGCTTTTACAACTTCCCATTCTTAGAACCCAAGAGAAAAATGAAGGGCTGAATGGGAGGGGCGTGGCGTCCACGAGGCAGGAATTGTAACTCCACACTGGTGGAAGCAAGGAGGGGGTCTAGAGGAAGACATTTGGACTTCATCTGGATTTCTGACTCAAGCCCTGATTCATCCCTTTTGTTTTTTGCACTCGACTCCTTGGTCTGGGGTGATTGTATTTGATCCTTCTTTAGTTCCTTTAGTTCTTGAGGTCACTTCTGGACCAGGGTTGTAGACGGTGTACCATATGGTGACCAGTTTCTTCATGTCACCCGTGCAAGCGTTTCCTCCCTTGCGCTCACCTCACCGTCTTCTCCAGGAGATGTGGGTGCCATTCTTGTCCTGGATGAGAAAGGAGGTTAAGAGGTTTGTAAAAAACAAGAGGCCACAGTGACATAGTCTTCGTGGCACTGTGTACCCTGCCTGTCTTCTCTTCTGACATGTATTTTGGTAGGAGATACCCTGTGATTCTCTCCTTTCTATTTTTTTTCTTCTTGTTAAAATTTCCCCATTCTCCTTTCTCAGCTTTAGTGTCCTTTGCCCTGCATAATCAGAATCCTTTCCTCATCTTATAAGTTCCTTCTGTGAACTACAAGAAAAATAGCCCTCATAAAGAGCTCTGTCTCATTTAAGAACTTGCTTGAAAGGAAGAAAAGTGTCAAGGAGCATTTTAATCTTTCCCATTTCCTAGATACAGTCAGCTGAACATTAATTTGAGGCACCTCTTTAGAAAGGAGATCATGGCTTTCTTATCTCAGTGGCTTTCCTGATAATTTCAGTTGTGTGCATGTTGTGAGATTGGGAGTTTCTTCTTGGGCAGTTCTGGGGACAACATGATCAGTTCTATCTGGGAAATGAAATAATCTCCCACTTGTATATTTCTGCTATCACAGATATTCCAGCAATGGCTTTTCTTGGTCTGAAGACAGAAAAACATAAATAGCGTTTAGATTTGTTTTGAAACAGATTAGGCACCCTAGATTTCACTTGAAATGGTGTGTGTGTGTGTGTGTGTGTGCGTGTGTGTGTGTGTGTTTGGGTCGAGGAAGGCACAGCAAACACAGGGCCATGGAAAAACATAGAACAGGGAATTCAGAATTCCTAGTTAGAGTCTTGGCTCTGTCTGCCCGCAAACTAGGTGTCTGAATCTGAGCACATCATCCTGCTGCCTTGATCTGTTTCTTTATCTGTGAAATGGAAATAAGGATCATAATTCCTACCCATCCTCATCAATGTGCTAATTTGAGGATGTGGACAAATGCTTTATGCACATGAGAAGATTATTGTAGAATTGTTGCTTCTCCCCCGATGGGCCGATCCGTCATTCACTGGTTCATTCATTCAATAATATTGGGGAGTGACATGGCCTGACTTGGTAGGTGGAGGTTGGCTTGGAGGGGTCATGAGTGGAGACTGGAGACAGAGGAGACTGGAAAGAAGTGAGAGTGGCTTAGACACGGGTGGTGACTGAGAAGGTAGCAAGGAGTGGAGGATTTAGGACGAGATGCACGGACTGATCACAGTCTTTACGGGGGAGATAAAACTAAAGGACAGTATTAGTTCTTGGGGATAAATTGTAGAAAGTTATGCTCTGAGAAGGAACAGGTGAGTGAGGCTTATATGGGAACTACTTCTTTGCATTCTTTTTCATCCTCAAAATCATATATTTAGAAATGCGAAGGAAAAAAAATGCTGCTTTCCCTGTAAAAGATCACAAGCCATCAAACTGATGGTTTTTCATTTTATGTAACATATGGCATGAATAATCTCTTTCTCTATTAACTTCCAATTACCTTAAACTAATTTCTCAGGGTGTGTCAATAGCAACCTCAAAACCCCAAAGTAACTTGAACCTTGCAGTGTAGTTCAAAATGACTTTTATGTTTTATTGAACAAAAGCTGACTTTTGGGAGAATCACAATACCCATGGAGTGTGTTAAGACACAGACTCACAATGGAGCTGCTGACACTTTTATTTGGCTGTTACACATTCATTGTTAACAGAATCAGAATAAATACATCAGTACCAATCTGTGCAATAAAGCCTGCATTATAAATCTGCATAGTGGTAATAGGCCTGTTGCCCGACTAATTCATTCTCTCTTTTTTTATATCGCTGAGTGACAAACGTACAGCACGTGGATATGAGTTATGCTGTTTGAAAATATCACAACAGCAGACAACACTCTGTAGGGACTGTGACTGAATTGGATTAACTACGATAAGTATGTCTACTTTCATTACATTCTCTACTTCTGGATGGGCCAGTACGTATTCTTTTATGAGAGATGTTAATATACCATTATTATTCCATCTAAATAAATGAAGGACACGCATTTATGTCACTTTTCATTCACATAGTACTGTGCATTATCTAGCTGTATTTTGGGGGAGTCATTTATTTTTTTAATTTCCTAATTATTCATGCATTTGGTGAGCATTTGTTTTACCATATGCTAGTCATTGTTCTAGGCATGGGGATTCATGGAGGACAGACAGACATTATTTCTGCCCTTCTGAATGGGAAAGACTGACACATGCTCCAAAAGGAAACTTGCAAATTAAGAAAATATTTGTATGTTGTAACATCATGCAGGACCTAGTATATTGTGGGAGGGAATTGAATTTCAGTTTAAGGGTCATGGGATAGCTTTGTGAAGTTTTAGGCTAGGGAACATTGAGACCTAGCAGAGGTGAAAGACTATCATTTTGCTCCTGTGTGGAGAATAAAATAGCCAATAACTACAATAAAAGATACTCAATATCATTAGTCATTAGGGAAATGCAAATCAAAAGCATAACGAGATGCCACAATGAGATAGCACTTCACATTCACTAGGAAGACTGTAATCAAAATGAAAGATGTATTAAATGTTGGCAAAGAGGTAGAGGAATTGGTAGCTAATATATTTCAGGTGAGAATGTAGTGTGGCCATTTTGGAAAACAGGCAATTCTTCAGAATATGAAATGTAGAATTAACCATGTGACCCAATAATTCTGCTCCTAGGTAATACTCTAGACAAACAAAAATATATGTTCACAGAAATGTTTGTACATAAATGTTAATAGGAGCATTACTCATAATAACCAAAAATTAGAAATAATCAAATGATCATCAACTGATGAATGAATTTATAAAGTGTGGTATATCCACGCAATGCAATATTATTCAGCCATGAAAAAGAACGAAGTGCTAATATATTAAGGATGGATCTTGAAAATGTTGTGCTAAGTAAGTAAGCTAGTCAGAAGCGGCTGTATATAAGAGGATTCCTTTTATTTGAAATGCTCAGCATAGGCAAATGCATAGCAATGGAAAGGGATTCATGTTTGCCCAGGAGCGGAGGGCGGGGGTGAGGATTGGCTTCTGATGACTATGGGATTTATTTCTGGGGTGATGAATATGTTTGGGAATTAGACAGTGGTGATGGTTGTACAACTCAGTGAATATACTAAAAGCCACTGACTTATACACTTAAAATTGTGAATTGGATGGTATGTGCATTATATCTCAATAAAGATGTTAAAAGAAAGAAAAAAAATGAGAGAAGAAATGAGTAAGAACTTGGACTACATGACTGGCCTCTCTTCTTGGTACATGTCAAAACTGGCCAGGCCTTGCAACTGCTCTTGGAGAATGAAGGCACCTGCTGCATATGAACTAGCTGGTGGGGTTCCCTCTGTACCTCACATACCAGCTCCACGGAATGACCTCTGTTTCTTGGAACCAGTCATACGCTTTTATTTTTACTTGCCTTGGCTCAGTCTGCTATGATTTTCTTTTCCTTCTTTTTCTTTCTCTATTAGAAAAAAAAATGTACTAATTCTACAAGCTCAGTTCAAATTCCTCCTTGAAATTTTCCTTGTTTGCCTGGCCCTATGATACATCATTCTTGTTTTCTCGGGGCTTATTACATGTGGCTTGTGCCTCTGTAAGAACTCAACCACAGAGCATTTCAAAGACCCACTTGTTTTATTTTGTTTTTTCTTTCTTTTTTTTAAGTATAATTAACGTACAGTTTTATATTAGTTTCAGATGTATAGTGCAATGGTTCAACAATTCTATACATTTCTCAGTGCTCATCATGATAAGTTTATTTCACTCATCCTCCTACCTACTTCCCCTCTGGCAACCACCAGTTTGTTCTCTGCATTTAGGAGTCTGTTTTTTTTTTTTTCTTTTTGTCTATTTTTCCCTTTTGTTTGTTCGTTTGTTTTGGTTCTTAAATGCCACCTATGAGTGAAGTCACACGGCATTTGTCTTTATCTGGCTGATTTATTTCATTTAGTATTATATCCTCTAGGTCCATCCATGTTTCACAAATGGCAAGATCTCATTCTTTTTTATGGCTGAGTAATATTCCATAGACATTTTCTAAAGAAAACCTACAGATGGCCAATAGACATATGGAAAGATGTTCAACATCACTAATTATCAGGGAAATGGAAATCAAAACCACAATGAGATACCACCTTACATTGTTGGAATGGCTAAAATCAACAACACAATAAACAAAGGGAGTTGGTGAGACTGTGGAGAAAAGGAACCCTCATGCACTGGTGGTGGGAATGCAAACTTGTGCAGTCACTGTGGAAAACAGTATAGAGGTCCCTCAAAAAATTAAAAATAAAATTACCATGTGATGCAGTAATTCCACTCCTGGATATTTACCCAAAGAATACAAAAACAGTAATTCAAAAAGATAGATACACCCTATGTTTATTTTGAAGATCCACCTGTAATTCACGCTTTCTTTCCCTCCCTCCTCCTTTCTCTTTTCCCTTCTCTCCTCTTCCTTTGCTGCTTCTCTTCTGCTCCAGCTCATGTCCCCTTTCTCCTTCCATCCCTTTTTAACAATCAGGAGGAGGTTTCTCTGGCCTTTATTTATTTATTTTTTAAGATTTTATTTATTTATTTGACAGAGACAGCCAGCGAGAGAGGGAACACAAACAGGGGGAGTGGGAGAGGAAGAAGCAGGCTCCCAGCAGAGGAGCCTGATGTGGGGCTCGATCCCAGAACGCTGGGATCACGCCCTGAGCCGAAGGCAGACGCTTAACGACTGCGCCACCCAGGTGCCCCTCTCTGGCCTTTAAAGCTCCTAAACCTGTCTTCTATCCAGTATCTGCAGATCTGTTTGCAATTGGTTTCCCAAGGCTAGTTGTAAAATAGATGCTCCTTTTACAGAGACTCACCTTATTTTCGTTACAATCTTCCCTTCAACGTCTGCTGGAAGTTTCAAAAGGGATATAACAAGCAAAATTTTCCGTAATCCATTCAACAAAACTTCCCAACAAATATTTGTCGAGCAGCTACTATGTGCCAGGCCCTAGTTCCTAGGGATAGAGCAGGAATCAAAACAGTTAAGGTCCTTGATATTCTTTAAGATCAGAAAATGGCAAGAGTACTACAGAGATCGAAACTGGGTAATGTGAGAAAGAGGGAGTGAGAGGCATCTTCGGGCTGAATGGCCAGGGAAGATCTTTGGGGAGATGTCATTTGAACTAGGATCTGAATGACAAGTAGGAGCAAAAAAGCGTTCCAAGCAGAGGGAACAGCTCCTGAGGAGGCTCCATGTCAGAAGGTGATTGGAGTGTTTTGTTTTCTTTTTTAAAATTTTACTTATTTATTTGAGAGAAAGAGAGAGAGAAAGGGAGAGAGAGAGAGAGCATGAGCGGGGGGGGGGGGGCAGAGGGAGAAGCAGACTCTCCACTGAGCAGGGAGCCCAACATGGGGCTTGATCCCAGGACCCCAGGGTCATGACCTGAACCAAAGGCAGACCCATAACAGACTGAGCTACCCAGGCACCCCATAAGTGCTTGGAGTGTTAAAGGACTCAAAGAAGGCTTGGTGTGAGCCAAGTTTGGTAGGTGAGAGGAGAGAGAGAGAGAGAGAGAGAGGCAGCAGGGCAGTTGGAGAAATAGCCAGAGGCTAGATCTTCTGTGGGTTTTGCAGGTCAGTGTGAGGGGTTGAGATTTATTCTAATTCCAAGGAGAAGCCACTAGAGGAAATCGGGCAGGTGCACGGTTTTGTAAATGTGTTGAAGCTTGGGGATTTCACATTTAAAAAATATTTTGGCCTACAAAAAAGGAACATTCTAGTTCAGAAAGTGAAAAAGGGAAAGTGAAAGATCAAGAAGAGTCGATGATCATCACTGTAGCTGAGCTTCAAACTGGTAAACAGAGAACTATACAAAATCCTCAGCTCCTCGGCTTCAAGTGGTGAAAAGAGAAGGTCTAGGGATGTTCTTGCCAGAGCTGCACAGTAAGTATGGTGGGTGCCGTATTTTTGCATAATTCATTTCCAGCTTAAGGGCAACAGGAAAGGATCTTTTTCTATTAGAGTTTTAAAAGGGCTTCCTATTAAAAACATAAACCAAGATGGCCTTAAAAAAAGCTCTTTCTACTGCCACACAGAAGAGAGTGTGGGTCTTACAATGGAATTGAAAAAAGATCCCGTTGCTTAGAGAAACAACTGTAGCAGCACAAATTCCAGCCAGAATTTTAAAGAGCATTCTGGAAAAAATGATACATTTTGACAGATATCCTTTGAATATACCCAAAAGCTTTAATAACATTTATTCCCCTTGGATATTGAAATTTTCATTCCTAGGAATTTACCTTAAGGAAAACATCATAGATCTGCACAAGCACTTAGCTCCAAGGATGTTCAACCCTTTTATAAAAAAATAGTAAAAATTTGGAAAACTTCTAAATATCCAGTAATAGCAGCATCGTTAAATAAATACTCTGAGGCAATGTAATATCTTGTATTAGGCACAATAATGTTGTAGAAGAATATTTAATCACAAGAATTTTTTCCACAAAGTATAAATGAAAAATATGACATTTCCCCCCTGATAATCGGTACTTAAGTGGAAACAAATTAGGTTACAAAGTACCCTGTACACTTTAGTCTTAGTTCAAGATTGTCCGTTTAAAAAGCAAATTGGAAGAAAACTTTTCCAAAATGGTAACAGTGGTTATCTTGGAGAGGTTGGATAGCAGATGATTTTTAATTTTCTCTCTTTTAATTTATTTTCTGAAATTTCTAAACTGGATGTAAATGAAAAAGTAGTAGGAGAAATCCCCTGAAACTAATTAATTAATTAAAAAAAAGCTGAGGATTCCCCGTTGTGTGCCAGGCACTAATCACTTTCCCTTTTTGTAAATCAGTTTATTTATCGCTTATAATCCTCTTCTGAGACAGGTGCTATTCTTAACTTCATTTGCTATTGACAAAACTGAGATGCAGAGATGTTAATAACATGCCCAAGTCACACCTCTAACAAGTAGGGGCTCTGGGTTTAGGATCCCAGGCAGCATGATGCCAAGCCATCCCTTTTAACTGTGACGCTATACTTCTAGCAAATACCTAAACAGAGTAGGTAATGTCTCTGTTACCAGACATAGAATGGGAACTGTTTCCTCAACTTCGTTTTTAGAGGTTATCACCCATTCCTTAGTGAGGAGTGACTAGAGACTCTCTGTGATCACCGATGTTATACAATGTAGATTTCCTTATAGAATATAAAGTCCATCATTGTCTATAAGCCTCTCCGATTTGTGACTAAAAAACACATGTGCATTCTCAAAGATGTAGATACTTCGACAAATGGGTCATAACAGCCTTTATGAGACAGGATTCTGACGACTCTCCAATGGGAAAAAGCAGATCAGCTGACTTTGTGTAATTGTCTTCACTAGGCTTCTCTCTCTCTAACACATCCCTTGTATTTACCGTCACCTTGTGCCAGTTGCTTGAGCTAGCTCTTGTCCTGTGTTCTTTTCATGAAGCTGGAATCTATTTTAGAATGAAGAGCTATGTTAAGAGGCATGAAAGAAGACTTTACACTAGGAATGAAGCTGGAACAAAATGTCGAAAGAGGCCATAGTGAGAACTGCCCATATCCATGGCAATAGCGTGTGTCCTCTAACATATACCAGTAATAAATGCTTGCTGTGCTGGGCATGGTACTAAGTGTACATAACGTACGTGATTCCTGTCTTTCTTCGCAAGTCTCTATGAGATGGGTGCTGTCATTCTCCCTGCCTTATGCAGCAGGAAGCTGGTGCGTGGATAGCCATGCCAGCTCTAGGCTTTTTAACCACAAGTCTATTTTTGCCTCCACAAAGGCAAATGGCTTCGCCACCCTATCCCTCTGTTCCTTCTCCAAATATAAATCCATAAGTGATTATTTTTATTAGTATTTTAGTTCTACTAAAGATAAAGGTGATAAACTCAGATTTTGTGTGTGTGTGTGTGAACTTTCAGTGTTCTTTGCAAGAGACAGAATCCTCTCCCTCCTACTGTAAAAACTCTGCACTGAAATGTTTGTGTTCCTTTGGCTGCCCCTGGGGATTCGTGATCCTGAGTTGTGCTGGCAGAGAACGTGATGCTTCCACGTATGGGGATCTGGGAATAGTCCGATCCTTGTGAAATGATTTCGGTAGGCACTTAGTCAGAGTGACTGGAAGCCTTTGGAATCCGACAAATTCACAGGCTTTTTTATTTACCTGTCACTGTGGCTAACTCGGGGTGTTAGACAACAAGGCGGACATCCCTGTTACTCTTGCTTCTGAAAATGACTGAAAGCCTTTCTTGGTTTGTATCTGTCTAGCCTGTCCTCTGTGCAGCATCCGAGGCCGCCGGCATGGAAAAAGCCTGTCACTGTCAGAGGACTGGGCTCTCTCTTGGGCTTCTGGGAAATCAGAGCCCTGTTGTGGGGACAGCCCCTCTGTCTCTGCCTGCTGCTTGCCAGAAATCCCTAACTGCTTGTCAGCACTTAGGCGGCGGTCCTTCAGACTGGGTATTCCCGTTGGATGCATGGTCATTTCAACTTGGGTCATTTTCAGCTAGTTTTTAACACGGCATCTTTTCCCCATTGGCATTCTATACTGATCTCCACTCTCATGTCCTGAAAAAGATATTCTCTTTCGCCTTGCTGTTTAACACACACTCTAAGTGATTACGGTGTTTATAACCTCACTTTCAGTTTTGCCTTTCTCTTTTAGCTCATCGTTCAATGAATTATAATACATTTTAAAAGAATCATCACTCATTCCCTTAACATAAAAAACAATCGATACTCATTTTTTTAAAGTAGAAGAGGTAAAAAAGAGGAAATGAAAATTACATGCAATTGAGGTGCCTAGAGATGACTATTGTCATTATACAAGTGTCTTCCCTTTCTATTGGCACATGTATCCTACACTTAGGCATAGAGGTATACATATAGCCATACGGCTCTGAAATTTTATTTTAAAAGTTGGCTGCAACTGCAGCTGGATGGCCAAGGAAGCTGGACATATTTGCTGGAAATAATCGTTATTTTGTTTTGCCTGATACTTTTTTCTCCTTTAAAACATGAATATGGGTACCTGGGTGGCTCAGTCAATTAAGTGTCTGCTTTTTGCTCAGGTCATGATCTCAGGGTCCTGAGATCAAGTCCTGTGTCAGGCTCTGTGCTCAGCGGGGAATTTGCTTCTCTCTCTGCCCCTCCCTCTCAATTTATTTCTCTCAAATAAATAAGTAATTAAAAAACCCAAAATGTGAATACATTGTAGTATACAAATAGTGTATAATTTGATAAATTCTTACATCTATATCTATATCTATATCTATCTATCTATGTATATATATATTCATGTCTATATAACAACTACTAAGATTGAGACAGAATGTTTTTAACACCCCCACACCTCTAAGTTTCATTCTTGGCCCTTCTCAGTCCTGTTCTGATCTCTATCACTGCAAGTTAGTTCTGTAACTTCTTGAACTTCATATAATTGGAATCATACAGTAATTACCCTTTGGTGTCTGATTTCTTTTGATAAATGTCATGTCTGTGAAAGAGATCCATGTGGTTGAATAAACAGTAGTTTATTTTTTTTTAGCTGCATTGCATTCTTCATCTGAATATACCACAATTGATTTTGTTGATGGACACTTTTGGTGGTTCCCATTCTTTAGGCTTCTGTAAACAAAGATGCTAATCTGAATAAGGCTGAGGCTTTTGTAGTGATTACATCACCACCCAGCATCTTCCTCTGCATAGTCCTGCTCCCCACCCCCCTCCCCCACTGCCGTCAATCTTGGAGGACTCCCTAATAATCTTCTCTCCTGTTAATTATCTCCACCTTTCAGTGCACTTCCTGGGACCCCAACCTGTAACAACAGCCTTGATATGTTATATCAAAATGGCCGTGCTGTTTTATTTGGCCCTGAGACTTGGACAAAGGTGAACCTTGAAAGGCCAATTTTCATGAGGCCCTGGTCACAAAAGGGACAGAAACTGGCATACCAGGTGCACTTTGAGATTGAATGCCATGGCCAAAGGTAATTTTCCAAACCTGAATGTGTCTTCTCAAGATTCTTCACCAAAATCTTTAGGTAAAATGAGGAAAGTGGTGTTTTAGAGGGTGTAATCTGGTTTTGTATGTACAAAGCGAATTGGAGAAGAGGTCTATTTTGGACAATTATAATAGTTCTAACATAAGGAAATAATAAGGGAAGGAGGGATGCGAGAGCCTTTGTGGAGAAAAGAGGCACAGTTTGAGGGCATCACGGCGGTGTGTAGGATTGTCACTGAAGAAAATGGAGAAGGTAATGATGACTCCAGTGCTCTCAACCCAGACAGCCGAGATTGCACTTCTCGTTCCGTTCATTTGGGCTTTGGAGTAGAGGAAAACAGAGCGTCAAGGAGCATGCTTTTGAAAAACATAGATATCAGGACAAAATACTGGTGTGCGGGTAAGGATGAGCAAAGTTTAGCTCAAGAGCATAAAGAGTTTTTTATGATGGAACCATAAAAAATATCCATCAAGGAACAGGAGAGGTGGGCCTTTCAGGTATGAAAAGATTTTAAAAGAATGAGAGAGATTTAGAGGTCATAGTGTATATTACTTGCCTATGGCTCTACAATAAATTGCCACAAACTTAGCAGCTGAAAATGACAATATATTTATTTCACAGCTTCTGTGGGACAGGAATCCAGGGGCAAGTTAGCGAGGCTCTCTGGCTTTGGGTCTCTCAGGGGGCTGCAGTCATCTCAAGGCTTACCTGGGAAGGATTCACTTCCAAGCTCATTCACATATTTTTTGGGGAGGATTCAGTTCCTTGCGGGTCGTCGGACTGAGTTTTGTCTTCTGTGCTGTGGATCACCCTCAGTCCCTTGCCATGTGGGCTCTCCATGGGACAACTGACAACATGGTAGCCGGACATGAGAGGGTAAGAGAACATGCCAGCAACAGAGAGAAAGCCAGTAAAATGGAGGTTAGACTCTCTTGGAACCTCATCATGAAAATGACATCCTATCATCTGTGCACGCGCTCTCTCTCTCTCTCTCTCTATATATATATATATATATTTTTTCCCCCCCTCAGGAGTGAGTCACTAGGTCCCATATACACTGACATGAAAGGGGTTACACAGAGATGTGGGTACCAGGAGGTGGGGATCATCGAAAACCTCAGTGATCATTGTCAGAAGCTGCCTACCAAATCTATATCAAGTCGTGTTTGAGGACATGGTGCTGATACATCACAGAAAAGCTCTAAGCGTTTTTTTGTTTGTTTGTTTGTTTGTTTTGTTTTTTGTTTTTTAACCACCTATAAATTTGCAGTTAGGAACTTCCATAAGCATATTAGGAATGTTTTCCTTTGATAGGAGACCATATGTCAGTGGAGGTGTTTTTGGCATTTACTAATGCACTCAGTAACTTGATTTGAAAAGTCAACTGTGCAATACTGTATAATTTCAAACACTTTTCTAGCAAAAATGTATTACTTTTAATTAGACTGATTTAAAGCTGTTAAGATTCTTGTCAGAAATAATTTTTAAGTGGATGTGTCAGGATAAAAACAGCAGTTGTCAAGTGAAGAAAGCAGTAATTTGTGCATGTACTGTCTGGCTTATGAGCAATTGGGTCTTTAAATACTAACTGAGCATTTGTGCTTACAATTTCTTTTATAGAAGCCATTCTGGCAGTTAGAGATTCAAATCGTTGGAATGCTATTGTTTGTGGTAAATATTTGTCCTGTGACTGGGGAATTAAATTTGGTTCCTACCCTGTAATATAGACAAAAGCATCACTAAGTAGAGAAAGCATTTAAGCAATCCAATTCAGCAATTGGTCAAACACATAGCATAAGCAAAGCATTCTGGGTGATTACAGAGTGGAATAATAATAACAATGATGAAGACCACTCTTTGATGAAAGCAAATCAGGTGACCTTATGCACTTGAAAAAGCTTAAATTCTATTTGCAATCTTTTCAGGCTATTAATTTCTATAGAAAGCTTTTGCTGTTGGGCAATGAAAAGGAGAGCTTTGCCTTACCTCTATGGCAGGATTTCTTAGTACTGGTACTTGATATTTTGGGTCATGCGACTCTTTGTTGTAGAGGGACTGTCCTGTGCATTGTAAGACATTTAGCAGCATTCTGGGCTTCTACTAACTAGATACCAATAGTTCTGTTCCCCTCACCCCAGTTGTGACAATAAGGTATATTTCCAGACATTGCCAGATGGATCTGGGGGTGCAGAGAGGCAAGCAAAATCACCACCCTATGGGGATTAACACAGCTTTTGAATTAGAGAATCCTAAATTAACAAGATGTAGTTATCTTACTTCTATCCATTGCATTTACAGATCTGTTATCTTTTCTCTTGGTCGTCAAAAGCAAAGTTTCATGTTATATAAAAGATCATTCATTCTCCTATTTGTGGATTCCATAAACATTCATTGATTTCTTACTGTCTGCAGTTGGCTTTACCTAGGCATTATGAAAGATGTGAAAAAATAGAGATGTTTGTCCTCAAGAAGCTTGAGATCTCAGAGGCGGTGGCATAGAGATTTAGGTCATGTATATATATAACTATAGTGCAAGTAGAAAGCACTAAGTCTGACAAAAGAATGAGGTAAAATGTATAGGGTGTTTTAAAGAAGACTTTTTTACATTTCCCTTGCGGACCAGTGGTAGGCTAGAAGTTCATCCTTGAGCTGGGGTTCTCGAATCTGAGATGAAGAGGGTGAGGTTGACCTCTAGTTTTAGGTTGTGAGGGTGGATCTGGAGTAGGAGCTAGACCTCTGAGACAGAACATTAAATCGAATGGGCGAGGCAGAGAGAAAAACGCAGTCCAAAGTCATAGGTTCTCAACCAGACATGGCCAGATGGAGGACATACATATTTAAGAGGACTAAAAAAAGGGAGGAGTTTGGAGAAGTTTCCTGAAACACGGATAAACAGAACTTGGTCCTTTTTGTAGGAAACTGCTAACAAGCCCAAGGTGCAGTAGGAGCTGTGAGAGCACTAAATTGGTTTGATGGGAGGGAGGCCTTGCAGTGGGCTCACAGTTATTCTTCTCCTACCCATGGAGCCCAGTATCTCAGCAGTTCATATGGAGAGCAGTTCCAAGCCAAATATAGGCAGTGGAAGACTAGTTATCAGAGGGTCCTGCTTCCTAGTATGGAACACTGGCCAGCCATGCACCCAATGTCTTCAACATTAGAGCTTCACTGCTTGCGTGAGACTTCCAAAAACATGAAAGCTCTCCCAAGATGGCATTATTATCTACAAATCTCTTAGCATTGCAATGCTCAAAGAATATTGCAAAGACTGTTAGTAGGTATTACCTTGAAGAATTTAATCAATAAATTAGTTTTTGAAATGCCAAGCAAAATAAATTAAACATATTCCTTACTGCAGAACTTGTCAGAGCCTTTAAGATGCATCATAAATCTCAAATGGAAGGATACAAGATCAAACATTTTCCAGATTTATTTAATTACAAAGCCTTTTCTTGTGTAAAATTTCATGAGAATATAGTCTATGCTGCAAGCTTTGTATAACTCTGGTTCTGAGTGAGTTGGTGAAATGAATGGCTGGACTTTAGGTGAATAGTATACAGCAAGGAAAAATACATTAACATGCAAATATTCACCTGTCCCTCCCTCACCTGCTGAAGAAAAACCTGACTCAGCCACCTTGTTACTAGAGCTTCTCCTACTCCACCAAATAGATTTCTGTCTTGATCACTGGCTTCTTGGTCTTTATTATACATCAGTGCAAATGGTAAGGTCTGGAGATGCTAGCTAATTACTCTAGAAAGGTCAAAGAGCAAATGGTAGGAGGAAAATAATATATATATTAAGGGGAAATAAAAAGTGGGGCAAGTTTGGAGAACAATTGTTAGCGTTAGGACAGGGTAGGTGACTGACCTTGAGATTTACCTTCATTCATCTTGGAATTTGAGAAAGAGGGAATGCTCAGGAAGAGCATGTTTTTCTGGGAGGTAGAAGAGAAATTCTTAGGTTGTCATTTTCCCTTATCAGAATATAGTAAACATTTAATTTGATTTTTATTTACTTGTGGTTGCTAGGATAAATTTCTCTAAATATGAAAATGAGATAAAGTGGGTCTTTAAGATGGGCTCCAAAAGGTCTATCTTTATAAGGGTTATAACAGGTAATATTTAATGGGGAACAAAGGTCATCAGTTAAGGTGCACGAGGGTCAGAGGTGTGTGAATGTCCTGGAAATAAAGGCTTAATGAGATAAGCTGGTGAATAGATGCGATTTTTGTCTTCCCACCCACCTTCTGGGAACACCAAACACACCTCTCTTTTTGTGGCAACTGTTCTGGTTGTGAGGAGTTGCCACTCACAAGACCTAGCCCTGTGGCTGCAGGCCCAGGGTAGGCCTGGCCAGTCCTATTACCTGTTTCCGTGTCTGCAGGAATGCACGCATGTCCCAGTTCAGGCCAAGCAGAGTCCTGCCCTGCAATTGTATATAGAGCCATGAGGGAAGAGAGATGCTCTGGTATGACTAAGCACTGGGGATAGAAACTTGGAGTTCTCTGCATTCATACTCCTTTATCTTTCCAATCACTGAGCCTGGCACTAGGAAGCAGCCAATCTATAGAAAAGGAAGACATCAAGCGGACTCAGAGCTGGGAGGTGGAAGGGATTGGTAAAATGTAAATGTATTATCTAAGTTACCGGGCTCCCTGAGGCCAGCTTAACCCTGGCCTTCCCCATTACTGGAGCCAACCCAGTGTGGCTTAACCAATTTAAGTTTCGTTTCTGTCATTTGTAATCAAAGGAGCGCCAGCAATTTATCCAGCAATGTGCTGAGTGCCTTGGGGACAGAAAGGTGTAAATGGTTATGATGAGAGGCCGTGAAGGTGGAGATAAAGGGGGTTCCCTGAGCTTCATTTGCCTACAATAGAACCTGATGGGAAGCCCGATGGCATGAGCAGGGAGAGGCAACAGTAAAGAGAGTGGGAGCTGAGAACTGAATTTCTTCTCCTTGCCCTGAGTTGGCTGCCCTCCGAGGTGATAAGGCAAGACGAACTGGGTTCTTTAGGTGGTGATTTGATTTTGAATTACCTAAATTTATGCCTAAAGAGTGATCCCTCCCCCTTTTCTGTTCCATTACTGTAGTTCTGATGCTGTATTTGGGTAAAGAAAATAGAGAGGTCCCCAGTTTTTATCAGTTGTTTCTTTTAACCACTCCTTTATGGTTAGAAGCAGCTGTAGGTACAAAACAAATATGGTACCCCTTCATGATGCGTCTGGTGTATATTTGTGCCGTCGACTTGAGTGGGATGAAATAGCGCGAGAATCCACCCACATCAGCTGAGCGCGATTACTCACATCACCCAGGCAGGGCCGTGTACTTTACTGCATCGGCGTCCACAGAGTCTCCCCGTATACACGCCCCATATATTCTTTTGGAAATTCAGTTCATGCTGCACAAATTAATGTCTCACTTGTGTCTTTGTGAAAGGCCGTAACGAAGCAGATGGTACACTTTGAAGTAGGAAGCTTTGAGATCTTGAAAGAAAAGACAGAGACCATATTGATTTTTTGCTGTGAGCCTGAGACACAAATGAGAGCACCGTATCAGTTTTTTTGTTATTTATTTTATTTCTCCAGCCTTCTGGTAAGAAGAAAGTTCTTATAGAGCTGCCCCTCTTCTTAGTTTGTCATCTACCTTCTCTTCAATTCCCCATACACCTATAGGGTTGATGTCGTGGAAGCTCAGGTTGAGTTAGAAAACTATTTCTAAAAGCAACGGAACTAGGAAATTAACTTACTCTTTGATCTGTGTGCGTGGGTACAAGGTGTGGGCATGGCTTAGTGGAAGGAGGTTGGGCATGGCTGGTGGTCCTGGTCAGTAAGCTCCTCACACACTCAGCAGGAGGATGTTTGTTAAAGACACTTGGAGTGTGTAGCCAAGTGAATGGAAAGAATGTGGGGAAAGTGATGATGATGATGATGACGATGACAAAGATGACTAATGTTTATTCAACACTTACTCTGTGTAAGAAGGGACTTTGAGTCACTCTACACGTATTCTCATTTACCTGCTACAGTGACTTCATGAGATTGCCCACCTCTCAGATAAAGAAACTGAGGCTCTGAGACAGAACTCACGCGGCTAAGTGTGCTATAGAATGGGATATGGACCCAGATTTCTGTGACTCCAGAAACTGCCTGGGATTCAACTAGTGAATGATAATTTGGTGTGTTTATTAAGGGAATGGCTGTCTTTCCCAGCTGTTCCTGGAGACGCCCAAGCCTAGGTTGGGGGTTATTGTCAGGGAAGTTGTAAAGAGAATTTTCACATACCGAGCAAAGAGAATAAGATGAAGACTAGAGAGGAAAGGAACCATGTGGGGGAGTGACCTAAGAATTTGGACAAATAGCTGGGGTCAGATATTATTATAAGGATTTGGTGTCTTAAGCCTGAAAGTTGGAGGAAGCATTTGGAAAGCTTAAAGCTTTCCAAGCTTAAAGCAAGACGACTTGCATTTTTGCAAGATTACACTGCTTCACTGTGAAAAATGGACCTGAGTGGCCAGACTGGGTGCCGCAGGACATTTTAGGAGGTCATTCCATTGATACCTTTGACATGGGAGAGGTAATCATGGCTTGAATTAAGCTACTTGTTTAAAATAAATTAACCAATTTAGGCAGTGTCATCCCCAGATGTTTAGTCTGCCACACTCCCATCCGTGCCTCCTGCCTTGTGATTTTCTCCATTGCTCATCACTTTCAGCTGGTCTGAACACTTGAGGAATTTTCTGAAGAAGCCACTTGTCAGATGTGGGTAGGCAGGGAGGACTAGCACAAATAAGTGACTTAATCTTGGCCTTGAATGGAGGTGTCTGGGTGAAAGGACAGTTACATCTTTAACTGAGATGGAGGGAAGCAGGTCTGAAGGACTGGGTTTGTGCTAAGCGTGAGGTGGATGGATTGAAGTTACCCTCTGTTCCCAAGTCAGGCCTCTCTGAGGACTAGAAAAAGCTGTGAACTGAATTGGGAGGCATTGTTTTTTAAACTCTGGGACCTTGGCCATGTCACTTAATTGCCTGAAGCCTGTTGCTTTGTCTAGGTAGTGGGACTAATAATGATGCCAGTGCTCTGTCTCTCACAGATTCCTGGCGGCACCCAATCCAATGGCATGCACGGCAATGCTTGAGAAGTCACAGATCATTCCGTATGCAGGTACACATTAACTGTCCTGTGCAGCCATCGAAGTGAAAGACAATTTTTGGATGCACAGGACAACCTTATGAGGAAAGCATGCTCATTTCAAAATTTCAATTTGCTTAAGTATCTGAGTATTTAACAGTCATTTCTTGGATCTGATTGTACTTTCTATTGTAAGTAGTGACTTAACAACTGGCGTTCCTGTTTTGGGGAAACAGTACTGCCTGGACTTTGGAGTCAGACAGACAGAGGTTCAATTCTGTGCTCTGCTCTTTGACACCTGTATGACCTTGGTGAAATCATTTAACTTCTCTGAATCTGCAAAATGGATCTAGTAGAACTGACCTCATAAGCCTGTTTTGAGAATGAAATGAAATGTTGCAGGTAAAGTTGATAACACAGTGGTTACTCTGTGAAAAGAACTCATTATGTAGTAGCTACTACTATTTTTATGTTTTAAAAATTTTATAGTGCCCCTTTTAGGTGCATTTTCTCATTTAATGATCTTTAACATTATTAATGGGGGGAGGACGGGAGGTCTATTATCCATCGTACTTCATTTCTCCACTGAGATAGATTCCGCACGGACACATGAAGGGTCCCCCCCTGTCTCCACCATCGCCCCCCCCCCCCAATATTCCCAGGAAATGCTCTAGGAGAGGGAATCAGACGGGAGAGCGGTGGAGACAGCTGTCGTTGGAAGACATAATGATGACAGCACATGACATTAGGCCACGGCACATTTGTGACGTTCCCAGGCCCTCTGAGCACCCACGACAGTCCCGAGAAGTTCCCGTCAGGCTTGCGTCATCGCTGGTGTTCCGGGCGCTGCAGCCCCACGGGAACGCACGCGAGGGCTGCGTCCAGGGGTGACGCTGACGCACAAGTGTGCGCCGGTCCAAACAGTCCCGGGGAGGCAGCGGGTGCTGGGCAAAGCCGGGACTCGTGATGTCACAGAGGAATCTCAGGGCTTGGAAGGCTGACAGAATGCCTTTGCCAGCTCCGCACTGCAAGTAAGGAGGGAATTCGGCCTCCAGAAAGCACACTTTCACTCCAGCCTGGAGCCCCGCAGAATCAGCCCGAGACTCCTAGCAGGTATAGATTTATTCTGCTGAAACTGAGGAAAATGCGAAAGGGACGTCTTCTCATCCTGAGTCGTACCCACTAATCCCCTCTAAACAGAGGGACTGATAATTATTGCCATCAATAAGGAGCAGTCGCTCAGCCCAGCCTTCTATCTGACCTGTGGGTTCCCCCCTCCTTTGCCGAAGGGGAGGATGGAGACGGCGCAAAACCTGTAGGGGGAGCTATTTTGTTTTGAATGCAGAGTGTAATCTGCCTTTTCAAGTAAGCAAGATATTAAAATAGCCTCTCAGAGTTTCTTTTGCAGAACAATTTCACTTTCTGGGGCATTCTGGAAATGCTATAGAAAGAAGCACTGGTCATTATATAGGAAACTTCATGTAATATGCATCAGTGTCAATCTAAATTAGGAAACGAGGCCCATGTTCTCCCAATTATATCAAATGGTACTTGGGCATTTTGGGGGTAAGGAAAAAAAAGTACAGGCTTTGAAGTGAGACGGATCTGGGTTCAGATCACAGCTCAGCTACTTACTTTCTAAGCAGCCTGGGGCAGATTGCTTTGTAATCCTGTAAAAAGGCAAAAAGGAAAAAGAGAGTCCTATGCGACCTCCCAGCCAAAGTTCTTATTTGGATTTAATCTGAGGATGTGTTTAAAGCTCAACCAGTAGTCGGTGCTCAACAAATGGTTTTCCTACCCTCCTTATTTCTCTAGAGTGTCAGATATTGTGCTCATTTGTACCCATCTATGAATTTTGTGTTTCTGATTGGTTTCTTGCCTTTTATATAGAAGATGTGATTAGGCTCACAAAATAGGGCACATACTCAAAAGTAGCTCTGCTTTGAAGTTAGATATCCTGTGTTTGTTATTTTGATGGGATGGTTTGAGGATGGAGTCTCCGTAGAAGAGCGTTTGATGCTGTGGGGAAACGTATTTGTGCTTGAGCACAGGTCAGAGAGAAAATAATGACAGAATGGCATTTGCTTTCTCTGGAAAGGCCTGGGCAGTGACTTGAAAATGATTCTTGAACAAAAGCATATTTCCTGGTGTACCATGAATATATGGTTGTGGCAGCTCAGGGACTGCTTGGTTCCTTGCTCAGACATAATAAGAAGGTTAAGCCTCCTCTAGAACCCAAAAGGCCATAAGATACAGCAAGCCAATTTCTCTGCCTCCAACAAAATGAAGATCGCTTTGGAATTCGTATTATAAATCACAAATGGGGCTTACTCCTAGGCCAAAGAAACAATTAGTGGTTAATCAGTAAGTGGAATCAAGAAGAAAAAAATACCAACCCACAAAAGACATCAACATATAACAAAAGAAAATGTTCTGCATGTTCTCTTCCATTGTGCTGGGCCTGGACATCTTAATAAGGAAAGATATTCTCTCAGGATAGTACCTCAGAGAGCTTATCGGAAGCGTTGCTAAGAAGTTGCTGTCTTAAATTTTTTTTCTGCAGCCACATGTATACAAGAGAATTCCATATTTGACAGCATCCTGGTACTTCCTTTATTTAACAAAGACATCTTAATTTTTCCATGACGGTAACATTTAAATTGCCTCACATCCAGTCTTAAAATAGTTGTTACACTTAAGGAGTATTATTAGAATAATGCTGGAAGGAAACATCTAGACAATTACTCTAATTCCCTCATTTTATAGGTACAACCCAGGGGCCCAAGTTTAGTGGCTTCTCCAGGTGACACAATGACTGGGGTCAGAGCTGGGTTGAGAACTCAGATTTGTATTTCCACACTGATGCTCTTTTGACTTTTTTTTGACATGTAATAATTTGAATTGTACTTGATAGTAGAAAATTTAGAGCATTAACGGGAGTTTACATGTAAGAGAATGCCACCAAACAGGCCCACTGTGGAAATCATTGCAGGATACTATAGAGGAGGGACCACAAAACCATGAAGGTTACATTGTACAGTCACAGAAAATGTGGCAAAGATAAGTTGAGTGACTTGCCCAGGACAACTTGCTAATAATGATGGAGTCCAGATATGAGCTCATATCTGTATCTGGTATATCTGGTACTAGTTAGAATATCAGCTGGAGTTGGCCAAGGGTTTTACTGGACTCATTTGTGTTTAGAGTATTCTGGGAGATCTCCTGAACCTGCTTCAGGGGGCTGTGAGGAAGCTTGCACTTTGGGAACACATGGGAGAGGCTGGAAGTGGGAATTCCTACTAGCCTGAAAGAAGAAAGTTGTCCAACTTCATTTCCGTCCCTAACCACATGGGAGAATAGGTTGGCATAATAGCAAAACGCTCTGTGGCTTTGAGGTGTGTGATGTGTTATGGTGGGGGCTGTGCTTTGCTTGAGAGGTCTATGGTTTTCTCTTTTGCCCTTCAGCTTTCTGAGGCCCTCTGCCTTACAGCCCTGAAGAGGTGGCTGTCATAGTTCCTCTGACCGAATGAGGGGTAGACACAGAAGGCCCCTCTGTGAGCCTCTCTCTAGGGTTTTTGCAATTAGGCATAGTGATTGAATTAGTTCACTTTGGAGAGATGAGTTGGAAAGTCACCTAGACTTGTGATCTGAAGCTTCCATTGCTGGGATGCCATGATCTAACATGTGTTTGTAACCAGGAAACAACTGTGTGGAGAGAAAGAGGGATAGATGAATGAATGAATGAATGAATGAATGAATGAATTGCATATGCCTTCTCTTCTTCTATCTACAACGGGTACTTGAATCTTGATTTTTCAGTGTCACCATGAGTATTCTGACCATATACCAAAAATAGTGGAAATGACAGTGGGTCTTAATAATATTATTTGTGCTTGGGGTCTAGTTGTGCCCAAAGCCAACCTCTGTCCTGGGCATTTCTGAAAAAGAGGCCAATAGCTTCTCTCTCTCTCTCTCTTTTTTTTTTGATTTAAGTCAGTTCAAGTTGAGTTCTAATCCCCATGCAAGAGAAAGAGTTGTAACTGACACAGGAACTTCACTTTGCCAGTAAATTGCTTTGTTTTGCAGAATGTAAAGCCAAGCTTCAAGAAAAAAGAAAAGAAGTGCTGGGTTGGCTGCCTTTTGATTATAGTTGTTTTATTTGTTGTTTTGTTGTTTTTGTAAAGAACATGTAAGAAACTCTCCAACTGAATGCCACATGGTGCCTAGATACTAATCCTTCTGAAGCAAAAAAAAATTTCTGTTCTCTGGATGGTTCCTGGATACTGTAGTTCTAAAGGTGAAGACTTGGGGAGGGCTGGCCAGAGTAAAATTGGGGGGGGGGGAAGAAAGAAAGAACCCGAAGGGGGTAGAAATGATCAAAGCAAAGAAAACCAAAAATGAATGAACTAGACTAGTTTGAAGATGATTTCATTTTCCAAAACTCCTAGCAAATTGAGAAGGCAGCCAAAAGCACAATAAGGAAAGGCTTGCTTGGGAAGGTATGCATCAGTTAAAAGCAACGGTTATGGAAACAGAAGGTCTCTCTTCCAAAATGGAGTCCTAGCATTGGAGCTCAGGGGCTATTAGCAGCCTAGATTGAACTCTTTTGTTCATCCTTGAATGAATCACTATGGTCCCAGGGATATGATGCTGTGATTGGTCAGACTTAAATCACCTGTCTGCTCCTGGAGCTTTGGAGATAATGGACACCATCCTGTTGGGATTATGNAAAGAGTGGTACAGGGAAAGTGAGGATGCAAAAGATGAGTGAATGGAAGTCAGGAAGGTAACAACAGAAAGCATCAGATGAGAGTTGTCCTGAAAGCAGGCACTGTATAGAATCCAAGCTCCTTTAAAGACATGGTTTTTTTTGAAGATTTTATTTATTTATTTACTTATTTCTTTTAAATGGATTTTATTTATTTATTTTAGAGAGAGAGAGAGCATGTGAGCACCAATGGTGGGAGTAGAGGGGGAAGGAAAGGAACAGCCAGTTCCCTGTGGCCCCATGCAGGGCTCCATCCCATGACCCTGACATCATGACCAGAGCTGAAACCAAGAGTCAGACGATTAACCAGCCACCCAGGTGCTCCTATGTATTTTAGAGAGAGAGAGAAAGAGCGAGCACACGTGCAAGTGGGGGGCAGGGCAGAGGGAGAGAGAGAGAGAGAGAGAATCTCAAGCAGATTCTGTGCTGAGTGCAGAGCCCTCCTTAGGGCTCAATCTCATGACCCTGAGATCATGACCTGAGCTGAAACCAAGTGTTGGACACTTAGCCGACTGAGCCATCTTGGTGCCCCAAAGACATATTTCTAAGTGGAACATTAGTGTCTAAGATAAGCATTTCTGTGAGATTTATAGGTTTCTCTGTTTTGGAAATTTCACACTAACAGGAACAGTTCTGAAACATTTAAAATGTTAGAAACCTGTAGAATACTTTTGTTTCACAAGTATAAAAATACTGAGAAAGCATGAATTGAATATTATGAAATTATAAAGACTTCAATTTCAGTTACTTGTTATATGGCCTTATTATCGACTCAGGATTTTCTTCAGAGTGCATTAATATAAATAATTTCACCCCATAAAGATTGTAATTTTTGTGAAATTATCAGCCCTAGGCTTTTTGAATAGATCACATTCAGAACTTTCTCAGTGATGCAGCTACAGAGAAAAAAAAACACTAGCTGGGGTGACTAATTGGTTCAACAAGAATGGTTCTTGGACTCACTTCACCACCTTTCAAGAAGGTTCCATTAAAAACAAAAAGTATATGTTGTGTTTATTCAAAGATTTGGGTTTGGTAATTTTCTCATTGTATTTTTCTTATTTCTTTCCAAAAATTTTGATGCAACAATAACTTACTAATTTTAAAATCCTCCCTCACATGTAGGAAATGCTTCTCCTGCTAAGAAAATGGATGCTCCCAACAAAAATAAATCATGTGAAAGATAAATAGATGTTGGATAAACACAGTGTTGGAAGAAAACAAGATGGTGGTCATGCCATTCTTATCCTACTTTCCCTTCTTCAACTTGATACTCCACCTTCAGAAACAGGTAAACATGACATCTATCATATTTTCTATTTCCTTTGTAGTAAATTTTACTGGTTTTAATCACTGTATGTTGTTGACTTGATGTAATATGCAGTATTTGAGTTGAAAGGGGCATGAACAGCTAAAACGACATCTCATTTTTTTAGGGACCTTTATTCTTAAACACAGGAAGTTGTAAAATCACCAATGGCAAATTTCATTAGTTTTAGGCAATGCTATAAGTGATGGTATTCTATTGAGTTAATGCCTTGAACACGAATCAGAAGATTAACTATTGTGGCAAACTGTCAATCTTTACTCCTAAATTATGGTGAGTAGAGAATTTTTTGTTCTGGCTTTGAAGTTGAATTATTCTCTTCACTCAGTACGTCAGTCAGAAAAGAGATTTGTCTTCTCATCTGAGCTCTGCATGGTTTTCTTTAGGTAATTAATATTTCCTCTTTCCCCTCCACTATGCCATTACTTTGTTATTATTCTCATTCATCAAGTCTCAAATATTTCTTTAAAATTCTGAGGGGCTTGACAGGTTAAACTGTATCCCATTATTGATGATATTAAACAACACAGTCTGAAAACTTGTCTTTAGGCTTTCTGTCAGATTTTCAGTAAAATGTCATTATATTTGCATCTTTATTTCTTTAAGAGAGAGAAAGAGGTCATTCAGATCCACATGCTAAAGCTCTCTACAACATGTTTTTAGACCAAAAAAAAAAAAAATGGTTTAGGAAAGAAGAAAAAAATCATTTTTTGGAAAGCATTCTGAAATATCTATCATCAACAGGCATATGAGCTTGAGTGCACACAAATATTTGTCCAAGAGTGCTCATTGTTGCCATATTTGTATCTGCTAACAAAAAATAGAAACAACCTTACTTTCTGAATGAATAAAAAGTACAATAAGCCATCTCAATGTAATTTATATATGATTTAAAAAGGATAAAGTACATTTACCTGGACTCACTTGAAATGGAACTCATTAAATATTACTAGGAACAAAAAAGCAGCTGCATATTAGTCCATATAGTAGAATCATTTTTTTTGGTCAAATATATGTCTTTATCTTGTATATATGAATGCATATGAACTGTTCATCGTAGTTACCTCCGAGTAGTGAGAATTGTCAGTAATGAGTTATCAAGGGCTTTGGCTGTTACCTTAACACACTCTTGTGTTTTTTTAATGATAAGCATGTATCAAGATTTTAAAATGCACGTGGACAAAATAAAATAAGTTATTAAGTTATTAAGCACTCTCATTTTACAAGTGAGAGAACTAGCGTGGAGAAATTAAATGACTTTCTTACCGTAGCACAGCTCATTCAAACTAGAGATGGAATTTGAATCCAAGTCTTTGGGCTTTCAACTTCTGTATGATTACTCTCGTTTATTACTCCTCTTCCTTACATTAATCAGAAAAAAATAATTTTAATCATTGATATCCACATCTTTGAAATCAAAAAGAAACAAAAACCTTTGCCCCCACCAGAAAAACCTTGGAATTCAAATTTTAGAAGCTTAGAACTTACTTTTCTTCACAGTATCTATAAATGTACTTTCTTATATGCATTGGAATTAAATGCCTCTCCATAGTTTTCCAGATAAGTGGTATTATCATCTAATAAATAGGTTAACCCTAGCACAGGGAAGAAATTTCTTAATCAACTAAAAACTAAAATTGAGTAATCAGTCTGCAAAATTAAGAGGAGGAGGGCTGGCGGCTTGGAAGGGAGGACTGCATTTGTGTTGCTTTGTGTCATAGTCTAATCACACAACACTAGGGAAAGTCTCTATGGCTCTATCTTCTGACAGAGGTGCTCATTGCAGTAATACCTATGAATCGGCTTCACAAAGACTAACTATCCAGGCGGGCTCCCCATTGGGCTGTTTCTTCTGCTTTTTACTTGGTCTCCTTCCTTCCTTCCTCTCTGGCTACCCTCAAAAAGTGCCTCCACACAGATGCTCCAGTGTCGGGAGTCTCCCTGTTGAGTAATTTATTCATTGTTTTCTTCCAGTCTTCTTCCAGTTGTGACATTTAGACTGATTAAACCATGGATTCTCTTTCTTTCTGGGGGATCTGAACTCTTCGAGTGCTGAGGAAGAAAACATTGCAAGGGAGAGTGAAAGGAGACGAGCAACAGAATAGGCAGTTTTTGAGCTAAATGTCAACGTCAGCTAGTCATCAGTATCCTCTTCCTTACCTGTCATCAATCTACTTCTTGTCATCGTCAGAGCTACCAATTACTGGGCATTGATTGGGAGCCAGGCATAGGAGTCGGCACTTGACATGAGCCTATGCCTCAGTACAGTCCTTTGCGTTGGGTACTATTATTATTCCATTTGTATGTAAGAAATGGAAGCAAATAAGGTGTAGGTGATTTGTTCAAGGTCATCCTGGCTAAGGACTGCCTTGCCTGTTTTGGAGGGTATTGTCTTCTCCCAGGATTCAGTCTTGGAATTAAAAAAAAACAACAAAAAAACCCAAAGATCAAGGGACCATAATAAGATTCATCAAAGAAGCAGAATCCTCCAACACATTCTTTTCCTCATTGTGTTCAGCTTATTAGTATATAGGGGAACTCGGAGTTTCTAAAAACATCTATTGATTTCCTTGTGTGTAGAGATTTACAGAGACAGTTTGTAAGCCTCAGATGCCGTTGCAACATTCACTGCTTTGCTGTGGATAGGAATGATGTTTGTGAAAGAAGGCCAAGTAATGTCATCATTTGGCCTCATTTGTGAAATGGATGGCTGTGTTCCTGGCACTGAGAAAGATGCCCCAAAGCCATTTGAAAGATGAAAGGGCTTATCTTGAAACAAGGTTTTCTGGAAGATCACAAACCAACCGCCTAAAATGTTAGTTGAGATAAAACGAGAGCAAAGAACTATTGGAATCTTCAAGTTGAAATTTCTAATTAGGATTTTAACAGCATGTGAGGAAATTATTCTTGCTGCAGCCTTTGGATTTGATTCTTCTTATAGGAAGGGGAGAAAGTTTTCTTATCCCTTGCTTATGGACTTCAAAGATATACAGTGATGGGAATGTTTTCATTTTGCCCAGCTTTGGTATCGGGGCGTTCCTGTTGGATTCTCCAGTCACAATTCTTGTCTGCAGCTTGGGGCTGATTTTAATATAAATAGCAGGTTTATCCTATCTCAGGTGCTTATTAAAATGTCATTCAGCAATTAGCTGAATCAAGAAAGGAACATAGTACACCTTTATTCTGCCTCAAAGCTTATAGATATCTAAGCTGAGAATCTCACTTTGCTTCCACCGCACCGAAGCAGCTGTTGGTTTGGGTGCCTGGGCTCTAAATTTATAAGGAGACAGTGTTGCTCTTTGGAGATATCTGAAGGGGAGTAACTTCTGCTACCCTCTCTCTGCTAACATCACCAACTAATTTTGGAAGTGATAGCAGTTGATTCCCTAAGGCCATCAGCTGCTATGTAATATGTTATTAAATATAATAATTACATTCAAATAGCCTACAAATGTTTAGTTTTCACATAACCTTGAAAGTTGGATATCAAGTGCTATCCTAAAAGGAAGGAAGGAAGGAAGGAAGGAAGGAAGGAAAAGAAAGAAAGAAAGAGAGAGAAAGAGAGAGAGAGAGAGAGAGAGATGCTTTACCCCCATAAAATCCAGACTGCAATAATGTATGTATCACTATTAGCAACAGGATTTTTTTCCCTCCTCCAGTGGATTTGGGGACAATCTCTGCGATGTTGCTATCATATAAAGGGTTAAGTTTTTTAGGACAAGTCTGAAAGAGTTTAATTTTCTCAGCACGTTGTCTCATCTCTGGTAGCTGCCACAACACGCCTCATTTGGGTAGCACACAGTTGACACATCGTTTGGGCATGGAAAAAGTAACAAAAATCAGGAATTTCCCTTCCTCACTCTCAGCAGTGAGTGCCATGAAGAAATATAAATAAAGATACGCATGCTTAGTATAATGAAATATTATTTCCAATTCTGTTTGGTTCTGAATTAATAATAAGTGAACAGAAAAGAAGTTCAGTACAAAGAGTATGCTCTGCCACTTGAAAAATTTCAATAATTAGGTTAATTGACATATTAATTTTTCTTCTTATTATTTTTTAGAATTGACAACTACTCCACTAGCCTACCTGCTATTAAATATATTTTCCCCCCAAGGAAACTGGCTCAAATCTGACTTTTAATCATTCTTTTCAAAATTCTGGATTAGGAGTCTCTCTGCCCACCCCCCCCTCAAAAGACATTGGTCCAGCTTCTGAAATGGTGGAATAAGGACCTCTGAAAATTCACTGTTCTATAAAAGAAATGAGAACTCTGGAAAAAACTGTCAAAATCAACTTTTGGGAATCTCTGGAAGTTAACCGAAAACTTGTAACAATCTAGGAAGAGTTTATTTTTAAAAAAATGGCTGAATCTTGGCAAGATTTATGGCATTTTAGAACTTGTCATAATTCTACCCTCTTTCTGAACTCAGTAGCCTTGAAAACCAACAGGCTTGCCAGGCACTGGAGGGGAGAAACGGCTTTGGAGCTCCCCTAAAGATTGATCACTAGAGAATTTCCACTATTTGGTCTGTCTGTAAGTTAGCTTGTTTGTTTTAAATCATAACAATGTGTATTATTTATTTAGTAAAAAGTTCTGAAAGAATATTCTGTGGTTCAATGATAGTATTAAACACCCAAGATTTTTCCATCATTCTGAGTGAACTGATGTATCTTCCTTGTGTTGGTAGCCTCATGGTCCCAAGATGGCTGTCTCAGTTTCAGGTACTGTGTCCCTAGCATCTTACGCAGGAAGAAGAGGAATATGTGGGAGAACAGTCTCCTTGCCTTAGTGGAGAAAATTTCACAAGCTCAAATGATGTTCTCTTATGTCTTATTTACCAGAACTGGGCCACATTGCCACTCCTAGTTGCAATGGAGGTTGGAAAAGAGAATATTTGGCAAAGGGGACAAGAATTATCATGATTTATTCAGAAAAATTATGACTTATCTCTAGGAGTTTGGCACAGTAAAGCCTGAACAAAAAAGGATCTTATTTTCTTTCTTTCTTACCTTTTTTTTTTTTTTTTTAAATCTGTAAAGACTTTGGGTCAGAAGGAAACTAACAGTTTCCTGACCCTGACCAACTAACAGTTGGTCACAGGCAAGAATTGTCCCTGATTCATTTTTTTAAAAATTGAAGTATAGTTAACATATAATATCCTACTAGTTTCTGGTGTATATCATGGTCATTTGATACTTTTATACACTATGAAATGATCCCAGCAATAAGTCTAGCTACTATTTGTCAACATACAAAGTTATTACGTTATTTTTTACTGTATTCTCTATGCTTGTTACCTCTAGGAGTTTGTACCTCTTAATTCCCTTCACCTATTTTGCCTGCCCCATCCCCCCCGCCCCTGAAACCCTCCTCCTTGTGGTAACCAAGAGTTTGTTTCCTGTGTCTATGAGTCTATTTCTGTCTTGTTTCACTTGTTCATCCGTTTTATTTTTTAGATTCCACTTATAAGTGAAATCATACAGTATTTGTCTTTTTCTGACTTATTTCACTTTGTATAATATCCTCTGGGTCCATCCATGATGCAAACAGCAAGATTTCATTCTTTTTATGACTGAGTAATATTCTATTATATATAGATACCACTTCTTTATTCATTTATCAGTGTACACTTGGGTTGTTTCCATATCTTGGCTATTATAAATAATGTTGCAATGAACGTAGGGGTGCATATAGCTCTTCGAATTGATGTTTTTATTTTCTCTGGATAAAAAACCACAAGTGGAATAGGTGGCTCATCTGGTAGTTCTATTTTTATTTTTATTTTTGAGGAACCTCCATTACTGTTTTCCATGGTGGCTGCACCAATGTACATTCCTACCAATAGTATATGAGTGTTCCCTTTTCTCCACTTCTTCACTAACAATTGTCATCTCTCCTCTTTTTGATCATCACCATTCTGACAGGTATGATGAAATAGTTACCTCATTGTAGTTTTGATATGCATTTCCTCCAATGATTCGTGATGTTGAGCACCTTTTCATGTGCTTGTTGTCCGTGTGTGTATCTTCTTTGGAAAAATGTCTCTTCAAATCCTCTGCCCATTCTTTAGTCTGGTTGGTCTTTTTGATATTAAATTGTATAAGTTCTTTATATGTTTTGGATTTTAACCTCTTATTAAACATATTATTTGCAAATATCTTCTTCCATTCAGTAGGTTGCCTTTTCATTTCATTGATGGGTTTCTTCACTGTGCAGAAGCTTTTCAGTTTGATGTAATCTCACCTGTTTAACTTTTGTTGCCCTTGCCTGGGGAGAGAGGTCCAAAAAATAATGCTAAGATCAATGTCAAAGAGCTTATTATGTTTTTTTTTCCTGCGAGTTTTGTGGTTTCAGTTCTTACATTCAAGTCTTTAATCCATTTTGAATTTATTTTCAAATTGGTGTAAGATAGTGGTACATTTTCATTCTTTTGCAGGCAGTGGTCTAGTTTTTCTAATACTATTTATTGAAGAGACTGTCTTTTCCCTGTGGTATATTCTTGCCTCCTTTGTTGTAGATTAATTGACTATGTAAGCCTGGGATTTATCTTTGGGTTCTCTATTCTATTCTGTTGAACTTTGTGTCTCTTTTGTGTGTGTGTGTGTGTGTGTGTGTGTGTGCACGTGCGTGTGTGTGTGTGTGTGTGTGTGTGTGACAGAATCATACTGTTTTGATTACTATAGCTTTGTAGAATAGTTTGAAATCAGGGAGCACAATACCAACCCTTTTCTTCTTTCTCAAGATTACTTTGGCTACTTGGGTTTTTTTGTGGTTCCATACAAATTTTAAGGTTGTTTTCTGTGAAAAATGTCATTTTTTTTATTGTTCTTGATGTCATTAAGATTGTATATATGTATGTATATATTTAGAGTATAAACAGGGGAGGGACAGAGGAGAGAGAGAGAGAAGCAGACTTCCCACTAAGTGCGGAGCCCAACACAGGGCTTGTTCTCACAACCCTGAGATCATGACCTGAGCCAAAATCAAGAGTCAGATGCTTACCCAACTGGGCCACTCAGGCACCCATGCCATTGGTGTTTTGATGAGGTTAGCATTAAATCTGTAGATTGCTTTGGGTAGTCTGGACATTTTAATAATATTAATTCTTCTAGTCTTTGAGCATGGTATTATCTTTCCATTTATTTGTGTTATTTTTAATTTTTTTAATCAGTGTCTTATAGTTTTCAGATTATAGGTCTTTTTACCTCTTTGGTTAAGTTTATTACTATGAATTTTATAATTTTATTCCTTTTATACAATTATAAATAAGATTATTTTTAAAATTTTTCTTTCTGATAGCTCGTTATTAGTAGATAGAAACACAAATTATTTCTGTATGTTAATTTTGTATCTTGTGGCTTTATTGAAATCATTTATTCTAATAGTTTTTTTGATGGAGTTTTTTTTTTTTTTAAGATTTTATTTATTTATTTGACAGCGAGGGAGATAGCCAGCGAGAGGGGGAACACAGGCAGGGGTAGTGGGAGAGGAAGAAGCAGGCTCCCAGTGGAGGAGCCTGATGTGGGGCTCCATCCCAGAATGCTGGGATCACGCCCTGAGCTGAAGGCAGATGCTTAATGACTAAGCCACGCAGGCGCCCCTTGATGGAGTTTTTAGGTTTTCTATATACGTAAGAACTTGGTATATGTATACAATGGAATATTATTCAGGTGTAAAAAAAGAGTGCATACCAGTATATGCTACAACATGGATGAACCTCAAAACGTTATGCTAAGTGAAAGAAGTCCATCCAAAAGGCCACATATTGTAGCATTCCACTTATATGAATTGTCCATAGACAGATTTATAGAGCTATAAGGTAGATTATTGTAGGGGCAAGGTGGAAGAGGAGGTAGGGAGTGACTTTTCGTGTTTAATATATGGGGATTCTTTTGGTAGTGATGAAAATGTTCTGGAATTAGGCAGTGGTGATGGTTGCACAACTTTGTGAATATACAAAAAACACTGAGTTGTATGTTTTCAAAGGACAAATTTTATCGTTTGTGAATTATATCTCAATAAAGCTGTTATTTTAAAAAAGTCACTCCCCAGCTGTTTTCAATTAATGCTCTCAGGGCTTATGTGTATGAATGACTCAGCAGAACCCAGTTGTGTCTAACTTATATTTTTAAGAGAGCCAAAGTATTTTGCAACACAGCAAACATATATTAAACAAAATGTAATCATCACATTTCAGTGTTATAAACTAGATAAATAAAACAGACTTCTTCACAGGCACCATATGGAGATGGGATTCACCCACAAATACATCCAAGTTGTTTTGGTCATTTTACACTGAACTTGGGTTGGCAGAGAGAGAAAGGGAAGTTGAGGCAGAATAATCCACTCCTGATGATTTTGTTCTTGATCAGCAACAATAAAAAGGCTTTTGTTAGATTCTTCACTGACCAGCCTGGCTCCCTTTTACTGATTACCTTCAACAGATAATAGTTTCTTGGCTAGGTACTGGTAATTATTTTAGATGTTGAGATTTCACTGTGATTAAATTAATTAAAATCTGTCTTCCTGGCATCCTACATAAAGCCTATACATCTCAGAGTTTAAGTAGGTTCTTTTACCCTTAAATTGGAGAATGATTAAAAAGAGATTGGCATCTCCTTGAAAAAGAAAAACTCAGACTCCTCTACCTAGTATCATAATAAAAAATGATAATCAACAAAGCAGTTGAGCTTTTGGCAATGAGGATGACTTTAGACCTGAACTGCTCCTTTGTATTTTTTGTTGGTTTGTTTATTTCTTTCCAGGTAAATATCTTTGTTTATTTAATGTTCACATTTTATTCTAACATTCCAAATTTAATATTTTGTTCCCAACCCTAGGGATGTACAAGAATGTATTACAAATAGATAATATCCTGCTGGGATGTTTTTAAATGCTGTTAGAAATAACCAGCTGCGTCATTAAAAAGAGGGTGCATGGAAGAAATTTTAACAGTTTGAGTTTTGAGACTTTATTTTTTAGGTGTTCATATGTATAAATATTTATATTTTGCCCTCTGCTGACTTAAGTCTTACATGCTCATATGATCTTGATATAACCAAGGAGGTACACCTGAGTAAATGTAATTGTGAAATAGGATTGCAATTTAAATATTCCATGGGAGCATACTAAGGATATTGTTTATGCTGTGGGTTGACAAGTTATTTCAGGGAGAGGTTGAAACATAGATCAAGTATAACTCTTCCTCCCAGTGAACCTCTCTTGCTGTTTGACAATTATTCTACTTTAGACATATTTATATTAAGTTTGTCACAAGAGGACAAAGAGGAAGGCTTTGAACTGTCATCTGCAAACTGAATAATCTATATCATTTTTTACATTTTAAGGAATTAGGGGGCAAAACTTGTTTAGATCTGATTTATACTGTGGAATTCCCATATGGATATGAATATGGTAATATTGAAGGGTAATTTAGATTTCCTGTTGCTTTTTCCTGGTGGCTGGTTTTTGCTAAATAATGCATATAAATTACAAATTAGAGGGAACAATGTCTTTAGAATTTTTTTTAATGATTTTTTATTATATTATGTTAGTCACCATACAGTACATCCCCGGTTTTCGATGTAAGGCTCGATGATTCATTAGTTGTGTATAACACCAGTGCACCATGCAATACGTGCCCTCCTTACTACCCATCACCGGTCTATCCCATTCCCCCACCCCCCTCCCCTCTGAGGCCCTCAGTTTGTATAGTCTCTCATGTTTCATTCCCCCTTCTGATTACCCCCCTTTCTTTATCCCTTTCTTCCCCTAGTGATCATCCTAGTTCTTATGTTCCATAGATGAGAGAAATCATATGATAGTTGTCTTTCTCTGCTTGACTTATTTCACTTAGCATTATCTCCTCCAATGCCGTCCATGTTGTAGCAAATGTTGAGAACTCGTTCTTTCTGATAGCTGAGTAATATTCCATTGTATATATGGACCACAACTTCTTAATCCAGTCATCTGTTGAAGGGTATCTCAGCTCCTCCCACGATTTAGCTATTGTGGACATTGCTGCTATGAACATTGGGGTGCATATGGCCCTTCTCTTCACTACGTCTGTATCTTTAGGGTAAACACCCAGTAGTGCAATGGCTGGATCATAGGGTAGCTCAATTTTTAACTTTTTAAGGGACCTCCACACTGTTTTCCAGAGTGGCTGTACCAACTTGCATTCCCACCAACAATGTAGGAGGGATCCCCTTTCTCCACATCCTCTCCAACAATCGTTGTTTCTTGCCTTGTCTATTTTAGCCATTCTAACTGGCGTAAGGTGGTATCTCAGTGTG